>NC_044244.1:173883750-174183750 GCF_003957555.1 Calypte anna
GTAAGCTGGACAAATTAAGTACACAAGCTGGGAGTTTAGATCATTGTGCTCTTCTGAAACTGCCTGTATTACAAAAGATTTTTAGATGCAGAGAACTCAGATGTTAGAGTCTGCTCTCTCATCTGTTTCAAGTAGGCGTTATTGCTTTAATTATTTTTAAAACAGTAGTAATAAGATGAACCTATCTCTAAACAGGCTTGTTTGCTATCTAGTATCAAGGATTTTCAAACTGCCAAATTCAGCTTTGATTTAAAGCCTGAGCAGCCACCCTGATATCAGTAAAGGCAAAGTCAGTTTCTGCCAATTTCCACATAAATATGCAAATACCACTCAAAGCAGAATTTGGACCTACCAGGCATTTATTTGATGACAATCTCTTCCACAACTCAGGAAATGACAATGCCTTTACTTACTCAAGGGGTGTCTGGTAGATCCATCTTGCTTGTAAAAGAAAAACTAGAAAAAAAACCCCTACCAAAATCACATTAACAAAAAGTCAGTCCCCACTACTGACTGTAGTGATATCCTTGAAAGCTAATTTTTTTTTCTGGTGTTTAATCCCCTTAGTGTTCCCCTGACCTGGATCTCATTACAAGGCTGTGTCAGGTGTTCACAGTGATGATGTGACCAATTGCTGCTGTGTTTGGTCTGTTTCCTCCAGAATCTGACCTGAGCTTGTATATAAAATCCTTTATTTCTTGGCAGCTTGCTGACAAGTCAGCACTACTTGGTGTATTAATGTAATCCATGAGCGTTGCTCTTTAATCCCTATCTATCCTTGTTAGTCTTATTTGCTCCTTTAATCCCACATAATAAAGTGATTGTACCTAAATTAAAGGTGTTTCTTTCAAGCTTGTCTTGGTCAGGCAGGTGAACAAAACTTTCAGTCTTTAATAGTGTGTTCTGTAACACACTGTCCTGCTACTTTAAGAGTGTAGAATACCAAGGAGGGAGGGCTAAGACCATCAGAGCTAAGACACATTTAAACTTTCTAAAAATTTAAGATGGTAATTCTCTTACACAAGCAATGCTGAGCTGTTTATTGCCAGATTATAGTAAATAAAATTAATAACAGAGTGGAAAATTGGTGGACCACTAACCGAGATTAATTGCAGTCACTTTATTGTGGAAAAAAGATTATCCTAAATAGTGGTTCTAAAAATATGGACTACACAGAAACATGCACAATGTATGAGTTGATATTTACAACAGAAAAAAATCATTACCAAATTATGTAGGAAAAAAATGAATTAAAATACGTGGTCTAAAAGAAAAATTTATGGTTAAAAAAGACAATTGCAATCAGAAAATGGAAGATAACTTTGGCTTAAAGACAATATTGACACAGTAAGGATGCCAGGGCAGGATTTGTGAATAAAAAAAATTATATATAATGAAAAACAGGTAAGAAGCTATGGCTAGAAATTAATATGCAATCATGAAATGTAGAAGAAAAAGCTAAAGAATGTTAGCATCATAGATAAAATGAGAACTTGAAGATTATTAGAAAATAAATTCTTCTTAAGCCCACTGCTAAATGGGGATGATAAAGTTACTAGAAGTTTATTAAATATTTTTGTTAATTCATTGTAAGATGTACCATACTTTTTTTTTTCCCATCGTAAGAGGAAATGGAAATTATTTTCCAGTTCAATGTCAACAAAGGAGGGTATTAGACATCTACAAAAGAAAACGTTTGTGAAGCTTACAGTCCTATATAATTTATACCCAGAAACTGAGGAGCTGATCAGGTAGACCTCTTGTCTGTTGAAATTTAGTTTTAGCAAATCTTGGAACTCCACAGCTGTTCCAAGGGACAGGAAGATTTTTAATGCTGCAGCAATATTACAAAGACAGGAATGATGTCTCAAAGCAGTGTATCCTGGTTATCATGTTGTAAGTCACAGGTACAGAATCATAGAATGTCAGGTTGGAAGGGGCCCCAAGGATCATCTTGTCCAACCCTTCTAATATTATTGTTTATATGAGATGTCTCAGCACCCCGTTGAGCTGAGACTTAAAACTTTCCAGAGTGGGGGAATCCACCACTTCCCCTGGGAGACAATTCCAATGTCTGACTGTCCTCATAGTGAAAATTTTCCTCTTGCATCCAATTGGAATCTCACCAGGAGCAAATTGTCCCCGTTGCCCCTCGTCTTGTCCAGGTGACTCCTTGGAAATAGGGAGTCTCCATCTTCTTTGTAGCCACCTTTTAAGTACTGGAACATCATCATAAGGTCTCCCCTAAGCCTGAGAGATCTTACAAAGAGAATGGCTTTCTTACAGACAAGTTGCCACTGCAGTGACTGTCCAGGAGGCTGAGACCACAGCAGCACAGTCAGGCAGAGAGAGTTTTTGCAGATCATGTGAGAAGAGGAGAAGAAACAGGCAAAATTTTTTGTCTCTACTCTCTGTAAATGTTTTAGTGTTCCCAGCAGGGCAGCCCAAGTTCTGGCAGTCCTCTCCACGGAGGGACAAATCAGTCTCAAAGCAAAGGCCACTTTCTGAGCTTTTTATATTTCAGGTTTCTCAAAGCAGTGTTTCATGTTGCTCTTTCCATGTGTATGCCAGCAGAAAGGCTTCCTGACAGAAACTTCCTATGGAGTCTATAGCTGGCAGGAACCAGGAGTCATAACATATATGAACATAGTTCTTGGTCCCCTGCAGCCTGTCATTTCTAGCTTCCAAAGCCATCCCAGAAGAAAGAATTAAGATGAACTGTACTTCAGAATATTCTTGACTTGAGTTTTCCCATCAAAGGGCACTGATATTCATATAAAAACAATAAATACATTGCAAAATTAAATATTAAAAGCTTCTAGCTTGAGGTAAACTGTTCCAGCCACTCTATCTGTGAATATTTGAGGTTATTTGTAGAAAAGACACCTGTACTTCCCAAAGAGGGAGGAGAGGGACCAAGTATGAGCCATCAATTCATAAAAATGGAGTCATCAAATTCTTAAAAAAGAAAATGTGTTAAATTCTCACTTCCTATTCTCATGTGGATGAGATATATTTTATCTGCTGGATCGTGTTCTGCCTGGTACTTACTCAGAAATTCATGTGGCACAGAGGCTCTCTGTCATTTGCTGTGCTGCACCTACCAAGAGTCCCTAAGTCATCAGTTGTTATTGCCAAGAGTCATCATCAGTAAAAGACATAAGCTAAAATTATCTAAATAATCTAAAAGCCCTTAAACAGTCCAAATAAGCTATAGCCCAAGGCACACAGCTGAAAACCTGTTTTTTTAAATGCCTGAAGACAAGAAGGAAAGGTCTAATAAATAAGCCTTTGTCACCCCTCTTGAAACAGAACAATAAAAGACTCAACTAGAAAAATGGAAAGTGAGAATAACAAGGGACCTTTGGTCTCCTCCTGCTGCTGAGTAGAGGATGCTTCTCTCAGAGACTGAGGGGTCAGGAAGGTAACTACAATCCAGTAAGGATGGAAAGCCTTTCCCAACCCCTGCATCACCTGGAACCCCACCAGTGCTGATTTCACTCAGTAGGATGTTTCCTTTCTTTCCCACCACAGTTTCGAGTGCTTTTACTGAAATAGCAAACTCTAGTTTTGATCTGAAATGAACTTATCTTCTCAGTTGGAAGATAAGGGAGTCAGACTTTTTTCTCTTTATACAATGCCAGGGGATTCTTCAGTATTTATATGTTCCAAATTTTGTCAAAAACAGATGCCTGAAACTGTGAGTGCTGCAGGATCCTGGTGGAGCTGTGACAGGTTAGGTTAGTTACTCTAAATGTAGAATTACAGGTGAATAAATGAATATACTGTTAAAACTTTTTTTTTTTTCTATTTTCTCCACAGCAGAGTTGTTCTGTAGATGAGGCTCACAAATTGGAAGTGTTCCTTTCAGCATCAGCATCTCTGAATATCTTTACTGAATCAAATAGAACCTGCAACAGGAGGTGTTATGGATCACCCATACCAAATTCTAAATTAGTCCTCTCTCCTTTGGCTTCTTTTCCTTTATTGGTCATTCTCCCATTTCTCTCAAACTTGTTCTTTCCCAGTTTTCTTACATATGTCATAAAAATTCTTATCATTTTTCTCCATAGCTCTTATAACACAACACAGATTATTCTAGGCTATTTCCTTGTTATTTCTCTAATACATTATTCATTGTTCTGCTTTCAGGCAAAAAGCAGGTAGTGTATTAAAAATTATGAGAAACACAATAGCAAACAAAAGACAAAATAATCTGCATTGTGCCTCTTTGAGGTGCTCAGTACACTTCTGGGACTTCTATCTCAAGACTGGAAGAAGTACAGAGATGAGTGATAAGGATGATCAAAGGTATGAAATTGCTAAATAATAAATAGACAAGTGAGTAGATTGGCAGAGAGACACTGAGAGGGTAGAAAGGTCTATGAAAATAAGTGACTGGAAAAGACAATTATAAATTGCTATTATAGGCTGTATCATCCTGTACAAAACCAAGAGAACTTGAAATGAAACTAGCAGATGACTTGATAAAAGCAAACAAAAGAGGTGAATTTTCAGGTAATATTAAGTTGAGCTGTGGAAATATTCACTGCAGAAAGTTATAGATGCTACAGAGTCACATAATTCAAAAACTGACTGGACAAATACATGAAATAAAACTTCAGCCAAAGTAAAGTGCAGATGTATTGTGTTATATGCAATGGTACTGCATTTTTTTTTTAAAGTTGTTTATTTGGGTTCTGGGTGTCCTGTTACTCTTATGGTGAAGTTTTTTTCATATCTTCAAGTTAAACCTCAAGTTTGTGGCCACTGGGCCTTGTTCTCTCACTGGACAAAACTGAAAAGAGTCTGGTCCCATCCTTTTACATATTTGTAAGCATTGATGAGATCTCCCTTCAGTCTCCGCCAGGCTGAACAGACCCAGCTCCCTCAGCCTTTCCTTGCATGGTTGATTTTTCCCTACTTATCTTAGTGCTCTGCATTCTCTCCAGTAGTTCCTTGTCCTTCATGGACTGGGGAGTCCAGAACTGGATGTAGTATTCCAGGTGGGACCTTACCAGGGCAGAGTAGAGGGGGAGGAGAACCTCCCTCCATCTGGGTGCCACGCTGTATTGAGCAGTATACAACAAATATTTTAGATATCCATTATGTACACCACAATTGCATTAATCAATTGCAAGTTACAGCTGTACATAGTGACATTATCTCTGACTCAGGAAGTCCCCAGATGATGCTTTGTTGGATTGCTTTCATGAGAGCATTTGGACGAAGGACTGTGGTGAGTGGACAGTTCTTACTGCCCTTATCAAGCATGCTAACCACTGTTTTCCTGGGGACTGTTGTTGCTGTTGGTTTCTTCTGCCTTTTTTTAACTTTCTGTTCCCCTCAAGAGAAGATAATCTTACTGAACTGAGTGCCAGAAACCACTGTCTGGAGTCTTTCACCAGAGGTTTTATAACCATCCATTCCTGCTTCCTTTGAAGTCTGGCTGCTGCCATGGGCACAGGATTGGCAGCTCCACTCCACTGGATGGTGCTTTTGTCAGTGCTTGAGAAAAAGGAATAAAAAAGGTGCTGGGGTTTTAGAGTCTCATCTATCACTGCCCTTCTATTCTGACTTGGTGATTTCCAGAAGCACCACTCTGAGGACCAGATGTTGAAGAGTTGCAGTTAGTGATAGTCCTGGGAAATGGAAAGTCCTTGTCAAGAGGACCATAGCTAAACAGCAACTTCTGTGGCCAAATGTGCCACATATCATATGCTGCCTCTAAAAGAGCACATCCCGACACAAGTACTTCACAGACTGGAATTCACATCTACTAAGAGTCTGAATCACCCAGAAAATATGCAAACTGGCTTCAGCATCCTCATCAGCCTCAGAGGATGCAAGCCATCTACACTTCCTTCCAACAGTGTATTGCCACCCAGGCTGTACATATGACAGGGACAGGGTACCCACAGTACCTCCCTCCAAGTGGAATCTCTAAGGATCCAGGAAGGCAAGTACAGTGAGGTCGAGAGGTGAGTCCCCAGAGAGACACTAAGTCTCACAGCTGAGAAGTTTATGAGGTTAAGTTATAAGGAAACTGGGCTCCTGCCTCCTGTGCTCACACAGCTTACAGAATCTCTGAATAAAACCAGAAGTTATCCTGTGAACAGGAACCACAACCACCAGCTCCCCAAACTCCACAGCATACTTTGTCTATCCCATGCCATGTGTAAAGTGATCCTTGCCAGTCAGTGCCAAATTCTGGTATGGTGTCTGTCACTGTCTGGGAATTTGCATTAAGAAATCCTAGACATTGAGATCCCCAGAGGACAGCACATTGAGCAAAAAGCCCAACAAACAACCCATGCTTAAGTGCAAGATTCTGGAAAAATGTTGGGATAAAAGCTGTAGGCACCTCCAGATGATGTTGCTGTTGGAGTTGGTTGGGGCTTTGTGATGGCTCTTTGACAGGAATTGCAAGCTCATTCACCTTTAGATTCAAAAGCAAGTAAACACATGTCCCAAGATATTCTTGAAAGAGATTGTTGTGAGCTGTCTGGCCCAGATCCCTAGCAATGGAGAATTTGAAGGGTTTTTGGTGGTCTGTGTGGAGAGAGAATTGTCTCAGCCCTAGGCCTCTTGCTGTGCTGTGTGTATGAGCTATTTCAACAGAGGAAAAATATGGATTTATAAGGAGTCTTAAGTTGCCTCTTGCAAATATAGGTGATTATTCCAAATTAGGAAGGAAGTAGCTCAAAAAAAGGAGTTGTAGGAAACTTGCAATAATTTTGCTGTACCATTAATGCCTGTTAAAGTACCTGCTTAAGTAAGACCACATTTCCTTATTAATGATTGCTCAGGGAGATGACCAATATCATGGTAAAGATCAAATAGCAGCAAGGAGTCCAATTCAGAGGAATGTGAGCAACAATTATCGGACTCAATGTTCTTCAACAGATGTAAGGATGCAGACAGCTTCATCTCAACACTCTGCTTGGCTGTCATTACCACACCACCATGCACGAGTATGTGGTCACCCAGCACTGTTCGACTAATGGAACCATAAGGATTTTTTCTCTAACAGAGCTGCTGGTGTGTTCCCTGCCAGCTTGCACACTTGTTCAGCAGCACAGACACAAATTGTGATGATGAGGATGACGTTAGACATCAATGGGGAGAGACCAAAATGTCCTTCAACTTCAGAAAGTTCCTCATCAGCTGAATGCAACCTTCAAGGCTTTGATTCATGCCACGGGTTCTGCTTGAGCAGCAGTTTTTTATGCTGCTTGGCACTGGGTTTCAGAGGCATTTCATTGGCACTCTCTTTTAGGCCACACCAGCTGTGTGATCAAGTGCTCTGAAAAGTTCAGTGATTACACTGCTGCAGGCTTTCAAGGAACCAAGCCATCAGGAACAATTTATAGCCCAGCTCTCTTTGCTGCCAAGTTTTGCCCCTGATAACATTCAGGATCCCTGACGGCCTGGCCTGAGACCGTGTTAGTGAGTAAACTTTTGAAAAATCAATGTTTTATAAAAATCCATTTAACTGATAACCCACCCAGTCACCTTCCAAGCTTCCTTGACTGTTCTGCATCTCTCATTCTGATTCAAAGTGGATTTTGTTCTTCAGGAGTACACAGCAATTCCCAGTGGTGATTGTTACTGATAGCTTATAGCAGAGCTCAGCTGGCTTGCTCCTGGATTTCTAATCATCTTAGCAGTGATAGAACTCCTGTTGGAGAATTGCTCTGAGCCTATTTCATGTTCAAAACTACACAAGCAAGAACCCCATCTCCCCCCCCAAAAAAAACCCCCAAAAAACCCACAACAAACAAACAAAAAACCAAACCCAAAACCAAATAACAAACAAGCTAAAAATAAAAAATCTTTGTCACAAAATAAAATAAAAACAGGTGACTACTTTTCACCTCTGGGGCATGTCTTCTAGTCCTTGGGAGTTAGCAGGAGTGAGTGCAGGAACAAGCTGCCACAAGGCAGGTTTACACCTCTCAGGAGGTATTCTGCTGGGAGAGCCTGAGAGAAAGTTTCCACCCCACAGCATCCATGAGGTAGCTCAACCTGTACTCACCAAGGCACAAACCACTTGGCTCCTAGCCACAGTTTAATGAACAGTTGCTACAGGATGATTAGTACTTTGGAAAATCACAGCTTCCCTCACCTGTTAATAAGCTGGTTGTGTGGCTGCAGTCAAAGTATCATAGAGGTGGTCTCCACAGGATTCTTAAATGTGGTAAGCAGAAGTCAGCAGTGTTTTGTTGTGGTTTTGGACTTGTATTTATCAGATTCAATTCCTTTTCTGCAGTGGTCACAGATTTCCTGGTGACCTTTAGCAAGTTGCTTTGGCTGAAGTCCTCAGATAATTAGTCCCACATTTCCACTGAATTAAATATTAATCATCTTTGAGGATCTAAGGTTAATCCTTCATTTCTTCAATTGAGGAACAAAGGCAGGAAGCAATAACAGTTCTTTTTACACTTTTTGCCAATACAGCCTGCAGTCTTCTTGGGTATAAACCAAGAATTACTGCAGTGACCACAATGTAGTACCTAGCTTTGAAGTAGGTGTTTCTGTGGGTTTTTTGTTCCCCAAAGTGATAGCTTCATGTTAAGGGAGCTTGCTATGATATTTTGTAGAGATATGAAGTGTTTTTCTCATCTGATGAGTATCACTTTGAAACCAAACCAACTCATTTAAAATTGGTAAAAAGTGCCAGCTACTGATTGTCACATTCACATGTTTATTCAGCTGTTCTCCCAAGAAGAGATACTGGCCACATTTGGTCAGCATTCAGTGTGGAATAGAGCTCTCTGTGACACTGATTTTGGATGTTCATGACTAAAATAATGAACTTATATCTCCTAAACTTGGATGTGTAGCTGCTCTGAAAGAATCTAACCTTATTTTCATTCTAGCCATAGTGTGGATACCTCAGACAATTTAACATTTGTAAATCAGTGAGAAGATTAATTTAAGACCTGAACTGGATGAACTTTTTCTGTATGTACACTCTGTAATAAGCCACAAATCTGCATTTCAACATGACAAATTGATTTTATTCATGATAATTATCTATATAGGGCTGACACACTTTCTGAGTTGGTTTCATCTTTTCCTGAAAAGGCACTAACCCTTTGTGAAATAAAAGTGCTGAATGGGATGTAAAAGTCCTTCCACAGGAGAAGACAGCTTCTTCATGGTTTCTTTCTATGCAGTCCTCTGCAGTCAATGATCTTCATTCTCTTCTTAAGGTTTGCTTTGCATTTTTTGCAGTGAGCAGATTGGAGATGTTGGAAGATTATCTGTGAAAATGGAAAAGACAATGGTTGGGACGTTTCTACATGCCACTTCAGTCTTCCCTGTTATCAACAGAGTGAATAGGTTTATTAATTAGCTAATTAAATAGCTAAAAAATCTGCCCATTGTGCATGGCCTCACATTGCCTGTGTTTCCCCACTGGTAGTAAAGACAGCCCTGGGTGTTCTGAAGTAGAAGCCTAGTGGACAAAGTAAGGAAGACAAGACCCCAAAAAGCTTTAAGTTACAGAGACTGGGACTTTTTTCTATCATCCAACACAGTTTTTGTTGCCTCTAAACCCTCTCATGACTCCTGGCAGTGCAGTGCACTACCTATTCCTTTCTCATTCTGGTTTTTTGCTACTCTCAACCCCACTCCTCCCTAGGTGGGCTCCAAATTGCACTTTAGATGATGAAGGGAAGGGCATATTATAAGAAATTGCTGCTTTTTTGAGCCCCTGTGTTGTGGAGAGATAACCATGTTTCTCCAGATAATTCTCTTTTTACTTTCAAAGATGGGAAAGCAATATGCCCAACACACAGAAATTATGCACAGAAAATGGCAAATGTTTTTTTTCCCTTGTAACTGCAGAGAAGGGAGACAGAAGGTTCTTACTGTAGATGCATTGATTGCACTGTGCTAGTGTCCTGACATGAGGTCTGTCAGAAAATATTCATCTTCTAGGGGAATCTGCCTTCTTCATTAAGCAAATGAATACAGTTTTTAATTGGCATGGAGGTGTATTGAATGTAGAAACACATAACTAAGGCTTCCTATTTTTCACTATTGTATAGCCCAGTTTCTAAAAACAGATGTTATCAAGGTGACAAGTGATATAATTAATCACTGGGTGATTGTGAATTCAAGCGGTTGGCAGGGTGAAAACCAGAGGTGTATGTGTGCTATCTTTCAGGTATTTCTGGGTGTTACACTTGGCTCACCTGTTGTGATCCCTCTTTTCCAATAGCCAGCTGGTTACACTGGGCTGTTGGATCAGCTGCAGGACCCTACCTGAAAGGGTCCTTGATATTGACTGTGGCAGAAGCAGCTTAGGTTTCTGAGCTGTCCTAACACCAGCTGCCTGCGTAATCCCACCTTGTACATCATTTCTACATCTTGGAACATCAGAGGAGGTACAGGTCACGGACATATGTGTCCAGTAACTTTATGGGTTTATGTCATCAATCTTATGTGATAGGTTATGATAATAATAGGCTGTAATAACAATGTTCAGCAGGGAACTGGCCTGACAGAAAGGTGAAGAAGAGCAGGGAGTCCCTGTGGATCAGCAAGACAGGCAGGAGCAGGAGCAGAGCTGTGCTGCAGGGGAAGAGGGGCCAAGAGAGAGGATGACAACAGGACAGGGAGGGACAACAGCCCTGTTCCACAATACCTGGCTGAGGAGAGCAGAACAGGACTTGGGATGGTATCTGCATTCTGCCAAGAGCCCAGACTACTGGACAAGTCCATAGTAACAGGGCAGGGCCTGAGGAAGTTAAAGTCCATGGCTCATGGCCAGGTCAGTGCACTGACAGGGATATGCATGGCTGCAGCAATGCTCTAGGATGGACCAAGGCAAAGAGCCCCAGCCAAGCAAAGAGGTTCTTTGCAAATCTTTCTCTCTTAGCCATCCAAGGCTGTGCAGCTCTCTGGTATCAAAGCTGGCCATGAGCACAGGCAGCCAAACTCCTGGGAGCAAGGCAAAGGTGCTGGTGCATTTAGGACTCACATGTGGGTGCTGCATAGGAGAGAGAAGCCAAAACTGTTCTCTTCAGCAGCACAATGTTAGACAGACTTGGCCATGGTATTTAATTTCACATCTGGATTTTGATGCTGAAATCAATGAAAACCAACTGGAAGAGCTGGAAGAGCTATTTTCCAAATACCACAGCTGATTCTATCTACCAGAATTAAAGAGAAATACTTAATCGTGATTCTCTGCCAGATGCAATACTAGGTTACATAGCTTATACAACAGCAGAAGTATTCCTTGGACAGAGGGGATATCTCTTTTGGGACAGACGACCTATCTTTGTCTGAGGAGCACTGGTAACTGCTTTCAATGAGGCTGACAAAGTGTAAACTTGCAGGAGTTTCTGGCCAGCTTGTACTCAACCAGTCAGTAATACAGCCAGCTTAATTTTCCATGACCTGGCAATCAATTCACCAATTTGTTTGCATATACCACCATGACTTATAGAAGCAGTACTACAATGTATGCATTAATTATAGACCTTCTTAGTCAAAGAGCATGCATGTAAGGCTGTGGCTTCATGATGCTTTAAGGAGCTGCCATCTTTCTCATCTGTGCCACCAGGCAGGTCCCCTACAGTTGTGCTGGCAGGATATGTGTTTGTAAGGATATGCAGTGAATGATAAGGAACTAGATTGAGCTCAAAATAAATTCAAAAACACACATCTTTGTTCAGTTGCCTTGTCTAGTCCATTGGTAAAACTGGGGGAGTGAGCCTCCAGCTGTGGGGAAAGCAGGACCTGAGGGAGAACAGCATCTGACTTGTGAAGTACTTCAGTCAATAGTCACATCTGATATTCTTCTGATGGAAAACCACTTTTACCTTTTTGGCTGTAGAAATACTGAGTAAAGGCATCAGGATTTAACTCAGAAGACTTCTGAAAGAGACATTAAAAGTCCATGAAAGCAGAGGTTCTCTCAGGAAATTAATTCTCATCAGAGAGCTGTTTTGTTGCTTTGATCACTTTGTCCATGCAGTCTCCTTTGTGAAATAATAATACATTTCAATGCTAATTTATTCTGATATAAGATAGAGTGACTTTGGACTTAATTTTTGTTGATGATACCCTATGAATTTTTGGATGAAAATCAAAGAACTTTGGTATCCTGCTCTGTAATCTGAGTGATGTAAATACTATGATGCCTGTTCTGAATGTTTGGGTTTTTATAAATAAAAATTTGACATTTTCATGAGTGACCACTCTGTACTGAAAGTTTTATTACTCAGCGTTTTTTCCTGGAAGTGGTTTAATGAAACAGGGCTTATCAGCCTATTACCTATTTCATTACTGAAGGACAGGATATTCCATGTCAAGATGGAATGTCAAGATGTTTCGTTCTTAGTTGTGGCAAGTCAGCATGAAATCCACAACAGGAAACAGTTTGGACCAAAGAATTTAAAGGCATACATAGGGACTTCTAAAATTTTTTTTCTTCAAAAGGAAGCATTACAAAGTAATGAAAACTGAAAGGAGCAAGATTTCAGATGCATGCCTTACAAATGGCAATCCCAAAGTTGCTTGAACCTTAAGACATAGTGTAGTACATTGAACTGGCAATTTGTTAAATACCTCACCACATCCTCCTCAAAGGAACTGGCACAGTCTCATGGGGCTTTCCTGGATGTAAATCTATTTAGAACCTCTATGCCACACTTAGTAACCTATTAAAAAGATACCTTGCCAGTCTTTGGTAACCTCCTTTCTCCTTAAATATCTAAACACAAAGAAGCTGTGTTTCATGCTCTGAAAATCCAAAAATTTGCTTTAAAAACCCCCACATAATTAATATTTGAGGCCTCAGCTTCAAAGGTTTCTCCTGGTTTCTGTTAGCTGCGTGCCTGGATCTTGCACCATGCCCATGCTGGATCAGAGGATATGTTGAGGCTCTTGGTGAACTTGAAGTTTTTCTTACACTGAATTACCTCCCCAGTAATTTTAATGGCAAACAGAAAGTTAAAAACCGAGCAACAAAGAGTCAGTAATAAAATGCCAAGAATTGTATTTTGAGTAGCCTTGGTACTGTCATTTCCTTAACAGAAGGTGGCAACTTCCCACCCAAAGGAAGTGTTGACAACCTTCATCATCCATTTCTTCCCCACTAGCCCATAAGTAACTACACTTCAGAGCCAGGTTTCTCATACCTGTTCAAAATGCAGTTGATAAAAGTTATTATTTTGGAGTTTAAACTGTTAAAGTTCTGAGCATTTGCCATTGGATGGGGGCTTCTGTAAGAACCTTTGTCCCTTGCAAGGGATGAAACAGGTGGGTTACAACCTTGCAGCAAATGGTTAAGGGGTACTAAAGATAAGAGGAATAGTGGGTTTTTTTATATATAAATTCTTTCATTAGTCTCTTCTCAGTGGGAAGAGTGGAAGGACAGGCTTCACTGTTAAGAAAGCCAGTGGAGCAAATTTTTTTTATTTCTTGCTTTCTTGCTTTATTTCTTTGCTTTGAACTGTCTTCTCCACAAAGGAGCTAAAATGACTGTACCTCCTGTGTGTTTATCACCACAGAGAACAAAATAGCTGGCATTAAAAGAAACAGGTAAATAAATCAGTTTAGCAAAAATGCACATACTGACGCTCTGAATAGAACAATTTAGTCTCTTTCTATAAGACATCTGCCATCTTCTATTACAGAAGAACATTACTTAATTTTATTCCTTTTTTAAAATTTATAATTCATTAAAATTTAAATCACCTTTTCCCTAAACCCTTGAGACTCTTTGCACTAGCAGGAGAATAGACAGGTTTTTGCTAAAGCCCCTAATTCTATAATTAATCACTCACTGAGGATTTACCAGCAAAGTGCTGGTGCTCTACCTGCCATCACTATGGCTTCATTAATTTTACAGAATATATCAGAGTACATTAGTCTGATGTATTGTCAAAAATAATTATAGTGTAGTTATGCTCTGGAAAGCAGATATGTAAAAATGACACCTTCTTACTTAAGAGATCACTTCCTGTGCACATAGTCAGATCTGCCTATTTTATAACAGAAATACTCTTTTTTTGGTGTTCAGCTCTAAAAGTACCTTATATGCATAATGTCATTAACACTGAATGTGTTGAATCCCTCAAGGGCATTCACAACTCAGTGATCACCAAACCTGGCAGCATGGAGCTGGGCACAGATGTTGGAAAAGCACAGTTGGAAGATTTTAGGGCTGACAGGTCTGGAATGAATTCACAGCTTGCCTTTCAATAGCCATCAAAACAGACATAACAAGGAGAGAAGCGGGTCAGAGTTTTAGAAGGCAGCAGCCCTTGCAGGGCTGGCAGAACACATCTCTTACTGATAAAGGGAATATGTCTGATCTGAAAGTAATTAAGATGTAACAAACATGAAACCCCAGAATGTGGTTTTACATCACTCTTCATTTTCAAACAGCAACACAAAATTAAGCTGTAGTTGTCCAGGGTTGCATTTTATTGTGCAAGAGCCTTGTTTCGGTGGGCCTACTCTCTTAGTATGTCTTTATTAATTCATACAACCTTATAATTATCAGTGTGTCATCAACTCCATCATGGATATAATTCAATCTTTCTTATTAGGATTGGATTAGAGACCGATTTCAACTTAAACAAATACGAGAATATATGGTAGCTTGGTGTTAAAATGAAGAGTGATGATGCAATTATATAGAAATCAGTCCTTCTCTTCTGAAAAAATTTAGGGACTGGACAACTCTCATGAATCAAGAAACTGTGTCACTTCAGGTGACATTTTTACTGAGCATCTTCAGACATGTCACAAGGAGCCACTAATGAGTCTTTCTATGCCTACTAGCTGTAGAAAGTGGGACAGGATAGGAAGCTGAACCTTTCCTCACTTCTGCCTTACTTACCTGCAGATTACTTGCCTAAATCCCAGTTGGCAGGACAATATTTTTGTGCTTGATCCAGTGGCCTTGCAAGAGGTGAGACAGGCCAACATTTGTTCATAGGAGGAAGTTCTGTCCTGCTTCTTGCCTTCACCCTAAGCTCAGAGCTCAGAGCTGCTGCCAAGGTCCAGTTTGGATCCAGTTTCCACTCAGCAGCTGCTTGAGCATGATGCATGTGTGCTTTGTAACATGCTTGGTTTTCCATACACTTTTCTCAATACACCTGAAGTTATCCTTCAGTGCATGCTCAAAAGCACTTTAGTTTTGTGGTGTTTATCTGCTAGATTCCTGACTCCTACATCCAGTTGGGAACTCTAAATCAAGTCATTTTTCATACTCCTCTCAGAAAAAATCCTACACAAAATGCTCTTTTCTGAAACAGGAAGAGAAAGCAAATTTATCTTTTTATAAACTGCTCTAACCCTCTTCACACTTACCCAGCAAGTGACATGCTTCAGTTCAGATCTTCCCCACACCTGAGTCAGGACTGCAGAACAAAACCATCTGTATGTTGGATAAATTAATTGCCTGATCACCTGTTGTTCTACGTTACTAGGAGTGCAAGTGCTGTGCCTATGTATCTGAAGTTATCTGGGATGGATCTGGATTTTTTGGAAGACAAAGTCATTGTGGATTTCCTATACAGTCATTGGAGAACATGAAATAATGGAATTTTTCTTTGTGGGGAAGCAACATGAGATCTCAGGGTATCTTCTGGAGCATTCCTCCTTTTCAGTCATGTTGCAAAAAATTGCTCCTGCTTTAGGACAGCCCTCAGGCCATGCCTCTATTACAGCCCCTGCAGAAGGCATCCTGCAGGGATGCCATCCTCTTGGGAAGAATATTTAGTGGCATTTACTTAGGCTTGGTTTTTTATCCATACTCATGGGTGATGGTGAATGGAATGTTGCTGGAGTCAGAAAGAAACTTTTTTGGTAGTGGTAATTCCCCCCACACTGGGAAAGTATGAGTTTCATGCACTAGCATTTTTATTAAATAATCCTTATTTTTCCCTAATATTGCACCAAGCTCAGTAAGACATATAATGCAAATACTGACATTCATCTGTCAGCTCAGGTTATCAATATATTTTGTGCTTGTCCACAAAGTCCCAGGATTTGAGTAGCTTCTGCCTGATTTTTTGCTATAAATTCCAATATGGGTCCCAGGGAGAACTCTGTGATATGTAGAGGCCCACCCGTGGCACATACACCTCTGGTATATTTGCCCTGAATGCTGAAAATTTACTTTGGGGAAAAATGCAGCTGCAGAGAAGCAATTATTTAGCTGCAGGTAGATATAGCTGACTCTATAAAGAGTCTCTAATTTGCAATTCTGAGCATATCCTGGCTCTGTGTGAAATAACCCCCTTGCAGAGAAAAATCCTTAGACTAACACACCCGGAACCCTATGCTGCCATTTTTACAGCATACCCAAAAATAATTACAGCAGTGCTTGCTATAAATTTTAAAATTATCATTGCTCAATATTAGCACTGCAGAATACATCCTGGAAGGCAGTCCCTCTTTCTTACTTTTTGCATTTACATTCCTGGAGCTTAAGTGCTAGCAAAAAAGCAATTAGATTTTTAATTCTGGTTATTTTTAGAGAGGTGAATCTGCTTTCATTTTATATTTCCAATAAAGGGAATTGTGCTATGCTATGCCTTGGGGTAGACAAGTAGGAAGACACACTCAGACTCTTTGTAGATTTTTCTTTTAAATGGTGTACCTACAATTAATTGCATGCATCTCAGCAGCCCAGTTCTGGCAGAGGTGCTGTGTTGAAAAATCCACCATTCCATTGTCATCATTACCTTCATCCACCCAACAGAGTTTACATTGTCCCTAGGACATATCTGAAAGTAAGTGGTGTAAGAACTGGGTCACATAATAGAAGTCCATTGATCCTAGCATCTTATTTTCAGCAGCAGCCTTAAGTAGATACCTAAGGGAGGAATATAGAATTAGGACAACTAGATGTAATTCCTTCTCATAGTCTCTCAACTGCAAACCAGTTTCAGGTGTCAGGCCTCCTAAGCCATATGTTGTTTCTATTTATTTAGAAACATTAAACACAAACTTTTAGCAAACAACTCTTTGCACAAGGGACCAACTTCTCTCCTTGGTCTTCTGTGTGGCTCCTACTTTCTTCATTTGCAAAACAGAACTAACCACTGATCCCCATCCATTCTCTCCATGAACAAATATGTTTATGCACTCGTTCTTTTTCAGCCTGAAGAATCTTACATGCTCCATATAAATGCCATTTCATACCTCTGAATATCCTACTGTCTTCTTCCTGCCCTTCTAAAACCTTTCAGTGAGGAAGGGAGCAGAGCTGCATGTAGTTTTCATAATACAGGAACAGTGTGGATTTGTACAGTGGCACAAGGATACTTCTTCCTGATTTGTCTTTTTTGCTTGACCGCAGCTGAGAACTAGGATGGGGCTGTTATTTTCATGGCACTCTCCATTATAGCTCCAGGAACTTAATCTTGAATGGGGTTGAGCAGTTGAGAAACCACTGAATACATTTTTTAAAGTGCATCCTTTATATTTACCTAGAGTAAACTTTATCTGCTTTCCTATCCTGCCCACTCACTCACTTTTATAGGTTGTCCTTTTTTCTTCATTGTTGACTTCAATGTTACTACCCCAAGTAACTTACTTTATTCAGAAATATCACAACAGCTTGTTAACAACCTCCTCTTCCCTCTCATTCATAAATTACGTCAAATAGCAAAAAGATCCCATCCCCTCCCATCTGTAAAGTGAACACTTGCTCCTCCGTTCTGTTTCCTATTTCTTTACCATTTACTCATCCACAGAAGGACTGTTCTGCTTGCTCCATAGCTGCTTAGTTTCCTAAATGATCTGTGGCAATGGGATTAATCAAAAGGCATTTGGAAATTGAAGTAGACAGGGTGATACTGATCACTTCTGTCTGAGTTCAACCCCTCAGACAACTTGTTCATAAGGCAGAATTTTTCTTCACAAAAAATGGAGTCTTCTCAAACCATTTTTATCCACTGATTCTAACCTTCATTATACTTTCAATTAATGTGCCTGGTAGAGGCATCAAGATTACAGACCTAGAGCTCCTCAGAGCTCCCCTGGAGTCCTTTTCAAAACTGGCATCACACCAATTTGCCACCCTCCAGTTTGCTGGGATCAAGAAAACCCAGCACAGCTGCTTCCCAGACTACTGAGATTTATTTATTCATAGAAACATAACAAGCAGAGAAAACAAGATTAAAATAAACAGAGCCTATATTCTAGCCTTTCCTTGGCAGATCAGTTTTTTTCTGAAACTGAAGTTCCTCCAACACTTGCCCAAGGAAAGTATTATACTTTTTCAGTGTCTCTATTGGTTTTCCTGCAAGCAATTGCTTGCTCTTTCTTCAGAAAAGTCTTGTAACTTTTCAGTCCCAATGATTATTAAATTTTCTGGCTTGATAACACTGCTATTTGACTTGGTTTGGATTCTTGACCTTCCCATTTTGCAGGCAATAGCTGGATGGTTTCTCTCAGTCATTTTCCCCACTTCCACATTTGGGGCTGTCCCTGCCTGCAGTTACAGACCAAGCCAGTGTTTGATGCACTGTGCTACAGATAAATAGCTGAGCAAAATAT
Source organism: Calypte anna (assembly GCF_003957555.1). Classification (NCBI taxonomy): domain Eukaryota; kingdom Metazoa; phylum Chordata; class Aves; order Apodiformes; family Trochilidae; genus Calypte; species Calypte anna. Next base: position 173,902,291 of record NC_044244.1, read on the forward strand.
TCCTCATGCATCCCCCTTGGGCTCAGTCCTGTCTTGAGATGGAGCTCTGGACAATAACTTTGGGTGGCTTGAGAAGGTCCAGCATGGGCCATGAGGTGAAGCAGGGAGGGCCAAGAGACAGAGTCTGAGCAGCTGGCACAGGGGGGAAGGAAGCCAGCAGCAAGTAAAGCATCCATGAGCCCCTGTTAGTTCCTGTAGATGAATGAAGGAGTCTAAAACCAAGCTTGGGGTGCCAGAGGATCAAAAGGTTTCAGAGTACAACATTCCCATGATGTGGGCTAGTTCTGGTGTGCCATGCTTCTAATAGGAAGAGACACAGGTTTATTAAGGTCAGGTGCAGCTGCTGTTTCCCCTGAAGTTGGAGCAGATCTCTCTACTACTCTAAACACCCATTCAGACTGCTAAAGAGGTTTCAGTGGAGTTTGACAGCCTGCAATCTTTGTGATTAATGGATCATGGCACATCAACAGCAAGGGCAAGTGTGGAAGCAAATGATACCTCGGCTTCCTGCTCTTTGCTCCCTCTGCTAGGCTGTAACAAGACTGATGGATGGTAAATGGCATCTGTAGGGTATAACTTATCAACAGTTTAGCAACCCAGTGTGTTGAGTCACATTTGGTTTTCTTTGTATAATTATCAGAAGCTACAATGTACAACCTTTAATTCAGTAGAAGTGCTGCTGCCTACTTCAGTGAGCAACAGGCTTGCAGGTAAGCACCCACAAAGATACCAAGTCAAACCACAAACACAAAGAATAAAAAATAACCAGGGAAGAGATGAATATTCACAACACTTTTAAAAATAACTGGGGGTGGACTCTCGCAGCCCACGAGAGCAAATGGCCTGAGTGACAACACCTGGTAACACAGGAGTGTGGAAATAGTGTCTCTGTGTGTACTGAATACACAAAGCTGTCTGGAGGACATTTGCTCATTGTTAGCTGATCACATTAAAGATGAAGGTGACCATCAGTCTCCAACTGGTGGTGTTAAAGGGGAAGAGAGACCATCAGTGGATTAAACAGTAGCTAGGGAACTTCAAAGGGAGCTTTGAAGCAAAGAAGGAATCAGCCTATAAAGTACAGAAGCAGCGTGAAAATTTGTATTGGCCTGGGAAAGACACCTTGGAGGGTAACCAGCAACAGACAAACCTGGTTTGACAAAGTCAGAAGCTGCCCTGCCAGCACTGCAACCTCCAGCTATGTCAGGCAGAGCAACATCCCCACAGGATGTCCCATGGAGCCTGTGGGCTCAGCGTGATGGTATTGGGTGCGACAAGTGAGGACCCAGACCCAGGTACACATTGAAGGACTTGTGGAGGGATCTTTCTTCTCTTGAAGGAGACGTTGTCTATTTGTTTTATTACTGATGTATAATGTACTGCATTTGACTTATATATTGCTAAGAAATCAGTAAATTGCTTCAATCCTTATTTGGTTTAAGTTATGAGAACTGAACCATTCCCCTCTGCTACATTATTTGAGAAGTGGACAGTAACACAAAAGGAATCTTTATATTGGTAATCCTTGCTTTGCTACAGATGTTTGTTATTTCCAGCTGCCTATCTAATGGCTAATTTCCAGTCTGTATGAGCTTTATGAAAATTGCTCCAGCAGACATTGCTAAAGGAGCTGGTGAGTGAATGGGTTTAAAAAAGCAGACATCAAACTTTATCTCCATTAATGTTTTCAACTGTTGTGCAAAAAAGAGAAGTCTCTGATCCCTGGTTGGTGGGGCTTGATGTGTCCAGAGGAGGGAGATGCAAAGCCAGTGCATTACAGCTCATCTGTGGCGGTTTCTCAAGTGAGGTTTTCAGAGAGCAGAGGTGTATGGAATGAATTCACAGCAGTGCCCAAGCTGGTCAGCCTAAAGTCTGCCAAAAATCAGTTCTGTCATGAAATGCCTCACCAGAAAACAGGTATCTGAAACTTTAGATCTTGGAAGGTTTTGTTCATTAACACTGTTTCCCTCCATTAGTTGTCCAAGGAGACTGGAGCAGATCCTTTGGGACTGGAGCCTATCTTGTAGTTAACTAAGGTGGGATTCAGCTTGCAGGTGAAGACTCTACATGTAAGCATTTACTAACAGTTTTATTGCCTCGGCATCCATTCTAGGCAATCAAAATCTGGTCAATAGCATTGATGAAACCTGGAATGTTGCTGAGCTTACCATATGACTGTGTTAATGTTTAGATAAAGAGCTCCACTGTCTATATTAACCTATATGACTCCTCTTCAGTAGAAGATGCTTATTCTCTACATTAACTAGTAACAAAAACCCCACCCAACACACAAAACCCCAAGCAAACAAAAATCCCTTCTCTTAGATAATGAAAACTGAAACATTTCGAAGTAATTTTGATAGTGCAGCTCCTCATCTTGAGTTTCTGACACTGTGCAGTTTTGTCACCTTTTATCACCTCATATGGAAAAGAGATTGTCACTTAGCACTGAGTATGTTTGCTGTGGTAGGAAAAGGAGTGAGAGACCTAAAAGTTACCTACCCTTTGAGAGACATAAAAGGTACCTACCCTTTAACTGAACATTCAGAGTAGAGACCCTTCTAGGCAGTACCTGGGCAGAGGATTGGATACTGAGCTCCAGCTCAAATTTGCCATATGCCTTTTTTATGACTTTGGAAAAGACTTCCCAATTTTAAGACCTAATAATTTATCTGTGAGGGAGCAAAACATCAGGTTTGGGTGGTTTTTTTTGTTTGTTTTTTTGTTTGGTTGGGTTTTGTTTTGTTTGGGTTTTTGTTTTGGTTTTGGGGTTTTGTTTGTTTGTTTTTTCCCTTTCAATGTGTTTAGACTGGGGCAAGGATTGCCCTGTGCCTTATTATGATTTTATTTTGAGCTGCAAGTATGGTAAACAAATGAGCAGCAAAGCCAAAAGAAGTCTGTTTCAGGGGTAGTGATGGTGGAAAAAAAAAAAAAAAAAAAAGAAATGAAAGCAAGAATGTCTCATTGAAAGATGTTGCAGAGATGTCCTGGTCTGGTATGTCTGATGGTGCAAGGCAGTGATTTCTGCTGCCTCATGTGGTGGCTCAGTGGTGGCTTTGCAGGCTGATTGCTGCAGGAGGGGTCTTAAGCACTGTGAAAAGCTGTAGCTTCCTGAACTAAATGAGCAGGTGTCTTGGTTTGAGGGTACCAGGATAAATACTGACCTGAGACTGCCCAGGCCCCCCCCATCTGCTGCCCACCTGGGGAGGGGGCAGATCTGTGCCTGTAAGGTGATCTGTGGGTGGGAGCTGTGCCTGTAAGGAGAAGAGGGTGGTTCTGGTGACCCAAATGGACCAATCACAGTGCTCCTCCCCATGGTGCTCAGTATGAAATGGCTTTTCAGAGTGTCCTTCTCTGGCTGGGGTGCAGGCTGGTGTGGAGTTTGCTTATTTGTCATCTTTTCCCTTTGATGCCTGTGTTCCCTCATCTTGTTTTCCTGAAGAGGAGAATGTGGCTCTTTGAGACAGCTTCTCTTCTCCTGCCTTCCCAAGTAGGACCATCTTGGATGCTCCAAGGCTGTTGTAGAGTGTCAGTGGGACCCTGAACTCAGGCACTCCCATCTCCTGCTGAGTCAAGTGTGGAACTTTTCTGTCTGGAAAGTAATTACCAACTGCAGAGCATGGGTTCTGTATGTACAGATCTGTATACATTTGTATGTGATTCAACATTATTATTACTATTTATTATTTCATTACACTTATTCTAGTTTTTTTCCAGCCTTAAAGTCTCTCTCCCTTATTCCCCTTTTTATCTTCCCCTGGGGGGTCTAGTGGGGAGATAACAGAGAGCATCTGTCACCCAGTTATTGCCTAAAACATTGACAGCAGGGAAGCAGAGACTGCAAAAATAATGCTTTGGCAAAGGTTTCTGTTCATGCAGCATACCCAACACTTCTCTGAGTTCAGTGATATTTCCACATTTCTTTTTCTATTTATGTAAATATATTCATGCTTCAGATCCACACTGAAACCTAAGCTGGACTGTGAAATATTAAAAACATCCTTTCAAAAGATTTTGCTCTTATTACTATTTCATACAATCTGATTCAATTTAATTAATTAATTAAACTGATCATTTGATCATTAGGAAAGGTTCTTCATAGAGACAGCAGTCAGTCCAGAAATGAAACTCAAGACCAATGAAACTGAGAAGTAACCACTCAGTTGAAAACACCACTTGCAGTCCTCTAAAATAAAACTTCAGCTTCTTTTACCCCTTGCATGATGCAGCCAGGCTTGAAATGTAGTATCTCAAGCCCTATTAACTTCTCCTTTAGAGACAGCCCAGGCACTCCATATTTTCCAAAATCTTCTGTTAAAATCTTCATGTTTAAAACAAAGGACAGGAAAAAATGCTGCTGCTGCTATACTCAGCTACCTTGCAAAGCATCTTGTGGTAAGGCAAATCCGTGTGAGATGACAGAATTATCTTGAAGCATTTATTTTATCTTAGGACAGAACTTAGTTTAGCAAATAACACCAGTGGAAGTGATGAGTTGAGTTTGTGATTCTGCAGATAGCAAAGCCTCTCTGTGATGTTCACACTTTTTTTTTTTTTTCTTCAATGACTTAATAGCATTTTTATCAAATATTTCCTTGGAGTAAAATTTGGGGAGTGTCTTCTGCTCTGATACTGTCATGCTTGGAAGTTGCACTGCACTAGCTGGGAGGGTGAATGCTTTCAGTGGCCAGGAGTTGGGTTATCTGTAGCACTGCTAAGGAATCCACACCAAGGCACTGCTCCTTTTATGAGGTGTTTGACTTCATGCTTAAGGCTGAGAGCTCAGGAATGCTTTTTATTTTACTTCTTCCCCACTGTCCTCATCTTCAGGTCTAGACTAATGAGCTGCACAGAACTGGGATTAAAGAAAATCTGCAATAACAGAAGAAAACAAAAAAAGAGAATTGGCCATGGCCTTTTCCTTAAAGGTATAAGTAGGAAAGCCAGTAGAAATATAATTGGAAAGCTTAGCAGTAGATCAAAGCATGACTGAAAAATATAACACATTTTAATGAAGGCCACTACCTGTCTAAAAAAGGCTGCCAGAAAGGAAAACATCCAGAAACGGGTGAGGGGCTGAATTTGCAGAAGAAGAGTTTTATCTGACTCTAAAAAGGTTATGTCTGTAATGAGAAACTAAAAGAAGAGCAAGAAGTAAAGGAGATCTAATAAAAGACCTGTTAATTGCTAAACCAGACATGGACTCCCGGAAAAGATAAACTTAAAAAGGTCAGTGAGTTCAGATCATATGGGGACTGTGGTAGTTATGCAGCAAATGTAGGGTTTAATTGGGAACAGCCACATTGCCAGTTCCTGCAGAGCCTGAGACAGCTGGGACAGTGCCTGGGAGATGCCATCAGTCCTGAGGAGCTGCAGGGATGCTGCCAGAGCTGGATGTGCATCCAAAGGCTGGCTGCTGCTGGGACCAGGCAGAACAAGACTTCCAATGGTTCTTTATGGTTTGAGCCAGGAAGAAGTGGATGAAGAGTGGGGAAGCAAATCCTGTCACTTCATGTGTCCTTCTTGAAAGGGAGGTCTCTTACAGGGACTGCCTCTTAGTTGGTGGCGTTGACTGCAAGGAGCAGGAGCCTCCCTAGCAAGGTAGCTCATGCTCTAAGATGTGCGTGAAGAAGAAGAGAAAGTCATATGATGATTGATTTCTCTGGGAGGGAGGAATGACCCTGGATGAGCGTAAGATCCCATCATGTAACTGAGAAAATGCTGAGGAAGGAAAACCCCACAAATCTGTTACAGGAAAGCACAACCCACAGAAGCAAGTACTGTAGGATTTCCCTACCCAATACAACAGTCCATAGCTCTCTTAGTTGTATCTTCTCCACAGTATCTCCTGGCTCCAAGCACTGCCCAATCTCCCCCATTGCTCTTAGGTCTTTGTTCTGCCTCAAACTGGGTAGTTAGGGAGAAAAAAAGCAGAGGAGGTAGCAAACAGCAGACCTTCTGCAGATGTGACATGCCTAATTCTGTTGATAGCTCTGACAATTTACACAAATATAATTACATTTCAGTAATGCACTATCTTTACTTATGAAATACTACTCTGATAGTTGTCTTGATAGGGACTTTGATCAGGATGATCCCTGAGTCATAAACAAAAGGTATAAATGTGTCAAGTTGGTGACTTATTGCTGAGGCAGATTCTCAGATTCTTTGGAGGACAGGGGTGATGGTTTCTGTGCACCTGTAAATTCATGGGTTAAATCACTCATAACTGCTTATTCTTCCAAATCTACTTAATTCGAAACAGTTCAAATATTCAGCATAACACAGAGAGGTCACCAGGAAATCTCTTTTGTGGTCTTGCAACATCACATCCAAATAAATAACACGTATTTGGGAACAAAAATGTCAGGCTGTGATAGGACAAGGGGCAATGGATTCAAGACAGAGCACAAGAAGTTCCACTTCAACATGAGGAAGAATTTATTTACTGTAAGGGTAACAGAGCCCTGGAATGGGCTCCCCAGAGAGGTTGTGGAGTCTCCTTCTCTGGAGACTTTCAAGACCCATCTGGATGCATTCCTCAGTGCCCTTGCCCTACTTTTGGTCCTGCTCTGGCAGGGGGATTGGACTCCATGATCTTCAGAGGTCCCTTCCAACCCCTGACATTCTGTGATTCAAACTGGGAAAAGGTAAGACAAGCAGAGGCAGAGATTCCCAGTGGGAGCATGAAACCAGGGAAACAGTTTAACAAGGATTAGTGTGATGAGGAGTAAATGAATAAAAGTCAGTTTGCCACACTATAGGGACAATCAGGGGCTGTTTATGCAGAAGCTTCTCCTAGCAAAGAGGAGATCCAACAAATGCTCATTATTCCTGTGGAGTGGTGGAAGGAGCTGAAATACTTGGGGGGATGGGAGTGGGGCTAAGCATCTTCCCTGAAGCTATTGGCAAATTCAGAGAAGAATGACAGAAGCATCTGGGAGGACAGACAAGTTTAGTGGCATACACACAGGCACACAAATATATAGATGTTTATGTGAGAGGGAGAGAAAGCAAATGAACTCATTTGGCTTTGTCAACAAACATTTGTCAGACCAAGCTGTGTTCCATATGTATGTTGTGAAAACCATCATTGGATGGCTTCTTTTGATCCATAGCTTTGTGAAATCATAGCCTTGACAAGTCCAAAAATGTGCACTGAAAGTGTTTCTTTAATGTTTTTCTTCCAGATTTTACTACTGGATTTTACAAGGGAGTAAGCCAAGAAGGCCAATGGTATCCTGGCCTGTATCCGGAACAGCGTGGCCAGCAGGTCCAAGGAAGTGATTCTGCCCCTGTACTCAGCTCTGGTGAGGCCACACCTCGAGTACTGTGTCCAGTTCTGGGCCCCTCAGTTTAGGAAGAAGATTGAGGTGCTGGAGTGGGTCCAAAGGAGGGCAACCAGACTGGTGAAGGGACTCGAGCACAGACCCTATGAGGAGAGGCTGAGGGAGCTGGGGCTGTTCAGCCTGGAGAAGAGGAGGCTCAGGGGAGACCTCATCGCTCTCTACAACTCCCTGAAAGGAGGGTGTAGCCAGGTGGGGGTTGGTCTCTTTTCCCAGGCAACTCTCAGCAAGACAAGAGGGCATGGTCTTAAGTTGTGCTGGGGAAGGTTTAGACTGGACATTAGAAAGAATTTCTTTACGGAGAGGGTGATCAGGCATTGGAATGGGCTGCCCAGGGAAGTAGTGGATTCTCCATCCCTGGAGATATTTAAAAAGAGATTGGATGTGGCACTCGGTGCCATGGTCTGGTAACTGCCTGGGGTAGTGGATCAAGGGTTGGACTTGATGATCTCAGAGGTCCCTTCCAACCCAGCCAATTCTATGATTCTATAAATAATTCCTAAATAATAAGGATAATTTCTTAATTAAAATATTCTAATTCAAACCTGCAAATCCACAAATCTTTAGGGACTTCCAGAAAGCCAGGATGCAGTGATGCAGAGCTCTAACTATTAAGATTGGAGGTTTATGAAAACAAAAATTTTTCTGAAATAACTTAGCAAAGAATGCTTTTAGAATGCATGTTATAGAATAACACCAGTAGTGTTTTAAGAAAAGAATCATCTCTGAGGTGATCACATCCCATAAAGCCTGGCTTCTAGGAACTAATTTAAATCATACAGTGTATTAATATGTATTCAAGAACACTTGGCAATTATTTAATTTCAAAGAAGGAAAATTATACTATGAAAGAAAATCTTTGCTACTGTATACTTATGACCTATTAAAATTCATGGACATACTGTACCAAAGGAAGTTGTTTTTTGTAGTGAACACTTAACAATACCTTCACTGGACTTTAGCTCAGAGATGTAAATAACTCAGAATTTTACTTCTAGATTGTGGACGCAGATATTTTGTACAAATTACTGACACATTTATTTAGTTCTTGCACTACAGCTGTGGCCAGTAGAAAAGTCTCAGAAAGTAACAATATTTCCCATTGTAAAATCCAGTTTACTTTTACTGTTGTATTGCCATGTTGTATGTCTTAGGCTGGGATGTTCTTGCTAGGCATCCAACCATCACCTTGGCTGGATGCAGGGTCTGCAGAGGAAAAAAAAATGTAAGAGGAAAAAAAATACATTACTTTTTTCAGGTTCTCATTTCACTAAGATTTTTTGTGTGCCTTTGTGCACTGGCTCTGGAATTCTGGACAGTCCTGTAGAGTTTCCCATTAATATATGTCTTGGTTTGGACAAATTATAAGACCTAATTACTGAGATAGGATGTCTGGATTTATTGTGGGCTTGCTAAAATCAGGAAAATTCACTCCCTGAAGCCCTTCTCTATTATGCAAGCCCCCAAATGCTAACATTCATGCCTGTGGGGCATCCCATGGAGCAAGTCATCACCCTTCATCATGGGGCTCAAAATTCTGAGCTGCATTTTCGTGGAAATTCCTCTCCCTGGCTGCCAGCTTTCCTGTGACATGGGACACCAGTCCTCATAGGTTTTTAATCCTTTGAAAAAAAGGTTGGAGGTGGTTTTGGTGTCTAAGGGGGAAAGCCTCTCTCTAGATCTAAGTTGGTAACTCTGTATTGTGAGAGAAAGCAGTTACTTCCCTGGCTGCTAGCTCAAGTTGTCCAACACTTAGGATGGGGAAGGAAAGGATCATGCTATGTTCTTCATCCCCACTTCTCCTCGTTAGAGCAGTAATCTGCCACTTCTGGAAAATCAGAAAGTGTTTACTCATACACCCTTCCCAGTGCTTGTGTACAGGAAAAGGGACCTAAATATACTCAAGGCTGAATATTTTCTTCTTAGAAGACACCCTAGGAAACCTATCTGTATTTTATAATAATTAATATAGAATTAAAGAAAATAGTCCCAGTGAATGATCATAGAACATGTAGTAACAATAAGAGCATTTTCGTAAAAGGGCTTTGTAAAGAATAGTGGCAATACCACCTTTGAGCATTAAAAGTAATTGATCTCTACCTTACTCAGCAACCTTATTGTCCAAAAAGGTATTTATACAGTGCCCTATTTAAATGCAGGGATTTCCACATGTGTACACCAAAGAGGCATGCTGAATTTTATTAGGATGCAGGAGATGCCTGGGAAATAATTACAGTTACCAATCCAAAACTCAAATGAGGTGCTCTATATGGATACCCAGATGAGAGGTATGTAACCAAAAAAGCATCTTGTCAATCCTATTATTTTGTGATACATCTTCTCTACTTACAATTTGCTACAGAAAACCAGGGGGAACAAAGTCTGCCTGCAAGAAGTACTTGTTCCTTACCCTCTTGATCTATAGCAGATGTTACCTATTATACCTAAATACCTAAACAAAGTAAAGGACACATTGGTAAAGTTACACTTGAGAGGGGATACACACATATTATTTGTTGCTATAGAGTTACCCTACTGTTTTACTGCAGTTTTTATTGGATTGGTTTCCTAGGCTCAGTAAATCAGCAGGAGATGGTCACACCTTGTTACTATATTGGAGGGTTTCAGATTGCTTAGAATAAAATGCCACATACATAGGTGAACAGTAATTTTGGGAAAACTAAAGAAAATAGGAACAACTAAAGAGGAGAGGTAAAAAAAAGGGCTTCCTGAAGTGCCTGCATGCCAAAGGAGCCAACTAAAGCCATTGTCATGTTTCATGGGAAGACAGCAACAAACTGTGTCATTGCTGATGATGCTGAGACACTTACCCCCTGAGGCTGGATTAATGACAACGTGATTAGATCCATCCTGTGGATAACTCACAAAACCCTGTCCTGAATGGAGATTATAGAATCATAGACTCATAGAATCATCCAGGTTGGAAAGGACCTCTGAGATCATCAAGTCCAACCCTTGACCCACCACCACTGTGTTTACCAGACCATGGCACTGAGTGCCACATTCAATCTCTTCTTAAAAACCTCCAGGGATGAAGAATCCACCACCTCCCTGGGCAGCCCATTCCAATGCCTGATCACCCTCTCTGTAAAGATTTTCTTCCTAATATTCAACCTAAACCTCCCCTGGCAGAGCTTAAGTCCATGCCCTCTTGTCTTACTGGTAGCTGCCTGGGAGAAGAGACCGACCCCCCCCTGGTTTCAGTGATTGTAGCTACAAGATGATTGAGTCTTCCTCTCATGGTGATGCACATGGTGTAGTTATTGACACTCAGTTTCTCAAAGCAGATATTATCCATGTTTCCAGGGATGTGGTTTTCTGAATACAAATTAGTGGAAACAGCAATGGAAATAAAAATCTGTGGCATTTGTAATTCAAGTGAAAACTCACATTTACCAACTGCTCTGTTTCTGGCACTCTAATATATTGCTAACCATTTTTCCTATCTGATTACATTCTCATTCCAGCATACATTTCTTTTCCCCATTAAAAATCAGTAACTTGGACCCTGAACAGCGGAAAAATTAAACACCAGTTGAAGCAATTAGAGAAACACTGATTCTGCCCCCTGAGTCTGGTTCTGCATTCCCTCTAGATGTGTAACTTCCATAGAGGTCAATAGGAGGTCTATGTGCAAATGTGCATTAAGATTAAGTCATAAAAGAAAATTAGATTGAGGTTTTATAAATAACTTACCTTTTTTTTTTTCTTTCCGGATGAATTTAATGACTGAAAAAGTTAATCACAGATTAACTCCTCCCCCTCTATTCTGCATTGGTGAGGCCGCACCTGGAGTATTGTGTCCAGTTCTGGGCCCTTCAGTTCAAGAAGGACAGGGAAGTGCTTGAAAGAGTCCAGCGCAGAGCTACTAAGATGATTAAGGGAGTGGAACATCTCCCTTATGAGGAAAGGCTGAGGGAGCTGGGTCTCTTTAGTTTGGAGAAAAGGAGACTGAGGGGTGACCTCATCAATGTTTTCAAATATGTAAGGGGTGAGTGTCAAGGAGAAGGAGTTAGGCTTTTCTCAGTGATGACCAGTGATAGGACAAGGGGTAATGGGTGTAAATTGGAGCACAGGAGGTTCAAGTTGAATATTCGAAAAAATTTTTTTACTGTAAGGGTGACAGAGCCCTGGAACAGGCTGCCCAGGGGGGTCGTGGAGTCTCCTTCACTGGAGACATTCAAAACCCGCTTGGATTCAAAACGTTCCTGCACGATGTACTCTAGGTGGCCCTGCTCTGGCAGGGGGGGTTGGACTAGATGATCTTTCGAGGTCCCTTCTAACCCCTAGGATTCTATGATTCTATGATTCTATGATTCTAATGTGAAGCAAATTTTATTCACGAAAACACAACCCTCTTTTTGAAAAATAAAATAAATCTTTTAGGTTAAACAAAAAGAATTGTTACATTTAATGTATTCAGACATGCTCTGGATATTTATTTTAAAATCAGAGATACTTGAATCACTTTTAAATATCTATCAAAACAATCTTCTTCCAGAAGATTGTTTGTTTCAGAAATGTCGTTATAAACCATTTCAAGTTAGGTGTTTTATTTAACAATTGAAAGAAATGCAAGAAGCTCATTACAGTGAATTATAACATCTATTTTTCAGTGAACAGAGAAGAGGGAGTAAGATATAACATACCTAGAACACAGGACTCTGCTGCAGGTTTGGGTGCTTGTGGGTTAATACCAGGAGAATCACTGCCCACTGCCTTCACATAGTTTGTTTCATAACACCACAAATAGTATTTAATCTTTCTTTCTGCTGCATCCCAACCTGCTGTATTAGTCTTACTTCTGCAATTTTAAGTTCTCTTTGGCTGTAAGGGCCTGGTAGAAGGTAACCAAGTGAAAAGCATTGAGTGATAATGGGATGTCTCGATGGAAATAATGACTAAAAGGTACAGTGGTCGTTGATAGAGTTTAAATGGAGTTGAGACATGAACATGACTTAAATGAAAACTGTTTTGACTAAAGGAATGTGAAGAGAGGGAGAGTTCCACCTTTGTGTTTCAGCACTCCCATGGAAGTGAGGCATGACTCCCCTGGAGTAATTATAATGCAAATTACAAGGGATAAAGAAATCAGTGAAAACTAATCATTTAACTGGAAAAGCTGTCATTGAAAATGAAACTCAGTGTTAACTCTTTTTCTGCCTCTGAGTTGCAATATGCAGATACAAACTGATGCATTAATGCTCCTGCAAATGATCTTTTGGAAAAGGTAAGAGTAGTGGATGGCAGGCTAGGCTGGTGTCCCACCTCAGGAACCAGAGAGTGCTGGAGCACCAAAAATCCTCTTTTGTACTGAAGGCTTAAAGTTACATTAGGGCCAGTGATCTCCAGGGCTCAAAGAATGAGGTGGTTCCCTTCACAGTCTTGGAACCATTGCTTTCCTCACTTTGCCCTAGAAGAAGTGTATGAACCAGCATAGTCTCTGCTTTCAGTGGAACTTTAAAAACATTATGAAATGAGAGTATCAAGCATAATGATAGAAACAGCTGGAATCACAGTAGGATCCATATAATGGTTTACACCAAACTAGACTTTACTAAGTGCAGATGTTGGTGTTACAGGCAATAGCAGTGGACAAGCTCTGTAATTCTACATTAATTTCTTCTCTTCATACCCAGTTTCCATCTCACATAAATCAGTACAATCTAGGGGAAAAAAGGTAAATTGTTACGAAGAAACTGTAGTGTAACGAGGCAACCAGGTGCCACTAATTGCCAGGGAGTGAGCATGAGCTTGTGTCAAGCCCACCTGTGCCCAATTAGGGTGGGCCCCCACTGCACATGAGCAGGACCAGGGGGCAATAAAAGGTGAGGCCTGAGACACAGGTGGGGCTCACCCCTGAGCAAGCCACGAGAGAGATCAGTCGCTCTCAGAGCAACAGCACCGATCCAGGCTAGTCAACCCTGTGGGCCATAGGCTCGGAGCACTGTTTGTGAGTCTCTGCTGGAACAGCTGGTTGGACCTTGAAGCGCTGTTCTCTATGAGAGGTTCGTCTTGCTACAAGAAACCATTTCTTTGTATACCTATTTATTTATGCATCTGGTTCTATTTGGACTAAAACTTGGGTTTTGCTTTTCCTCTGCTGGGATCTGTCCTTGGGGAAGCAAACCAAAAGCCATGCTACAAAATCATTCCAGTAGGGTGGCTTTAAGAGAACATCTACTCAGATGGATTGGGGCATGAGAGAGAGCAGCAGCAGAGCTCTGCTTTTTTGGCAGCCATTCTGAACAAATTGGATGGTGGAAGCTAGAAGTACCCATACTGAGAAATAGCATTTTTTAACCAGTCTGCTTGTCTGTCTTGCTAATGCTTCCACTGTCCCTTTCTCTCTGTAACCACCCTTGTATTACAAAATTATAACTTTTTGTAATGTAAAAATATGCAAAATGTGGGGGTTTTTTTTCAGCTGTCTCCTCTTCCACTTTGAATGAAGCACTCTGTCTCTACTACCTAATTGCTTTTGAGCTTGCAGAAGTTCAAATCTCTGTATCTGATCTTCTTCTTTATCCCAGCAGCCTACATTTCTACTTAATGAATGCTGATGAGTTATACCCTAGTAAGCACCTCTTGTCAAATAGCTTGCCTTGTTCTGAATTCTCAGTAGGTCCAAGCAATTATAATTCAGTCATTTAAATCTTCTTTACCTTCAATGTGAGCTATGATGTTTTCTAGTACAATGCAGAGTTTACCAAAAGGTTTGTTTTTTTTTTTCCTGGAGGTTCTTCAGGGGAACAGGGTTGATTATGGTATATCAGCTGGTGGGTCCCTTTTCACTACAGACATGGAGGTTGAGCTTTTGAGGCCAGCTAAAGTATGCATTAATGAATTAGCATTTATATCTACCTTTAACAATCTTCATAATATGGAAGCTGAAAAACCCATTTGCCTACTAGATAAAGAAACAAAGAGATTCAAGAGGAGATGGTCGGGTCCTTTAGTTGGTAACATTTGACTGTACATGCCATCAGGCATAGAAGACCACTCAAAGAGAGCATCTGGGCTGACAGAGGTGTGATGCAGGTGCTCTTATGACAAACAACATGGATGAGATGTTTTTCTTGTCACCGGTTGAGTGTCTCCAGAACAACTTGTGGCATCACATCAGTAACTGATAAGAAAGCTTATGCAAGGGTGTGTAATACTTGCTAAAAGGGTATTTCACTGCGTTTGCACTTTTGAAACATGTGGAGGTAGAAAACACACCTATGGCACTGAGTGAAGTTTATTTGGGGGTTGCTGGAGTCACAGAGCCCATCAAACACACACAACATGGGTTTGCCCAAGCAAAGATTCTGGGCATGGTCCTATTAGAGCAACTGTGCAAACAGAGCCTGGGAAAAAATTTGATGATAATCCCAGAAGAACTGCAGTCTATTGAACAATCCCCTGGAGCCTTCTGTTGCAAAAAACTTGTTAAAAGGTGTACCCTGCCCATTTACCTGTCCCCATGTGGACCCCAGCACTGGCACTGAGGAGAAAAGGGCACTGTTTGCCTTGAGGAGGACAGTATCCTGGCTTACTCTTTTGCCGCAATGCTGCCCATTTGTGTCTTATTCACCCCTCTCATCAGAAGATGCTTTTCTCTCACCGTTGCCCATGTTTTGCCTATCAGATTTTCAGTCTTTTTTCAGTTTACTTCAGATGCATCAATTTACATGTTTTTCAGGCTGCATTCCATTTTGCTCCCTGCCATGCTTCTCTTCTCACTTGGTACCTTTGTATTATTAATTCCTTTGTCCTGGCAGGTGTTTGCAGCTTCTCCTACCTTAATATCATCTGCAGGCCTCTGTGCTTACTTCCACTTTCTGCATCCCAATGAAGCTGTTTGGGAGAAGGGGTGCAGCTGTGAGGGGCACTTCACCCACAGACAGCCCCAGGAACACAGCTCCCAGTGCTGGAGAAGCATCCAGGGAGCTGGAGCATGGCTCACTCTGAGCAAACCACACAGGAAACCTCTGACATGACCTTATGCCTTACACTGATTTCTTACTTACTTGTTAAGCCCAGGCTCATAATAAAGCCATGCAAATGAACTATTGGCTGTAACTAGTATCCTCAGATAAAAACCAAACTGATCTCTGTGTTTAAGGGGAGTGAAGATGCAGCTAATTAACTGCTTAATGTCCATCTTATACTTGACTAATAATACTTTATGATAAAGAAATGGATGTAAATATATTCTAAGGCCTGATATTGCTGACTAGTATCAAGGCAGTATTACAAGTGCAGCTTTATATGTGTTGCAAAGTTGCTCTGATAGACACCATTCATTGAGCCTAAAGCAGAGAAATAAGAGTAAAGAGTAACTATATGCCCCTTACAACAGTAGAATGTCCTACCTGGAAAAAATCTGTGGGTAAAAATATTTGTGTCAGCACAGCTGGAATAACGTGTTCCATTTTTAATAATTCAGCCAAATAGTTTTTACAGTATTTAGAAATAGATATATTGGCAAAAAATGTAATTTCCCAAGGAAAACTTCTGAAGTTTGTTTGTAAAAAAAAAAAAATTATACATGTGATTATACTCTCAAAAATAAACTTCTTTTGCTTTTAATTATTTTAGCTGAAGTTGCTCACAGAGGTTGATTGTGTTAAAGCTGCACCTTTTGGCATATATATTAACCATTGAAACAAATTTACCCAGTGTGCTGCTCTCAGCAAGGAGCAGAAGGTGAACTTCAGCCATGCAAACGAACCTGGTCCAATTTCCTGAAGGCTTACAGAGATCCTAGACATGCTGATAACCACCTGCTGGGATTTCCAGACTTCCAGTGGGTGCTGAGTTGATCTAAAACAAAGAAAACACTCAGAGAAGTGCAAAATGGCTCATCTCACCTGGTCCTGCTTCACTGTCACCTGTGTGGTGATCATCTGATGACACCAAGGTGTCTACCTGGCCTTGAGAGCAAATACACATGAGGCTCTGCTGCTTTTGTCTCCAAAGAGGTGCTGAGAGGAGCCATGAAAACATCTTTATCTGGCATCAGCAAAGTGTCCCTGGCCTTGGCCCAGCCTGGGATTGCATCTTGGCCACATTATGCCACTGGATTTGTGGCTGTTCTGCCAGAGCCAGGAGTTTTATGGAGCTCTGGTGTGAGAGCAGGGCTGTGATTGCAGGTGGGTCCCATTTGCATGTCAGACTGTCTGGCACCCCAGAGTTCATTTAGTGTCAAGCAGCTCCAGGGTTGCCCCTCTGTTGGGCCAAATTCCTATGTCTTAGATAACATACTTCCCAAAAGATGCAGCAAGAGCAAGCCCGTGTTTCCTGGAGAGAAAAAAGGGCTTCTTCAGGCTACTTCTTTCTGCACGCTGAATTTGGGGCTTGTAATCCTTTGCTGCAGCCACAGAGTGGGGCCCTTGTCTTTGGGAGGGCATGAGGGGCTGTGGATGTGAAAAGGGCATTGAGCTGGGGAAGCAGCTGGGCTGTAATTCACAATGTTTCCTTAGACAACCATAGCAGATGCATTGAAAACAGTCCCATCAACAAGAATGGGAGGTATATGGGCTTTGTAAAGAGCCCTCCCATGCAGATGTCTTTCCCAGCCATCTCACAAAACAACCCCAAAGGCTCTGAAGGAAAAAAAACTCAAGGATAGTGGGAGCATGATGCTCTGGGGGGATGCAGGCTTGCCAGAGTGCCACAGGGTTAGGCAGTGAAAGATGAGGGCAAGCAAGCTGTGTGGAAGAGAAGTAAGAATTGTTCCAAGTTAAAAGACATATAGTCAATCCAGGCAAGATTTAAAGCTTACAGAGACAAATATTTCAGGTGAGCTGCTGCTCAGAGAAGGGCTGAAAGGAGAAAATTCACTCAGCGGAATGAACTCCCTCCAGACTTGAAGAGTTGCCAAGTGATGAGTGTGGCTTTGTTTTAGGGTGCGAATAATTTGGTAATGTTGAGGACAGACAAATATCATGAGTTAACCAAAGAGTAAGGCCAGGGTGACCAGAAGTGCAAGGGAGTCAGAGGCTCCAGCTTCACTGGCTACTCTTTGATGAAATACACTGAAATGGACTGTAAAGCATTTTTTTTTTCTGTGTGATCCAGAAACTCCTTCTGTATTTTCTTTATCCAGCACGTACTAGTATTCTGTCTGTAGATTTCCATGTGTATCAGCCTCTGAACGAACGCCACAAAAAGGCAGTGGAAAAACTGGAAAAGTGTGTGGCTGCAGGCAGGAGAAAGAACAGAGCAGCTCTTCAGTTATTCAGCAAATCACCCCCTTGTTAAGATGTTGTTTATTCAGGTCCAGAGCTGACAAAACACATCAGAGGAGGCAGTGAGCTAAAAGCAATTGAGTTGTTGCACTGCTATGAATCACAGAATCACAGCATGGGTGGAGGACCTCTGAGCATCATCTGGCCCAGTCCTCCTGCCCAAAGCAGGGTCAGCTGCAGGCAGACTGCCCAGGTCAACACATGGAGGTTCCACAGCTTCTCTAGGCAACCTGTGCCTGTGATTCATCACCCTCAAAGTAAAATGTTTTCTTGTATTCAGATAGAATTTCATGTACCTTGTCCCATCATAGGGCACCACTGAGAAGAACCTGACTCCTTCCTCCCTCCCTCCCACGAGTTATTTGGAGACATGGATAAGATTCTTCCCAGCCTTCTATAAACACTCCTAGCTTCCTCTGCCTCTCTTTATATGAGAGATGCTCCAGTCCCTTTAATCAACTTAGCTCTGCACTGGACCTACACCAGGACGCCCAAATCTCTCTTGCACTGGGGAGCTTAGAACTCGATACAGCAACCCAGGACGCTGATCAGTGTACTCTGCATTTTCCCTTGCTGGACTTCATGAGATTCCTCCCTGCCTATTTCTCCACCTTGTCCAGGTCTGTTTGGTTTGTGAGTGACAGAGAGAAAGGGAGAGAGGGAGAGGTAGAAAACACAAAAAATAAAGTGAAAATAAAATACAAAAATTAATTTGTTTTACAACTTACCATGGTGGAAAATCCCTGCAGCTTTAGTTCATGTTAACTCAAGCCTAGGCTCTCAGGTGGGATTTGTTTGGTTTTGTGTTTTTTTTTATTTTGGTTGTTTTTTAGGTTTTTTGTGTGTCTTGTTTGTTTTGTTTGGGTTGGTTTTTTTTGTTTGGTTGGATTTTTTTGTTTTTTTTTTTCCATAGTGCTTTTCGCCTGTGGCTTCTCCTGATGCTATCTGGTTGGGTCCAGCTTTTTTCTACTCAAATCTGTCCTGACCAGAACAGGTGCAACTCAGCTGAAATCATGATGACTCTATAGAGTCCCATATGTCATCACTGAGAGCATCTAGCAAATTACAAAGCAAAAACAAATGTGCAGTTTAAGTACCCTTTGCTGCTTCATGTAGTCTGAAAAATAGTTTTTGCTCTTGTGTAGCCTGACAAGAGCTCATTGAACAAAGCCAAGAGGTTTCAACAATCTGTATTTAATATGTCTTTACATCCACAAGCATAAACTACTCATGAGAAACATATCGCTGGGATTAAACACCCATCTCAGACTGAGGTTTTATCTCTGATTTTGATTAAAGTCCTGCATCTGTAGCAAAGGAAGCAACAAATTTACAGCTCTGTAGGTAAGAGTAGTTGAACAGTTGCTCTGTCTTGATTTACAGTTCATTTGTTTTTATCTACCAGTCAGCACAAAAACACATTGTGTTAGAGGTTTGGGATTTGCAAAAGCTTTTAGAAAGGAAATAGTGTAAATAGTAACTACTAATAATAGTAAATAGTACTTTTAAATAGTAGAGGACCTTCATCAATTACAGTGAAAACAGACTTACAAGAAATTTTTGTCTAGTAAAATATTCCAGAGATTGCATACATTCCTAAAACCAGTTTGGCTCAGAGAATGTGCAAGCTTATATTTTTTATTAGTGAGAATGCTCTTTGACCTTTGTAAGGAGCCAGTAAGTCACCACCAGACGTCATTACCATGTCCTGTGCTGTCGGTTCACTTTTAAAAATTGAAACCATCAACGCCAGCATCATCTGTAGGTTGTCTGGCACTGAACAGCTGCTCTTCTAGTGATTATCTTTCCACATTTCTCTTTTAAAGTCTGTGTAGTTAATGGCAAAATGTGTCTTGCTGATGAGCAGACTGACAGCTCGGGGGGGGGGGGGGGGGGTATTTGTAACAAATCCTGTCAGGAGGTCTCCTGCAGCTCCCCAGCCCTGCGCTCATTCTGAGACCATCCCACTGCCCAGGGCTCTCTGTGCTCTTATGGCAGCAGCAGAAACAGCAGTGACATTTCCATTCCCTTCCTCTGGTCTTTCCACTGACTTGGATTTTTCCATGAGAGCAAAATTTGGATGGACTTGAGTCCTGGGAGGCCCAGGCTGTGCTCACAGTCAGAAGAGCAAGGAACCACACAGCCCAGTGTGGGGCTGCACTCCTAGCAGGTCACACTTGGAGTTTTGCATCATTTCTTCAGTCCTTTGGCTGGATTTAATTCCCAGCTGAGTATAGGATCCTGTTCACAGTGCTGCCAGTTGTTTCACTGAAGAAACTTAATGCTTTGCTACACTTTGGGCCGGGGGAAATCATAACCCACACTATGGCATCTCAAAGAGGAGTGAGATTGTGAAAGATCATCCATTTCCTACCCCCTTATCTCTGTTGCCTCCTTATGCTGATGAGGTGTTGCCTCCTTATGCTGATGAGGGAAAGAGGCAGAGCCACTGCTTTTTTCTTTCCCATCTCTTCCTAACCTCAGCAGGAACACTTCACACCTCCTGAGTGTCAGAGCTGAGCTCTGCCTGGCAATAAAGCAAAACCTTGAATGTCCCCTTGGCTCCAGTGTGAATTGTGAAATGATGGGGTAAAATCTGTCTCGGAAAAGTCCTCACCAGTATAGGGAATTTCTGGCCCTGCTGGCCCTGCTCACATCACTAAAAAACACATCTTGTGCCTAATGAAGCCTAAAAGAGCTATTTGGTTGCCAGCTATGGTGGTTGTATGCAGATCTCCTAAAAGAAACTACTGGTTTGTACTAGTATCCATTAACAATAAGCTGCTGGATGAGTGGAGGATCAGCTGTGTGATATTTATGAAGTAGAAGCAAAACCTGCCCCCTGGAAGAAAAAGTCATTAGGCAAATGAGATGCAATGGGGTTCAAAAATATCTCTCCACATTCAGCACTGAGCATCATTATTGCAGTCGCTTTACTAAGTCAACCAAAGAGATTCAAAAAATGAGACACAGAGACTTTATACAGAATGAGTTGGGAGTACAAATAAACAAAAGTAACATTCTTCAAGAAATGGATCTTACTTGTGTTTTATAAACATCAATAAATACTGAAAAAGACACAAAAATTTAAAAAGAAACAATACCAACAACTTTAAATTGTCCCATGTACTATATGATTAAGCTGATTTTTGACACTTTTGCAATAGGGATTTAATCCAGAAGTCTTTAATTAAAAAAAGGAAAAAGAAGAGTAGTCAGCATATTACTGATACAAAACCAGGGAAGGCATCACAACTAGAGCAGAAAAATGACACAACCAGTTAGAACCATATTACAGTTTGGCAGGAATACTCTTAATGAACACTGTGTATGGGTGAGAAAAAGACAGCACCACTATTACAGGCATTAAACAATTATCCATTGTCCAGATTGAAAGGAACATTAACAAAAGGAAAGACTAGAAAAGGAAAGAAAGGAAAAAAAACCCCACCACCTAAGGAAACTTAAAAGCCACCTCTTCATTAATAGTCTTCTAAGGCAAATGTTGCATGCACTACCTCCCCAAGACACTAATCACAGCTCTTCCATTCCCCATGTTTTTCCTTTCCTGGAGTTTCATGAAGAAAGGTTTGAGAGAGCAGAGCGCTGGGATGAAATACTACAGACCTCTAAATTAGTGAAAGAGCTTCCACCGTCACTATTGTATTCTGGGTAGGAGGAACTGGAAGAAATGATGTTTTTCAGCCTCTGAAGTGCAATGATCAATAATAAAAGGAGAAAAGCTAAGAGACTAAGGAATATAGAAACATAGACATAGACGTTGGATAAACGGCCAGGAGATGAATCCACTGAAGTTGAAAGGGATGTGGGATACAGCTCCAGGAAAGTCCCGTTTTCCATGTTTCCTACAAATCCAGATGAAATGTCGAGTTCTGACATTTTGGGGTTTGCGTTTTAAAAATCTGAACAGATCTTGGAATCAAAGGCAGTTTTAGCAGCATAACAAAGGGTTTATTTTAGGCGACCATTTTTCCATCACAATGAAGAGATGACAAGCCAGCCAGTTATCAAATTTATCCTTTACTGCTCAAGCCCAGGACAATGTAGGATTGTATCATTCAGAACTGCAAGAAAGGAAAAAGAAAAGAAAGAAAACAAAAGCAAGATTAATTTACTAGCATATAATGTCATTTAATGTGCTCCTGAGACAATCTAATTCTTCAGAGTTACAAGCTACTATTCCTTAGCAGTAAGCTGCAAAACTTTAGCCAACAACTAACCATATACCCGTTTCCCAAAATGCAGGGATTAGGAGAAATCCCACTCATCAGTGAATTAACATTGATCCTTCCACAACATTTGTTGAACTGAGGAATGGCACAATAAAAAACTGTGCTTTATATAGAACAGACATATTGGAATCTTAATTTGTCATGTGGATAAAAGCTGGACAAGGAACAAAAAATCCCTCGCAAGACTTTAGCTCCCTAAGCCCAGAGCAAGGCTGCTCAGCACCATGATGGATGACAAATCCACTACAATTAGCCACTTACCCCACACTGCCATGGCAGAGGTACTTAGAATGAGACAATCTGCCAGACCTGCTTTCTTTCTTCACATTTACAAAGGGAATCAAATGGTTTTGAAGACTGAAATGCATCTCCCTCTAACACTGCCATGGAGATCTCAATGGCAGATCCGTTTCAGCAAAGTCTTTGCAGCTTCTGACACCTAAAAGCAGAACCCTGAGGGAACAGGCAGCCCTGGCAGCTCAGCAAACACAAGGGGACCAGCTACCAGCAGTGACTGCTACCTTTGGAAAAGTTTTATCTTTGAAAAAGTTTTGCCTCCAGCCACTTGGTGTTGGAAGCTAGAAGCTCAGGTGCAGGCAAAGGTCAGAGTAGAAGAGGGTGTTCAGGGTATGCTAAGCTGCTTTTCTTTAAACTGAAATAGATAGTCCCAAGGTGCAGTCTACAAGTGTAAGAGAAGGCCTGGTGATGGGGAATTGCTTGTAGAAACCTGATGTGCTGTAGCTGAATTTCATGACATCACCCATTGCATTTGTCTGGATACAAAACAGATAATGCAAGGTGTGAGTAGGAAATTAAGCTGATTTTCTGGACATAATAATCTATGTGCAATGTTCCCTTCCATTCATTCACAGCCAACCCCTCTCTGCAGCTAGAAAGGCACTACAGGGAAAGGCTGAGAGCTTTCCTCCCACTAGGAAGATAATACCCATACAGAACAACATTCCCAGCATCCTGATCTTGCTTTTGGCCTCATCCCATGGTCCCAGGTCAAAATAATTACCTCTAATTCACAGTTTGAGGCTTTGAGGAAAATCCCACTGATTTTCATGGCAGCAGAAAGAGCAAATACTGTCAGCATCAGCCAGAGAGACAGAATCAGGCCCTTAAAGTAATGATGTGACAGTCTGGGGTCTCCTTCTATGTGTGACAACCACCAAAGTACCTCTTGAGTTTCCATTGAAGTGTCCAGCATTGTTCTGCCTTGCAATTTTTCTTTCAAACACACTACCTCTGCTAACTTAGTAAAGTACCTCTTCCTTCAAGAAACTGACACTTGTTGACACAAAGTGTGACCACAGAAGCCTCAACCTGAACTGAAGATGCTTAAGGTACTTTTCTGCTGGTGCTGTTTCATCCCTGAAAACACAGAAGCTCTGGAGACACCCACAGAAATGCTATTAAGTTAGCTTCACAGTCACTGAAGTTATTTGCATAGTTATCCACTGTACTATTGCACTGTAAATTCAATTTTGGAGGCTATGCTATATGCTGTAAAAATCCCCAAGAGCATGAGTAAACAAGGGCTATATTAAGCAGCAGGTAGAATCTAATTTTACATTTTTAACCCCTATTTTATTTTCTATCTCTCAGAACTGCATCTATGCTGCTACACAAAACAGGTCAAGGTTGTTCTCTGGTTTCAGGGATAACTTTTGTGGCAGACTGCATCAAGCCAGCTAAACTCCCTTTTATCCCCATGGACAGGATGGCCAAATCACTGATGCTTTTGGAAATGAATGATAGCCAGTCCTAACCCCAAAGATGTCCAGGTGCAGCCAAAACCCTGCAAGGAGGTGTGCTTGCTAATTCAACAGGAGAGATGATGAGATGCCCATGCCATGACCTGGATTAATTTACTTGTGCATGCATATCCACGCTTTCACAGCTAAAAGGTTACACTCCTGATGCTGTTTTATTATTTATTTCATTTATTGCTTTATTGCAGAGTTCTTGGTAGTCTTAATCAAGCACCCTGATGGCCTACAAGATATGAAGGAGCACAAAATTGCATCTGCAAATACCAGATAAAAATACTCTTATCCTTGTGCTATTTAGTTCATACTAATGCATTAAATATACTAAATCAAAACCATTTTATAACCTTAACAGTATTTAGCCCCACAATAAACAGTATTTATTGTACCTCATGAAATAAGTCACAACAGAATGAACAACGGGAGATCCTTATGAGATTATACCCCTTTTGAACTGTCTTTAATTTAGTGATCCAAAATTACTAATGGAACAACACACATTCATTTCATGTTCTGGAAGCAGTTATGTCTGTTATAGTGAATTTATCCTCATTAACAAGTAGGCTTTGATACAAAAGATGTTTATCCTTGATTACTTGTCATAATGAAAAGCAGATCCATTATTAATTGAATTTCTTTTTATTAACTTAAGGAATTAATTCACATAAATTCTTTAACATGGCAGAAGTTAAAAGCCCTTAGATTCTTTGCAAATTTGAAATCTGCTGCATTCTACTTATCGTGCTAACAGTTTTGGCCCTGGTACAAGGAAGAACTTTGGCATAGGCCTCTCTTTGAAGTGGAAAATTTATAGTCTTAAATAGGACTAATCAGAACTTCACCATTAAGCAGAGATGGGAGTGCTTTGCTAGATCACAGCCTTTGCAGGTATTGCAATGTCAATTAGGCTATTTTTAACAGTGTTTTGTAGTGAGATCTGAGGCACCGTAAACTCCAATTCTGGATTACTATGGCCCAGACACACTGTGTAGTGATGTGACATAAATGCATCTCACCATAAAATGTAGCTTCAGCTAAAGTGGCTCTTTGGGTAATATTTTAGGAATAAAAAAATAATCTATGTTGTTTAATTACACATTTAAAAATATGGACCTAATGCATAAGGTCCTACCCAGTCTAAAAGGGTTTTTACCAACCATCTGTACCCTGTTGGAGTCAAACAGCAAAATCCTTTGGAGTGTGAACATATCTGAGAAGAATTCATAGGAAAAGTACAAAAAGTGTAGGGAAAGAAAATGGATCTGATGCTGATCCCCTTGTGCTGTTCCAGCATTGCAGTCCTGCTGGAGAGCAGCCAGGACAGCTCAGCCAGCAATATGGGGCAGGGCTGCAAATACTGCTGAGGTTCAGCATGCTAGGACTGTGTCCTAGGGCTGCCCAGACCTCTGCCATGCTGCAAATCAGACCTCCCAGCCTTCAAGATGAGGATCTGCAAGCAGTTCTGTTTAGTGCACCAGCTACTGCTTCAGCTCAGGCTCCTGTTTCTCCAGGGAGAAGAAGGTAAGTGGCATAACCATTTGTCTCTTACCCTAATCTCCCAAAGGAATAACCCCCAATAAAGCCAGACATCAGTTACACCTTCTTGGTTTCAGAAATGCACAAAACAAATTACCAAGCTAAACAGAACATCGTCAAAACATGAAGCCCAAACCTGGTCCCAAAAAATTGATTGGGAATTCAGTCAAAGTGTAATGGTAAAATTGAAAGTGATCGACTGCAATAAATCTGTTGTCTTTCCAAGAGCAACAAACCCATCAAGGAATACAACCAAAGTTTTAAAATTATGTAGTGGTCTCTACTTTTCTCCCCTCTACTGTTTAAGTCAGAGACTCAATTTAAAGTGCTATAGCTTAGACTGGAGATGGAGAGGAACTCTGACAGAAGGCTTCCTGAACAAACCCCTCCTGAAAACTCCTGGGACAGAAGAACTGGGACCTGTTTGCTGGGGGATTCTGTTGTTGTGCTGTAGGAGTATCACAAATACTTTCTCAGAGACACCTCTGCAACCCCAGGTCAGGCATTCGTGGCTCCCTGAGTCCAGCCCCACCACTGAAACTCACAGGTCATACTCTGCCTTTCCAACACCAGCTGGGTTTTCCTGCTCCTGTTACTCCACTGTGCACACACACAGCCCTTCTGCTCTGATGGGCAAACTGCTTAGATAAATACACATTTCAGTAAAACAACTCACTGCAGCAAAATGTTTCCACCTCTACACTCTGCTGCTTTTAGATGTACAAGAGAGCAAAACCTTGTTCTGCTACTTCAGTTCCCAAATACGAGGGATGGCACTCAAGGAAAAGCTGGACATGAAGTCATTTAAACATCCTTGCTTTTCAACCAGAACCACTATTTAAGTATTTTGCTCCAGCTCTGTGTTGTTCCTCCACTCTTCATGTCCTCAGTACAAATCACTTTTCCCTGGTGAAGACAGCCACTCTTATTCCAAGTGTGGGGCTACCTGACAGATAGTGCAAGCAGGCTCAGTTGGAGCTTTTCATCTCTTCTTTTATCTCGTAGGCTAAAAGGGAGGTAGGCAAATTGGTATTAATGAAAAGCAGGGCAGACTGGGTAGGTGAGGGATTAAGGAAGCCATCACTATGGAAGAGGTAAATCCCAGGTACCTTGCACTACCATGCCTGGGTAGCCCTGCCTAACCTACTAACTGCTTGCATCTTTCATGGAACCTTCATAAAACTTATTTTTATCAGAAAATGGAAATGTGGTCAAGAGCAGAGGGCTCATGAATGAGAATATGCACTGGGTGCCAAATTATATGTCCCATAAGCAATTTAATCTTCAATATACCTGAGACAGTAGTAATCTCCCTCCTCAGCCTGAGGTGAGTGTTAAATGAGACTGTGGCCCTTTCCAGGATGGAAGGCAGTAAACAGAAAACTTTTTCAGAGGCCCAGTGTCATAAATCCTTTACCATCCAGTTGCCTGAATTGTATGCCTCTGCATATTTGGATGCAACAACTCTATTTCTCCAGGCTCAGTGAAATATAATTTAATGGAGCATACTCACAACCACTGAGGCCCTAAAAACAGAGGAAAAGGAATATCAGTCTGGTAGATTAATTTTGTTCAGAGTTTATCAGCCATAGGTAAGCACTTTGTTTTCTTGGTTCTTCCTAACTTTTTATGAGCAGAAGCTCAGAAATACCTCGTCTGTTTCAGAGGCTTCAAGATGTTCAAGCAGAGAGACAAACTGACATCAAAGAAAATCAGTGTTTTTATGCTACATAAATTAACATTTTTGTCAGAATCTCCCACCAACTCTTTCTTTACAGATAGAAGGTATTCTAAAAAGCCATCACTGTAAACAACTCCGAAAAGAGGAGAGCTTAATTTGCCATTACCATAGTGACAACTGTGAGGTTCCTCATTCCATCAGACATCAATATGCTTTCCATTGTATCTGCCTTCTTTCCTTAAAAACTTAAAAGCCTTTTGGCTGATTTTAGCCCCACATATACAGAAAGGCAGACAATGAGTACAACAGAAGGATTTTATCTCTACTGTCTTCTTCAAAATAAGAAGATGAAGATCAAAGAAGCAGACCCCACCATGAGTGGAATGACATGCCAATAAGGGATGACATGGGACTGTCCCCCTGATGGATAGGATCTGGTAGTTAGCAGATCCTAGATGTCCTGAAATTACTGAGCATGGAGATGAACTGCAAGACAGTACTCTGTCTGTGCAAAAATTTCTTGCTCTGTATGAGGCAGACAGCTCTTTGTTTTGAGTGGTAGAGAGGAGGCTGAGGCTATTTATTAAAGATGACTCTGATTATCGCTATGAAAGGACTCACGAGTGTGTTCTCTGCTCTCTCTGTCCCTTTTGGAAAGTTAAAGTCAGGAATAAGGAGATAAGGATATCAACCCCTCACGATCTGAAACCAGAACTACCTCTCCTTTTTTCAGCATCTGGGCAGAAGGAGCATGAGGAATCTGCAGGTTCCCAGAAAACTGCATAGGAGATAGGGTGATGCCAATTCCAGGATGAAATGTCCTCATCCCTAAAGGAATGTCACCCAATCAAGTCCTGAGTTATAACAGTGATCAACCCCAAAAGCTGGAAGCAAGTTTGCACTAGATCTAAAGATTAAGGTTTCCCTTGACCTTTGCTAATCTGATCTATGTATGAGTGAGCTTCTGGTTTAATTCTGCTGTTTTCCCCCACACCCCCTTCATTTTCTACTTTCTCTTAGACCATAGGGATGTTCCAGATTACACGTAACACAAAGCATTTGATGTCATTGAAAATATGTTTGCATGCTCGTACCAAAGGACCGAATGAACTTTGTATACAAGGAACCTTCAGTCTTGAAAGGCAACTTGCTTTAGACTGGAAAAACATAGCAATTCAACATCATGCAACTAAATTAGAAACAGAAAAGAAGGGAGCAACATCCTGTTCCATTGAAAATGTAGAAAGCTTAGGTAGGAAAAGCAAAGAATGACAGCTCACCTGGAGTTTAGAAAGAATACGATCCTTAATAGTTTTTATTCTTGCATAAATGCATTTGACAATTTAAAGACCACAAGTATGCAGGATGCTTCTTTTTCCTGTTACAGATGGACCCTTCAGGAGCAGAGAATCCCTTTACCACTCTGCCCGGGAAATAGGATCAGTCACCAGCTGACTCAATAAAAAAGTACACACAAGGAAATGTAAGAACTATTTCCTGCCAAAAGCAAAGTCTTCCTTTTAATTTATGATCTAATTTCATTTTTTTATTATTATTTAATATGATTTAAATGTATTACTTTGAAAATCTAAGAAGACAAGTGCCCAGATGGCTTCATTGCAGGTTAAAATCAAGTTATATTTTATTTGGGGTTTTGTGTAGGTCTGGGAAAAGGCAAGTCTCAGAGTCATAAGGATACTTAGACCACTTCAGATGGAATCAAATCCTTGCATCATTTACACTTCCCATGAATCTGCAGATTATAGAGTTATTCAGATCAACATAAAGCAAAGACATCATGACCTGGGATCAGACCCAGAGCCTGTCAGTGACACCGGCTCCTTAAGAGTATAAAAAACCCCAAAGAGAATGAATAAAATACTTACAAGCAGGAAGATATGGGGATGCAAGCCAAAGGTCCAATGAGCAGGATGTGGTAGTTATCACGCCCAAATCTAACAGGTCTGCATGCTGAGAAAAAACCCTATAAAAAAGCAAATCAAAGCTGCAGAGTTTAGTAATAACTAAGCTAATTAAAAAAAAAAAAAAAAAAAACAAAACAAAACTAAACAGGAGGAAAAGTGCTGAATTTTGCTCTCAGTGCCAGACATTTAAAAAGAAAAACTGACTGGAACAACTGGCTGGTGTTTTATCCCTGCTAGCCACATTCTCCAACTGTCCAGTTACAGCACTGAATGCATAAAATAGAAACCATGCCTATCTCTTGATTGCTGCTTTACAGCCATGTCTTGATAACACCTTTCTCCTCCTCTTCTGCAGGGTGCTCCAGGAACAACACAATTTGCTGTCCCCTTGCACAGCTGTAAGTACTGGATCCCTGTATCTCCATTCCAGTTCATTTCACATTATTCCCTAAAGATTCCTGCCAGGCATCAGGTCTTCCTGGATTACACATCATTATTTACAAATGCCATTTTCAAAAAGATCCCCCCCTCTGGGAGAGAGAAGATGCTTGCACAATCATTACACATCTCAGAGCTCCATCCTTTCAGCACATTTGGGTTGAACTGCATTAGAGAAGCAGATCTCAGGGGATGAATGTTAATGCACAGTTATGTTTCTTTCATGCCTTTGATCACCAAATCACTTCTCGTTAAAGCCCATCCAAGTTCAATAAAGAAAATTATCCAGTGGAGTTGTTGAAAGTCAGCATTGTCGAAATCCAAATGTTTTGATAACATTGATTATACTTAATGTTCCATCTAAAGGGAAACAGTTTCCTGACCCCCCCCTGTGCAGAAGGAGAGGTGGGAGGCTGCAGGTGAACCTGGGGAAGCCACCCCAGCACATCCTCTGGATGTGAAACCAGACACCCCATCACCCAGAAGCACAGAGGCCAAGGCAGGTGGCGGTTCTGGGATGGAGATGGGGATGCATCAGCCCCCATATATCTTTTCTCTGGCAAATCTGCCTCGTAACAAAGACCTCAATCCTGTGCCCCGTGGTTTTCTCTGCTTATAGAGAGACCCTTTCACTTCCCTTTGCTTCTTTCAGTGACTCTTGTTGCACAAAGAGGCACAAACATCTGCAACACAGAGTTTATCTTCAAACAAAACACATAAATGTTTTTGCTTCTTTTCAGCTCTACATTGTCTCTGAAGAATCTTCTGAAGTCCCTCTCTCCCCAGATATACAGAGCACTGCTCTTGTACATTCAGCTCTTCATTCAATACAGCACCCCAGTCCCTGGGAAGAGGAAGGGAACAGAGCCTACCCAATCTTAAGTTGATTGAACACTCCAGAGTTGCAGTACAAAACACAATACCTACTCAAGACTCTTTAAATGCATGCATTTGTACCCAAATGGAAAGTCTATTCAGTGAGATGGAGAGGTCTGAGCTTTTAATTACCTTTGAAGAACACAGAAATATTTGGACAGAGCATCAAGAAACTTATCTACAGGAGAGCCCCTGGCACACACAGTTGTATCCCACAATCCTTCATCCTTTTCTGCAGCAGTCTAATGCCCTTTCCAGATATTTTCAGTCTCAGCAGCCCACAGCCAAGGCCTGTTCTGACAATGTTCTGGGACAGCAGGACTTGGCCCAAACATTGTATTCACTCCCATCACCAAGAAGATACACAGGGAGCAGGGACCTATCTGTACCCTGCATCTCTTGGTATGCAAATGGGAGAGAGGAATCTCACTGCTCTACATCTGGGACCTCAGGTAGGGAAACAGTCCCTCATAGTACTGCCTCCTGTGGAAGCATGAGTCTGAATCCTACACAAAGGACACACAGTCCTCAGGGAAAGCAGTCTCCTTCTGGTGTTGGTTTGCTAAAATTATTTATCTTCCACTTTTGTTGAACATCTGTGAAAAATTACAAGTTGCTAAAAAACCTCAATAAACCTCAAAACCCCACTCTTCCTTGACCACAGTGATGGGTCATATTTGATTTCTCAGTGTCCATTCACAGCTTTATTCACACTCTGAATAACTTTTGTTCTGTTGGCCACTTTGAGTCAAATCCAACCCCTGGCAGAAACCTCAAAGATAGAAAGGCCCCTAAAGTTTAACGATGGCAGATGACGGGGAAGAAGAGACACAAAGTTTCACACAGCCATTTAGTTTCCCGTAATAGCTTTGGGTCTCAGTAACTGACTTTTACCGTCAACCACAGACACTGAGTTGTCACTGCCAAAGTAACAGAGCTCAGGTGGCTGTGGAGGCTGGAAGGAGGTGCAGGGCAAGGTTAACTGGGGAAGAAAAAGGAATTGGTGGTTATCTGGATTCCTTAATTTCTGCATTTTGTTAAGTGATTTCTTGTTTGATTTCTTGCAACCAAATACAACAGCTATTTTAACAGAGAATCTGGGCCCCTCAGTTTAGGAAGGATATTGAGGTCCTGGAGCGGGTCCAAAGGAGGGCAACCAGGCTGGTGAAGGGACTCAAGCACAGACCCTATGAGGAGAGGCTGAGAGAGCTGGGGCTGTTCAGCCTGAAGAAGAGGAGGCTCAGGGGAGACCTCATCACTCTACAACTCCCTGAAAGGAGGTTGTAGCCAGGTGGAGGTTGGTCTCTTTTCCCAGGCAACTCAGCAAGACAAGAGGGCATGGTCTTAAGTTGTGCCAGGGGAGGTTTAGGTTGGACATCAGAAAGAATTTCTTTATGGAGAGGGTGATCAAGCATTGGAATGGGCTGCCCAGGGAAGTAGTGGATTCTCCATCCCTGGAGATATTTAAAAAGAGACTGGATGTGGCACTCAGTGCCATGGCCTTGTAACTGCAGTGGCAGTGGATCAAGGGTTGGACTTGATGATCTCAGAGGTCCCTTCCAACCCAGCCAATTCTGTGATTCTATGATTCGGGTGGAAAGCCTGCTTAATTAGATAGGTACTTTTTCAAAGGGAAAAACAGAAAAGAACGTAAAAATAATTTTAAAAATTCAGTTAAATCCCATTTCCCTCATTGGACAAGAACAATGAAAGTATTTCAGCTGCTTTGGTCTTTCCATCTCCTTACATGGTTGAGTCAGCCCATCCCTGCTACCCCTTGCTGTCAGCAGGTCTGTGGAGCATCCCCCCTCTGACAAGCCCCCCAGGAGATGCCACCCAGCATGTGTGGGGTGATGGTGATACAATTAATCTCAGAACAAATAAAAGTTAATTAATCTTTGCTAGCTGGTGCCTGATGACACAGACTCCCCATGCCTGCCTTTTGTATCTGACACAAGCAAACTAACACTCTGCTCCATGCTTGGGTGAAATGAACACTGCAGCAGAGAGCTGTGCACTTTGGTCACCTTTCCTGAAGCCACCTGAACCTGCCATGGGGCAGTGCTCCAGCTACTCCTCCTTGTCTTTTACCCAGAAAAAAACCTACCAGATAAAATATCAAGCACCAGGGCAAGCAGTCTCTGTTTCAAAGAATTTGCTTTCATTCTTCATCACACTTATCTGTGAAGCTAACAAACTGCAAAGCTCAGACCTCCAGGTTCAGCATCCCTCTAGATAAAGGGGGAAAACCCCTCTATTACACCAGGCACAGTCCTCTTCACCTACCAGGAATACAGCTGTAATTATCTGTAAATGTTGATAAATCTGGAAGTGAATGGATTTCAGGTCTCCACTGCCCCCTCCAGTGTTGTGGCACAGCATCCTGGCCCATGCCAGAGGAGGTAGCTGCACACATGAGCATCTCCTCCATCTCTCATACTCCACAGGGATGTGTCCATCCCCCATGGGCACATCATGCCAACAGCTCTCAGGGGTCCTCCCTGCAGACTTCAGCAAGGGGCTCTGATGAACAATGTAGTTTGATAGTAAAGTAAGTTACTAGTCCTTAACCTATGAAGTTGTGGCCCAGCAAGCGGAGTTCAGAGTAGTAAGGAAACCATTTCCTATGCTAGAATTCAGCTGGCACACTGGCTTCAATACATTTTATAAAAGCAAAATATATGGTCCATATCAAGCCCTAAAATGTCAAGCAGATTTCATTTTAACCTCCTTAGAAATCCTGGCACAATATAAAGCTAGGACAGAAATTTGTCTGGTTTATTCAGTCACAACCTCTGTTAATGCATTTATTTGTTTGGGAATTTTTTCTTCCCCAAAAAAGCAGATTCACTACCAACTACATACTGTGAACTTAAACATCCAGGGAATTTTCAGCACAGATGTGCTATCACATTAACTCTGCGTGGTATAACCCTGCTTCCCAACTTTGGTGCCTCAAGCAGATGGCTTTTTCCTTCAGTTCTCCATTTCCCCTCCATCTTCACGCCATTCCTCATTTTACCAACGCAGGCTGCATGACCTCCTTTGACAGAGAGACTGTGGCATTATCATATCTGTATTTGTGTGCATGGTATTTACATACTGTCACTGTTTGCAAAACAGTCTGCAGTAACTTAGGCAAAGCTACAACGCTACTGCAAAGGGAATTGCAGTTAACCATGCTGTGATGTGTAAGCATAAGGGGGCAGGGTTGCACTTGAAATGCCAAAAAGCAAGTTAGGATAACAGAGACCACAGACCTTCTCCTGGTGCCAGATAACATGATCTGCCCGATGTGGTTGCCTCTCAGGTGTCCTATCTTTAGTGGATGCTGTTATGTTCAAATCCTGAGCCAGACTAATTGCTGTGACAGGGATGTGTCAGCACAAGTGGGGGCTTGTCTCAGCCATCTCATCTCAGGCAGCTACTGAAGGCATCAGAGCAAAAGCAAATATGTTGGGAAATATCAAGGAAATTAATGAAATGATGGACAAGGTGCCTATACGAAGCTACAAGTAAGCACAAGGGAAGCTCAGGGAAGCACAGTGGTGATAGCTTGAGGGAGACAGCTGCTGAGAGCACAGGCTGGTTAAAGCCCTGGGGGTATGTCTGGATAAAGCAGGACAGGTGGTACATCATGTGCAAGGAGACTACGAGGACACTTGAAAGTGAAGCCTGCACCTGACATGCCTGATGCAGGGGACAAGGGGGAGCAGCTGACGGGCTGACAAAGAGGGGAGATGCAGCCGAAGGGGCAGGCTGAGGGGGTTTCTGCAGCAGTGCTGTGGATCAGCAGTGCTGTAACAGGATTTCCTCTGAGCACGCCAGGAAAAGGAGGCAACCGCAAGCATGAAGACATAAGACTGCTTGCAAGAGAGTGCAGGAGGTAGAGGTGAAAATGCCTTGTCTTTTTAGTATTTATATTCAAAGTCTCAAACCCATCAGACACACCAGATTTTACAATAACTTCCGATTGTACTCTATGGTTGAGCAAATTCCTCTTCTGCTTCTGCACAGACGGGGCACCAGCAAGAAAACTGCACTGCTCCCTGCCTTTGGTGAGGAATTTACAGAACACCATTTATAAATTGCACTGCAACAGTAAGACCCAATTATGAACCACGACATTTGGCAGACACAAGCTATCCCAGTCAGCCTTTTACCTCTGAAAAGGTTAACAAAATGCAAACAGCAATTCCTTCCTAAGCCAAATATAGACATCTACTCACCTGCTCTGTACCAGTGTAGACCTGAGATGCTGAAATAGCCTGGTACCCCTTTCCCAACAGTTCAAATTCCTATAGTATTTTTCCTTTTGACAGGGATGCACACAGGATAAAGCAAGTAGCAGCTTGCAGGCAGGGCAAGCCTGCACACCAGAGCAGAGGGAAGGCCAGGGAAACATGAGGAAGATGGGGATGACATGCCTGCCTCTTCTTCCTCCTACCTTGGGTGATATGGATGACCCAGTCTGAGGAGGAGGTGGGGAAAGAAGGTAGCCAGAATCCAGCTACAACCAGCAGCAAACATCCCTAAGGGATACTAAGCCCTTCTAGACATGAGAGCAGAGAGCTGGAGGCTTGTGGTTTCAGGGTGCCTTTCATTTCAGTCTGCTCAGGCACAGAAAAGTCAGAGCTGGGTCAAAATGACTGTAAAAAGCAAAACTGTAAGGAAATAGATATTTGTGTTTCACCTGGATCCCGTATCAGAATAAAACTACTAGCACTATGTACAACCTATATGACACAGATTTTGTAGGTTTCTTTATTCCGCTTTCTCCCATTCTCCTATAACCACTTGAGAATTAAATTTAATAATACTCGGTGTGCATTCCTAATTTTCTTTGTTTATATAAATGTTCAGCAATGTGGCAAATGCTCAGCCCTTTACCACTATTTTCACAATCTCCCTCGAACTTCTGTTTAGCATTTGCAAGGGTAGGAAGAGTTTGCTTCACTTGCTTTCTGTCCTGAGCTTCACAACCTCTACTGAGGTGATACTGTAACAGGCTGCATCTTTTAGCTAGACACTACGTATTTGGAAAAGGCACATTCTTGTGCATCTGTCCTGGTTTTCTTTTTCCACGTTGTGCTGTCTAAGCTCAGCTCTTTTCCCAGTATACCAGATAGGCGTTTTAAAAATTTATTTGCAGAAGGAGCAATTCTTTTCCCGTCTTATTCCTGCAAACAATGCTGAAAGAGCACAAGGGGGCTAGTCTATGCTTATATCCACAAGAGCCAAAAGTGTGCTGGAATAGTAATGAACCAGCATTCTGCACTATGAAATTCCCAATCCGTAGCACCATGCAGACGGGGAAACCAGCCCGTGCCTCCCTTCTCTCGCCATCCCTCCTCCCAGAACCAAAGCAGCCCCAGGCGTTCTCCCCACGCTCCCCCAGTGCCCTCCCCTCTCTGCCTCCAGCAAAAGCAATTTCACCAAAACGAAGAAGTGTTACTTCAGTTCAAACACTTTGACAACCCGCCGAGTCAGTAAGGGCAAAAATACGTGCTTTCCCCCTTCCAAAAAAACACCAAAAAAACCCAAAACAAAAAAACCCCAACAAACCCAAAACAAAATAAAACAAAACAAAGCACAATTTGGGAACAAATCAAATAGAGACCTAATGCATTCCTTGGTTAAACGCATGTAAAAGCCAAATACCCTTGATTACGGCACACGAAAGAAAAAAACATTCTGCAGACCCTCCGGGAGCAGCAGCCGGTGAATCAGGGAGAGCAGACACCGCCCCTTGTGCCCAGGGTGGCTCCCAAATCCCCGCTCCGGCCCCGGGAAGGCACCGGGCGGGAAGAGGACGCGGCGCTGGGCGCTGCGGAGATCGGAGCAACAGTTCTCGGAGTGCGGCTCAGCCTCCAACAGCGTGGAAAGAGCACCGGGATTTAGGCAGGGGAGCGAGAGAGAAACCACCCCGAAGTGCTGACATCCCTTTAAAAAGGAGAAACAGCCGGACCTCGACGACATACTCTGTGGCACCCTCCGTCCCCCCCGCCCGCAGACGACACCCCCCGCACCCCCCATCGCTCACCGCGCTCGGCTCCGGCCGCAGCTCTGGATTCGGCTGCAGCTCCGGATTCGGCTACAGCTCGGGCTCCGGCTGCTCTTTGCCCGAATCCCAGATCCCCGCTCCCGTCCCGCACGGCCGGCGACAAAGCACCGCCCCCCGCCCGCCCCTAGCCCGGCCCCCAGCCCCGCTCGGGCCCGAGCGAAGGGGCAGAGGCTCCCCCCGCCCCCGGGGCTGGGGGCCGGGAAGGCTGTGGAGGGCACATAGACACCGACAACTGGTTCTTACCACCCCATTGCCTTAATCCTCGCCCCCCACCTTCCTTCCTCCCAGCTCCCGACGCTGAGCCTTTTCCCGAGCATCTCCTGGGAAATGCTGGCTGGGATGGTAGGTCCACAAGCAGGAGATGCTGGGCCCGGAGGAGGAGTGGGGTTGGGAAAGCAGGATCCCTGCCGGGGGTTGGAAACTTGCAGGTGTCTTTTGGAAAAGTCTTCTGAGTTTTCAGGAAAGCTGCTGAGGCCCTCAAAGATACTTTGACGTCATTTACACGGTAGTGAGTTCATAAATCATGCCAAGACCAGCTGAGATAATGCTTTTAAAGTAGCACAAATGAGAACAAAATCTGGCTTCACTAGTTAGTTTAGGGAGTGACTTACTTACACATATCATAATAGCCTGGAATCTAATACTGGGAAAATGCTGTCTGGGACACATTTCCTTCTGTGAACATGGTGGAAGGCAAAGCTCAGCTGGCTTTTGGTGCACTTGTCGCATCCACTCTGGTTTTTTTTTGTCCAAATGACTTTTATCTGGGTTGTAAATCAGTGATGATCACTGTGAGGAGCAGATGGGGAGTTTAATGCACCCTCTGCAGCTTGGTCTTGTGTCTGGCTAATGTCCACGTGCAGTTCTGAAAAGGATGTTGGAAAAGGTTGTTCTTCATTTTCAATTGCTCTTTGGGAGCTGCGCAGTTCATAATGTGCTGCGGAGGCACTGCTGTGAGATGTGCTTGCTTTGATATAGTCTGTACAGTTTCAGCAGAAGGGTAACTTTGGATGTCATGGAACAAAATCAGTTTTCCAGGAACAAGGCGTATGAAAAAAGTAAACAAACCACACATTTTTAAGGGAAATTTGTTCCCAAAGATTGAAGCAAATTTATCCTTGACAGTAACTTTTGAATTCAGAAGCGTACAGAAGAAATGGCTTTCAAGTGTCAAAATTACACTTTCCATATTTTACCTCTGAAAAAGAAAGTTGGTGTTCTTGTCATTTTGGTGTTTTTTGGTTTTTTTTTTTTTTTCTTTTGTATGTTTGCTTTGTTTTTTCATTTTTGTTTTAGGTTGTTTTGTTTGGTTTTTTGCTTTGTTTAATTTTTAAGTTTTGGCTTCTTGGAGAGGAAAGAAATGTATATAGCATATGAGTTCAAAAAGAACAGAGTACCAGTCAGCACTGTGATATCCCTAATCTGCAAGCAGACCACTGGCTCAATTCAACTTGCAGCATCTGCAGAAAAGGGCACATTTGACAGTGGACTTGCTGATTACATGAGCTATTTTGGCAATAACACACAAAGCCTGTTAAAACTATAAGGAGAGAAATATTGTAGATACCTACTAGACTATTGGCAATTATTAGATAAGAAGCGAAGAATCCTGCTGAAACCATTTAAAAATACTGAGAAATTGCTATATCCTTTCTTATTTGTATCCTGAGACCAGAGGCTCTTTGGTACAAGTCCTGTGTCTTGGATACCTCTGGATGTAAACAGAGACAGGTGATGGATTAAAATTCTCAACACTGATTTTTTTTTAGAACCCCATGTACAAAACGCTATGGAGATGGGAGAAGCAAAAGCAGTAAACCAAATGTTTGAATCTTGAAAAAAAGAAAGAATCCAAGAGAAATGCTTCTCTCATAGCTCAGTTATTCCAGCAGTGGAACTGCAAGATAGGACAGACAGCAAGAATTTCCCCCTGAGATCAGGCAGGAGGAAGAAGAGAAGGAAAGGAAAATGCAACAGAACTGAAGTGGCTGCTAAGCCAGGCATGCAGCTGCTAGCACTGGCCAAAAATCTCAGGTGCTTTATAAAGAAAACCAGTTATGATCCCTTGGATTTTTCTCACTTTAGTGGATTTTAATTCATAGCCTAATATGCTGAGGAATGAGTAAATTCCTAAGTGCTTCCTACTGATAAATGTGCTTACCTCCCAGCATCAGCCCCAGTCAGTAGTAATCTTTTGGCTCCAGGACAAGCTCAGCAGTCAGCTCCGGATCTAGGCAGTGTGTCTCACAGTCTCAACTGCTGTAATGTGGGCTAGGTCATATCATCCTAGCTTGTAGAGCTACAAAAAGATATCAGTCCTCTGGCAAAGTGTGGAAATTAATTTTTGCAGCTGTGCTGCTTTTTCACTCTTTACCTGAGTAAAGCACTTCTCAAATGGGGAGGTGAACAGCTCTGCTAGAAGAGGATACACATTGTTCAGGGGAGGAGAACAGGGTAGAAAGGCTTTTGTACTTCTCGAAGGTCACTGATATTTCCTGATGGTTTTTTAGCTTGTGTTACATCACTGATGTCCTGCTGCTCTCCGTGGCTTCTTCATTTGGTGTGAGCTGCTCGGTGACGTTGGTTAAAGCAGCACCAGAGGGGTTGTCAGCAAGATCGTGCCTCTCACAGCCAACTCTGGTGGCTGCGTCAGGACCTCATGCAGGGGCCGTGGTAGTGGGAAAGGCTGCAGCTCCACAGTAATTAAGTCACTCTTTTATTGCTCTTCCTCCTTCTCCCTTTCTGGGCAAACAGCACAGTATGAGCTGGCCCTTCCTCAGGAGAGTGTGTTTCATGCAAAATGCATCTCAAAATGTTTTGCAAAGATAAAATGTTCCACTAGAGCAATAAACAGAAAGAGCAGCAGGAAGATAGAATAGATCTTTCTGGAGATGGTTTGAAAAAAGGATGAAGGAACAGCAAAAGAGAAAAATGCATGAAGTCTTTAGATCTTGAGAACACAAAAGTCTTTACAAAGCCACTTTATTGTTTTTTTCTTTATGCAGTCCTGCCCAGGTAGGTGGCCAGAGTGGCAGGTTGTGAGTGTGGAGAGCTCTCTGAATGGTTATGGTTAACTCTGATATTGAAACCTGGAAAGGGCACATAGGGGTGACAATGCTTGACCAATGCTTGGTTTGGTTGGGCCTCTAGAGCTCAGTGCTCCTTCTGCTCCTCCTAGGCTGTCTATGAGACAGCACAGCTTTAGTGTGCCTTAGAATACAGAAAACCATTGGAAAATGTATATTATTATTATTATTATTATTATTATTATTACTGCTTTGATCATTCTTGGTAGAATTCCCTGTACCTGCTTAGAGGCTGTGGGTGGTCGAGTAAGCAAGCAGCTTCTTGATGCCCCTGTTCTGCTGGAAGATCTGCCCACAGAGTTGTTATATTGACTTCAAATGTGTGTAGGGGATGCTGTCCACTGGGCTTCACTACATCTTTTCTGCTTTAGTATTCCTTCCAGGTGTACCACAGCTTGAGGAACTTTGACAGAAGAAGCTGATAGAATCCCAGCCTATTGTGGGTTTCTATGATGTGTTGTTATAAAATCAATCAACAAAGGAGTGTTTTATCCAAATGTCTCCTTTTATCTTCATGGTTAGAATTTGTAGCTGGTTCTTTTTGTCCTCACTCAGACAATGTAATTTATATATTATAGTGTATGGTTGGGTGCAGCTCACTCAAATTGTGAATCAAACAGAGACAAATTTTAAGGCACTGCAGATGAGTCTTTCTGAAATGCTTAAATATACTTTGCTGTCCATGGAAAGTGGCAGGTGACTGTGCTGTGAAAACCTCCAGAGGGTGTTCTTATTCATCTGAGCACATGAGTGAGATGTACGTGACCTTTTCTGATGGCCTTAAATCCATTTATTTTCCTTTAGTCTAGAGAACTTAGGGACTACTTCAGAAAGGACTGCTCCTTTATACTTCTAAGATATAGGCACACAACAGTTACATGAACTAAATCCTACCCTAGAAAACAAGATCCTTGTCTGTCCAGGTGAGATCTTCCCTTTGAGCAGTTGCAGGTAGGTCTACTAAGATCCAGGATAAAAATAAAACCCTTTGCTATTCGGACAGATAGTTCTTTCCCCCAAAATGCTGGCTTTCACCTCATTCTTCACTGGACTCCCAGAGAGAAGCAGTGAGTAGCAACACCTTCCTGAACCTAACCACATTGTCTTAGCACCTCGGTTTGTACTCAGATGGTAACTCTGACTTCAGCACATATTTTGACTTTTACTTTCTTGTGAATTCAGTGGCTGAAAGCTAATGAGTTTGCAGGGTAATGTTTTCCAATACTGAAAAGCCTTCTGCACTGCAATTTACATAAACATTACTGTTTAATAGTGGCCAACACTGCAAATAGGAAAAGTCTTTAAAGACTTATTGAGCCAATATTTAACTTCTAATTCCTCCATCACATAAAAGCTACTTGTTAATGCAAGGACCAGCTAAATGACTTCTAAAGCTCAATTCAGCCTATTGTCAGATGTTTTTAAAATAGTGTCAGACCACTATTAGACCTAGAATTCTCCAGGTACCTCTAGTCTTTTTAATTACCTGTAGTCACTAGTAAGAGTAGTCACTACAAAGTTCAGTCATCCCCTCTGTGCTTCCTACTAATCCACTTAAGAACTTTGCTATCAAGCAACCACAGGAGAGGTTATCTTTAATGAGAGCCCTATGGAATAACAGGCTATGCATTTCCCTAAATGTCACTTGTATAATATTAATATATTCATATGCTAATGAAAGGAAAAGCACCTCATGAACTGCCTGTCTGTGATATGAGAAGCTGGAATGGATCAGCTCTGTTAATAGTTAACATTTATCATAGAATCTTTTTGATGTTTGTAAGTCAGCTCTTTGTTTAGGACGTATCAGCAGTGAGGTACATAAAGTACACAGATAATGTCCAAGGTTAGCTGATGATGTCTGCTTATGTTATGTCCAGGGACTGCTGCTCCTTCTGGGAATAAGGGTGAATGAATAGTCAACAGCAAATCTGGTAATACAGAGCCAGATGAGAAAGCTGCACTTGTTGTTAAAGACAATGAAATCCCTATGTGCCTTATGATAAATAAATAGTTCTGCAAGTACTGGAACTGAAAAAACCCTTGTGTTCTTAGGTAATGGTGTCTTGTGACTAATGACTTCTGGTCTTTACAAAGATGCAAGCTCCACTTTAAGTATCACTAGGAAGAGTGTTCCAAGGTGGTATGTGTCTGTGCCTGCATATATGTGTGTGCTTTCTGACACCTAATAGCACCTTTCTTTCTATGAGGAGGACCTATGCTACTTCTTTCCCTGAGTTCACATGGTCTAGTTCCTCTATTCCAGTGAAGTGATTTTTAGTTTACATAAACATGGGTAAAATCAAATTAAAGCCATAAATTTTGACATCTTGGGCTTGATTCAGCTGCTCACAGAGAGCCATCCGTGACATTTCTGGTGTCATAGGGCATATATTTTATAATATATATCTAATTAATGAAAAAACATTATTCTCTGTAACAGTGGTAGATTTCCAGATCAGAACTTTTCCTCTTATAATGCACATTCAAAGTGCCATTTGAGGCACAACTTTATATTAGGTCTTTTGACAGACAAACTGATTTTTGACATCCAGTGTCCTTTTTGAAGTTTCAGATTTTTATGTGACACAGAACATAATTCCTTTTTCTCTACTTTGGTTCTTATATTTACTTTTGCTATTTTCAAGGAAAAATATATAAGCATGAGTTATTGGAAGAATTCTAAAGTGTGATTAAGTTAACCAATTTAATATTTGCACTTTGGAATTTTTGAAGCATTCCATTACATCCATACTAATTACAGTTTTACACGAGGCTTTGCACTAATTTGAAAAATATCATTTTGTAAAATGAAATTAAACAGTTGTCTGTCTTTCCAGCAAGGGCTCGCATCCTGCAAGATGCTTAACTGGCACCATTTAAGCATGTTCAGCATCTTACAGGAGAGTTATGTGTGCCTCGCAGGGTTATATCAAATTAGTTACCTTATTTAACAGTTACCTAATTTTTTTTTTTCAGATACTTTATTGTTTGACTTTTCTTAAGCCCTATGCTGTTACAAAGAATTGTTTTGAATGGTCTGAATGTTCTTGGTCTTGTTGCACTTGTGTCAGACAATCCTCTTACAAGTACTTGATATATCTGAGGCAGAGCTACCCTGGTATCTTTACCTGTGCTGTCTTAATGTTGATGTCATTTTCAGAAGAGAGGCATATAGCTGCTAGCTAATCAAAATGCTACAAATCTGATGCCCATGTACTCTACAAACACTTAATACCATCCTGTCAAAACAGAAGTGCTTTAAAGTGAGTACAGATATGGTCTAAGCTGATTTTAAAGCCCAATTTTACTGCTGGAGCACTCCAAAGTGGCCTAAGCATAAATTAAAACCAGGACCTCATCACAAAGATAAATGATCCAGTAAAAAGATCAATCTCATCCCCAGAAAATAGAAGAAGTGATGATAGTAGGGACAAATCTCATCAGGGCCCTCCTGGCTGTGGAACAGACAGTGAGAAGGGAAAACAAACCTAAAGCACAAGAATTATCTCACACTGAGCTGCTTTTTACCCAGGGAACACAGCACAGCTGCTGCAGCCCATCTATTTACATGGTCTGGATGAAATATTCCCGAAGGGGTGTGTGTGTGGATGTGTGTCTGTCTCCTTAGGTGACAGACATTTCTTTTTTTTTTCAAATACAATACTTGATTTTGAGCTAAGGAAAACTTAAACCAGTGTAAGGAAAGAAGTTTCATTGTAATTTAGAGAAGTCAGAGATTTTTTTTATAATTTTGGCATCTCAAAGGTCAATGGCTGCTGCATTTTGTTCCTGAGGGGTGAAAATGCCTTTTCCAGCAGTGCCTCAGTTTCATCAGAATCAGAGGAAATCTGTGAACTGTGTGATAACCTTAGCTAATTATTCAGAGAGTGGCAACATAAAATCATATGACATCAGAACCAAGATAGAATAATTCTGATAATATATCAGCTCCTGAGTATGCATCTGCACGTCAGCTTGGGAACATAAACTCCAAGACTATCAGCTTCTCATCTCAGCCCTATAATGAAACGCAGCTTCTGTC
This sequence comes from Calypte anna, assembly GCF_003957555.1. Taxonomy (NCBI): domain Eukaryota; kingdom Metazoa; phylum Chordata; class Aves; order Apodiformes; family Trochilidae; genus Calypte; species Calypte anna. Next base: position 173,945,575 of record NC_044244.1, read on the forward strand.
ACCAACCAGGAGTGAAGAAATAACAGCTTTTTCTGGCTCTTTCTGTGATCTATTCACATTCAAACTGTTGGGGAGGAAAAAAACAACAAAAAAAAGTGGATTCCCTATCAGTTCAGAATCTGATAATACCGAAGGCAAACAATCACAGGTTAGCTTTGGCCAGACACACTGAAGACACACAAAAGAGACAAAAGCTTTTTTTCTTACCAACCCAGCCATGCTAATGTCAAGTGCAATTTTCGCAGACTTTTGTCTGTGACAGTGACTGAGAGAGTGTTTAAATAAGCTGAATCTGATTCTGAGAAGTACTAAACCTGCTCTTGGCAATACAGGAGGAGAGTCCTTCATCGACTTTATCATCAGATCCATTTGCCTTTGTTGTCCCTTGACTGCAGACAAGGATGCTAAAGCATAAGACTGATAGAGAGGGAAATGACTCTCTATTGGAAGTGCTTATCTCTTGTAGGAAGCAGAGCTTTACAATTTTCTACACTGTTACCCAAAAGCAAGTATATAACATAGGTTGTGTTATCCAGCCATGCTTCAGGCCACTTATAAACTACAGTGCCTTTGTTGCAGCCTTCTTAGGTTCTTCTTTGTATTTTCTCCTCAGGTTTTAAAAAGAGAACACAGAATAAGGATAGTTATGCTTTCTCATGCAATGTTATCTGTATCTGTCCAAGTGCAATTCTTTTTTGCTATTGCTGTGTGACTGTATTTCAGCTCAGAGGAAGCCTGACAGACAAGCTCATCCTATGTTGCACCTTTGAGACATGGAAGCTCAAAGTTCAGCTGAAATATAAACTGAAGCATCGAGAAAAGACTCCTGCTCCAAACATTTGGTGGGAGAGGTTTGCCTGTGCAAGGCAGGTCATTTAAGCCATGTTAGATTTCTGGGTTATGTTCTCCATGCTAACTACAAGCGAGACTGTTAACCTGGCCTAGACAACTCGAAGAGGGTAATGCAATGCTTACCCATCTGTGAACTGTGTCAGGAGTACAACTTCCTGTATTTTTTCCGCCTGAACAATTTAACCTTAGGATTTTCCCTTTTCTGGTTTTCATTTTTTGCTATCCTGGAAAGCATTACTCTCATGTTCAAGAAATCACACAAGGTATCTGGAGGGCCAGCTGTGTGATGGGAGAGACAGGTGGCACTTAGAGGAGAGGACCTGCCTTGGTGTCTCTGATGAGATCTCTCCAGTGCATTTCCCACTTCCCTTTCTTGTGTGCTAGGCTTTTTTTTTTTTATATTAAAAAAAATTTATTTCCTAAATATTTGTTGTTCGTCAATTAAACCGAGCAAAACTAAACACATCACTGTTGAGAAGACCCAGGAGATGCCTGAGAAAGATGGTTTAGCAGTTTCAGGATGGTGGGTTAATAGCTGCAAGCTGGGGATGATTCACTGCTCATACAATTTTATGCATCTGCATTTCCACAGGCACCAGTGATTCACGAGAGTGGCAAGAAAGAGAGAGCCCTCCAAGGAACCCAGACCCGTGTAAGGAGCAGCCAGCCAGAAACTGATTTATCCCCTTAGCTCGGTTTGGAAGATAGTTTTCTTGAGACAGGTTCCGAATATTGGAATCCATAAAATAATTCTGTTTGGCAGCTCTTTCTTACTGTTAGCAGAAGCACGACAGAAAATGAATTTGTGATTTGGTTTATGATCTCAGTTCCCATTTGTCCTTCATAACTAATTGAAGGGGTTCAGCTGGTACCAGTTTGTCACCCTCTGCAACAACAACAAAGCCATCACTGCTTAAAATCTGTTTTTTATAGATTTCTCATAATTTATACACATACATACATGCATAAATGCTAGTTAGATGCTGGGTTTCTCTGCAGCCCTGACTTATCACCACAAGGTAAAGTCAAACCCCTGGTTATGGCCACATGAACTGTGAAGGACTTGACATTTGGAAGCAAGAAAAAGTCAGAGAGCTATTTGGTCAATCTTTTAAGTTTTGAACATGTGGTAGTGTAATGAATACAAAGTCCTCAGTAAATAACATCAGGGATGAAGGAAGGATTTGCTTTAGTATTTCTGTTGCCTTTAGGCCAGAATAACTGTTTTAATACTGTATAAATTGGTTAAAAAAAAAATAAATTAGTTACTACTATTCATCAATAATGAATTCTCGGAAAAGAAATTGAATATGATGGTTATTTCCCCCCCATATAAATACAAAAATATGGGAGTTAGTTCTAAAAATGCTCAGGATGTCAACGTGAGGTGTATACAAGAGCCTTCTCCCCCAGGATCCTTAAGTCCAGCTCTGTAATAACTGAAGTCTTCAGTTTTACCACTTTTTAGGTATTTCCTAGTCCAGCTGAAAGAGGCCTGCTTATCTGAATCCATCAGCTGTGCAAGTTAAAAGAATAAACATAGCACTTTTCATGTCAAATCACTTCATAAACTTAACAGTATTAAATGCACATGATACCTATAAAGTTTACCAGTGTACTTTGGTAGGCTATAGCAAAAACCCCATCCATGGAGGATGGAATCCTATAAGCTTGTTTGGCTTCCCTGACATATTTTTGTTCAAATGCCACAGAAACTGCCTTACAAAAAAAGTATATAAAATTTTGAAGTTATCACTTCAATTGAAGCAAAGGCATCACACTTTTCCCCAAAATACATACTTAATTTATTATCAATTGTTGTTCTTGCTTTCTATCATGGAAGTGGTGATACTATACCTCCAGGCTTCCTACTCATCAAAGCTTATACCAGAATAATAATTTTTTTCTTTAATTTACTAAGATTCATGTCATATAGCTGTAGAACAGTTTGCATTGGAAGGGACCTTAAAGCTTGTCCTTGTTTGGGCCAGGATAAAGGTGATTTTCTGTCTTATACTTTTGTTTTTAGCTAAGTCTCTTGTAAGTAGTTGCACTTGATGACATTAACAGCAAGTTTCTCAGACAGTGTGTGCTTCTAGGACTGATAACACTCGATGTTTATAGTTACTGCTAGAGACTGGTGTGCAGAGCCAAGGACACTGCTCAGCTCTGAGGAAAACTTTTACCTTCCAAAAGGAAGAAAGAGGTCCCACCTACTGCAGCCCTCCTTTGGGGAGGAACAGACAAGATAGATGCCAGAATTGACCAAACAGAGTATTCCATCCCATACACGTCATACTCAGTATAAATCTGAGGGATCACGAGGGCCAAGACATGATTTCCTGCTTCCAGCTTCCAGCTGCCTGTCCTTCCTGCCTTTCCTGCTTCCCTTCCTTCACCTGGCATCCTGGAAGGATTCCGTCCATTCCTCTGCCTGTGGTCCTGATCCGTGCCAGCCCATATCTGTGTGTTCCTGCCTCCAGTTCCCGACTGCTGCCGACTCCAGCCTGGACTTTCCCAGGGCTGCCCTGCAGCCTCAGTGGTGACATGAGAGTTACTGGGGGAAAAGAAGGGAGGAATGTGGTTTCCATTTTCCTGTATATTTGTATATATTTAGTAATTTTTCCTATTTATCATTACTGTTTCAATAAAGTTGTGTAGTTTAGTTTCCAACTCATAAGTCTCTCTCCCTTATTCTCTCTCCTTTCTTTATCAGGGAGGAGAGATTAATAGAGAGCGTCTGTTACTCGGTTTAATTGCTGGGCCAGTGTTAAACCGTGACAAAGCTTGTTCAGTTCCAACTCACCTGCATGGGCAGGGACACCTCCCACCAGACCAGGTTGCTCAAAGCCCCATCCAGCTGGGCATCGAACACTGCCAGGGATGAGGTGTCCACAACCTCCCTGGGCAACCTGGGTCAGTGTCTCACCACCCTTACACTGAAAAATTTCTTCCTGATATCCAAACTAAATCTACCCTCTTCCTGCTTGAAATCATTATCCCTTGTCCTATCACTCTATGACCTTGGAAAAAGTCCCTCCCCACGTTTCCCATAGGCCTCTTCAGGTACTGGAAGGCCACTACAAGGGCTTTCTCTCCTCTTCTCCTTACTGAACAACTCTGAGCCTGTCCCCACAGGAGAGTTGCTCCAGCCCTCTGAGCATCTTTGTCGCCCCTCCCCTGTACTGGCTCCAACAGCTCCATGTTCTTCCTGTATCGGGGGCTCCAGAACTGGACACAGCACTCCAGGTGGGGCCTCATGAGATGGTGAGGAGGGGGAGAATCCCCTCCCTTGACATGTTACTGGCCATGCTCCTTTTGATCCAGCCCAGTACCCGGTTGGCTGTCTGGCTGCAAGCATACATTGGATGCTCATGCTGAGCTTCTCATGAACTAACACCCTCAAGTGCTTCTCCTCAAGGCTGTTCTCAGTTCCTTCTCAGCCTAACCTGTATTTGTGCTTGGGACTGTCCCACCCATGTGCAAATTCTGTAAGGACCTATGGGTTCCAACACCCAACCCTGGGAAAGGGAAACAAGGCCAAGTGGATGTTGGAGCTCATAGGTACTTTCAGACAGGTTTCTATGCTGCTTCTCTGCACCTGCACTACAGCCCCTGAATTCAAGAAAGAAATTAGTGCATCATGGATGTTTCTGTTCTCCAGAGCTTTATGAGGTCAGAAGACACAAATAGGAAGGATACACAAGAACATGCTTTGGATTCATCTCATCAGACTTTGTACACTTAAATGTTGGACTCCCACACTTGTTATGTAGTGAAAGATCATTTTTTCAAAATGCTTCCTACTGCTGATCCAGATCTTCTGGGTCCCTTGAGCAAAGGGAAGGATGTAGCTGGGTTATGATTCTTTCTGTCCATGCTTATATCCCATAGCAGCTGAGGTTCAGGACCCACCTGCTAGCTGATGAAAGTCAGCTAAGAGCCCTGATCCTGAAGGCTGCTGAACTGGAGAGAAGCTAACCCTGCAGTTTGCTTTGCATGGGCTGCAGTGTACAGCAGAGAAAGCCTCCACGTTGTTGCTTCTTTTCTCTGTCTTTTCCACACTATATCCCAAGGCAGGAGTTCTGGTCTTATGGCCAGAATTTACCTCATAAACCATGCCAGGGTCATTGAGTTTCTATAGTCTATCTCTGTCCTTATCTTGGGTAATCATTGAAGTATTTAAAACTTCCATCTGCAACTAGGGCTGTCCCTAACCTGGGCCTCAAGTGTATTTGCTTCTCTAGAGGTCAACAGTCATGTATGGATATGCCCCTTCTCTTCATTTATCCCTCCCAGCTGGGCTATTTTATATGTTAAGATGGTTGTTCCACTCACTTAATCTTATTCTGGAAGACACTGAAGCATTCTAGGAGGGCACTCAATCTCATTAGCTTTTCTGAAAACAAAAACACAGCATGAACACCTAAGCAGAAAAATTAAATTACTAGAGGCAAATTGGAAGAGGAAAATGGCATGATACCAGCTTTACAGGCTGCAGATTCTTTATAAACTTGTCACTGTGGTAACTAAAATTATAGCCACAATCCCAGCGGCCAAAACTTTGTACAAGGAGGAGCAAGACAGGGTGACTTAGTGCTGTGGTGCTTTATGAGTGTCAGGAGAACAAGGTTATGTCTCAAATTAAAAAAGCTATGAAAGGATTCTCATATGGTCCTCTTCTATTAATCAAATAGTTTCACTGTAATTTGTTCATTGTTTCTCCTTGAGGTACATTTTGTCTTTTCTTTGAAAACCATGGCTGCCCAGGTGTTTTCTTCTCCAGTAGCTGAAAACCCTGAGACTACTTTGTTCACTTCTGAATAGAACTGAAAAAATGGAATTATTTGTCCTCTGAATAAGGGTAATTATCATCTAGATACTTGCAAATTTCAGGAAGTCTTGCATAAAATGTATAAATTTAGATTTTATACATATTTTTAAGATGTATTGTTTTATGTTAGCCAGTGGGACTTCATTATCAGGGTCTCGTATCATGAAAATACATTTTTTTAATCTGTTCAGTGGTAGTAGTACGCATCCACATTAACTCAGCAGAAATCAAATTAATTAATTCCTCTGACATTACCTCAGTTATGTGAAATAAGAACTTTATTTGATAAACTTTACAAATTAAAACTCTCATAGACATTTGTGCCTCTACTTTCAAAATTATTGATTAAATTTCTTCTATAAAATGAGGATCTTCATCAGTTGTTCAAACAAAATGTGTTTTACACACATCCGAGTGGGTTATTGGATAGGTAACAGAATTTGCATATAAATAGAGGATATCACATGTAAAGTGTTTTCTAGTTACTGCAGGAGACTGGGAGCAAAATAGGGTGGTTTGCAGTCTTGTTCCTACTACTGCCAGTCCCCTCAACACTGGGGCCTTCCAGTACGTGAAGAGTCCTGCAGGAAAGCTGGGGAGGGACTCTTTACAAGACCATGTAGTGACAGGGCAAGGGGTAATGATTTCAAGGAAGAAGAGGGTAGATTTAGATTGGTTGTTAGGAAGAATTTCTTTAATGTGAAGGCAATGAGACATTGGCCCAGGCTGCCCAGGCAGGTTGTGGATACTTCATCCCTAGAAGTGTTCAAGGTCAGGTTGGATGGGGCTTTGAGCAACCTGGTCTGGTGGGAGGTGTCCTTGTCCATGAAGGGGGGTTGGAACCAGATAATCTCTAAGGTCCCTTCCGACCTGAACCATTCCACAATTCTGTGAACACCTCCCAAAACCAAAGTCGTGGGCATTCACCCAATTGCACATAATGCAAGAAGCAGCAGTGGCAGAATTCAAACACTGGATATCAATGCTAATGATGAGGTGGCAATATTGTCCTTAATAAGGGCTGAGAAATCAGCAAGGTGCAGCCTGGAAAAGCCCTAAGAACCTCATAGAGGGGTTCCTGAGTTGAGTGGAGCTATGGCCAGGCCTGACTATGGCCAAGTGCAGCAGGAATGGGCACTGGTGGGAAGGCAAGGCTGCCAGGCTGAGCAACACCAGGTGAGACTGCCTGGCCTCCAAACACTACCACTATGTGGATAATAGTAAATAATGGTATTTTTTGGTCTTGGATGACACAACAACCCCATGCAGCGCTACAGGCTGGGGACAGAGTGGCTGGAGAGCAGCCACGCAGAAAGGGACCTGGGAGTCTGGATTGACAGGAAGCTGAACATGAGCCAGCAGTGTGCCCAGGTAGCCAAGAAAGCCAATGGCATCCTGGCCTGTATCCGGAACAGCGTGGCCAGCAGGTCCAAGGAAGTGATTCTGCCCCTGTACTCAGCCCTGGTGAGGCCACACCTTGAGTACTGTGTCCAGTTCTGGGCCCCCCAGTTCAGGAAGGATATCGAGGTCCTGGAGCAGGTCCAAAGGAGGGCAACCAGGCTGGTGAAGGGACTCGAGCACAGAACCTATGAGGAGAGGCTGAGAGAGCTGGGGCTGTTCAGCCTGGAGAAGAGGAGACTCAGGGGAGACCTCATTGCTGTCTACAACTCCCTGAAAGGAGGTTGTAACTGGGTGGGGGTTGGGCTCTTTTGCCAGACGACTTTCAACAAGACAAGAGGGCACGGTCTTAAGTTGTGCCAGGGGAAATTTAGGTTAGATATTAGAAAGAATTTCTTTACGGAGAGAGTGATCAGGCATTGGAATGGGCTGCCCAGGGAAGTAGTGGATTCTCCATCCCTGGAGATATTTAAAAAGAGACTGGATGTGACACTCAGTGCCATGGTCTAGCAACCGCAACGGTGGTAAAAGGGTTGGACTCGATGATCTCTGAGGTCCCTTCCAACCCAGCCAATTCTATGATTCTATGGTTCTATGATAAGATAGAGAAAAGTAATAAGCATTATAATGACTCTAAGTTTTGGTCATTATTTCCAAGTTTGGAGCCAATATAAAGCCTGATTGTAGGATCATTCAATGTTATTTTACTTAAAAGCTAAGCAGAGTGGTAGCTGAGGGTGAAATTACTAATCATATGTACATTTGCTCAGCAATGAATTTAAAAGGAGCTGAAGGATAAATTGCCATCCGTTCAAAGCAAGTCTAAGGAATTGTATCTGATTCTTCTCTAGTGATACAAGTTCTATATTTTAGTGCAAGATTTCACACAAAAACATATTGTATTTTTGCCCTTCTTTGGGTCTTCTAGGTCGGAGGCATTGTCACTTTTGATTATCTAAAATTTTAATAATGAGAGATGCATCAGCAGTGACATCAACCATGGATCTACCTCTGACAGAAACAAGCGCTCTGAAAAGACTGTGCTTGAGGCTGGGTTTAGAGAAACTTTGCTCAGAATACATAACAAAAATAAAGGATAGGCTGTGATAGTCTTCACATTATCCCTATTCTCTATGTATTCTAGATGTCAGAAAACAGTAATATTATGTTTGTTGCAATGAGTTTAACATGCACCACATAATTAATATAATATGATAAAATTCTTGCAAACTATTTTGAAAATAAAGTATTTTGAAAATGTAAAATGCAAGTGTTAAGTGCTGTTACTGTAATGGATGTCTTTTTTTTTCATAGAAGATGTATAGCATACAGTTGTAAAGCAATATCCTGGAAGACAAACAAGATTTATTAATTTGATAAAACAAATAATGGATAGCCAGTGTTGGAAGATTTTGCTTCTTCGGGTAGTGTTATTAATTTCCTAATTTACTACTTCTTTATCCCAAAACATAAATGACTTTTTGCAGGCCAGAATGAGAAGAATTTGAGCAGAAGGAGATGGGGAGGAGGTAGAAGAGGAGGCTGAAGGGCAACAACACATGTGTGAATCTTTGATTAATTAAAGGGGAACATGTCAACCCTTTACAATAATTTCTAGGGTTTTCCCCGTGATGTTTGGTCCTTGTACTTGGGAACAGTATAGTATGCCAGCCCCACTGCAGCAGAATATCTCATTGGTGAGTTGGGGGTCTCAGGAAGAGGGGAAGGATGGGCAAGGACCAAGTGAGAGCAGGCAGGAGTTTCCCATAAATCCTTTTAGGATGCACTGGTGGGAAGATGAGTGGCAGGCATGATTTAGGTATCTGAAATTCCTATGTAAAACACAGAGGAACCTGAGTGGAACTCATCATTTTTGTGCTGCAGTTCTTTAGGCCTTTATTTTTTAAAAAAAAACCCAACTCTTCCGCCATTAGAGCAGCTGGGTAAATTTCAAGACTTTTAAAATGGTATTCTTTTCAGTCCTTTATTAGTGACAATTCCTTTTTATAAAAAATTGTAGTTTGCTCATTTAGTAGCTTTTGTTCTTTCCACAGGAAGATGCATCTCTTAAGGAGTCATTTTACTTCTGATAAAGCCCCAAAGTCCTGCTCTGCACTCTTTAATTGATAAAACATTCTCTAGTTTACCAAGTGCAGTAAGCTCAGATGCTGCTGCATCATCAGTTTAGACATGGGTCTGTCTGGAACTGAGTGCACCCTCAGCAAGGTTTGCAGATGACACCAAGCTGTGGGATGTGGTTGACATGCTGGGGGGGGTATGCCATCCAGGGGGACCCTGACAGTCTTGAGGGCTGTGCCCATACCAACCTCTTGAAGTTCAACAAGGCCAAGTGCAAATTACATCTGAGTCAGGGAAATCCCAAGCACAAGCACAGGTTGAGCTGAGAAGGTACTGAGAACAGCCTTGAGGAGAAGCACTTGAGGGTGTTAGTTCATGAGAAGCTCAGCATGAGCATCCAATGTGTGCTTGCAGCCAGACAGGCAACTGGGTCCTGGGCTGGATCAAAAGGAGCATGGCCAGTAACATGTCAAGGGAGGGGATTCTCCCCCTCCTCACCATCTCATGAGACCCCACCTGGAGTGCTGTGTCCAGTTCTAGAGCCCCCAATACAGGAAGGACATGGAGCTGTTGGAGCCAGTCCAGGGGAGTGCCACAAAGATGCTCAGAGGGCTGGAGCAGCTCTCCTGTGAGGACAGGCTCAGAGTTGTTCAGTAAGGAGAAGAGGAGAGAAAGCCCTTGTAGTGGCCTTCCAGTACCTGAAGGGGCCTATGGGAAAGGTGGGGAGGGACTTTTTCCAAGGTCATAGAGTGATAGGACAAGGGATAATGATTTCAAGCAGGAAGAGGGTAGATTTAGTTTGGATATCAGGAAGGAATTTTTCAGTGTAAGGGTGGTGAGACACTGACCCAGGTTGTGCAGGGAGGTTATGGACACCTCATCCCTGGCAGTGTTCGATGCCCAGCTGGATGGGGCTTTGAGCAACCTGGTCTGGTGGGAGGTGTTCCTGCCCATGCAGGTGGGTTGGAACTGGATGATCTTTAAGGTCCCTTCCAATCCAAACCATTCAATGATTCTCTGATTCCATGACCTAGCAGTTGTCACCTGTTCCCAGACAGCATTGGGAGCAATCAGTTGTGTTTTCAGCCTTTTGTGTCACAGTCTCTGCTGCTGCTGCTTGCTTTGGCAGCCAGGGTGTTGCCTTTTTCTGTTCTCCCTGTGGCCTCACGATTGGAGGAAATGCCCACAGAAACCAGGGGGCATCTCACGGGCCATTAACATTGTGCTTAACACTTGAGGGTCAGTAAGAATTGCTTACAAACTCAGATAACAGCCAACTAAAAGTCAAGTTAAAACTGTTCAGAGGAAATGTGAAAATATTTATTGCAGTTGTTTGAGACCTAATGTAACTGAGCTTTAAATGCTTCTAGATGGTGATCTGATTAGAACCTTTCACTTTCTTCCCAATGGTGTTCTTCTGTTGTAAAAACCAAAGTATTTTCATGAAAGGGTAAGTGGGGACTTTTAGAGTATCCAATTGAGTCAGCTTTAAAAAATTTCAATTTTTCATGTCCTTAAAACTCATAAATTATTTATTATCTGATATGAGGAAATCTGTTGGTAAATAATCCTCAAGCACAAGTTTACAATGCTTTCAAATGCAGAGAGAACCTATTTCTTCCATTATTTCCCAGGGCTTGTAATCTATGTCCCACTAATTAATACACTGTTTGAATTATACATTAGCTCTTACTCTTGTTGCTGTATAGCACTCTGACTGGTCTGCACTTTAGCTTTTTCCCTTTTAGCCTTCAGCCCCTGGGAATCAGGCTGAGGTTTTTATGTGATACAACAATGGCCCAGCAGTGATGATAACCCTTCAGGTTTAACTCTTTTCAGTTCTATTTGAAGAACTGAAGCAAAAGCAACATTTTTGTGACTGTGAATTTTTCTATTTTTCCCTCTGTTTTCTTTCTTTTTTTTTTAATATTTATTTCTTTGGCTAGAAGCAGCCTGCTAACAGTAGCAGAGCACTTGGGGTAGGATGGTGAAGTGGTAAATTATTCCTAATTCTGAGTTATGTTAAAATCTCATTTTTGCTTTTATTAATTTGTTAAAATTATATTATTTAATATTTTCTACTGACTATCAGAGTTTTTAAATTGCTTTTAATCTAAAAATTGAGTCACTACTAGTGTTTTTAATCAAATGAATATGGAAAACAGATATTACATTTTGCTGAAATACAGAGCATTTTCATAATGCATCTTTTCTTAACCGTGACCAGAATTCATGCCAACAACTTCAACAAGCATAAGATTTTCTCCACACCTTTGGTAACTTTTTTTCTCTGAACTCCTTGTAGGGCCAGTGCAGAGGAAGAGACAAGTGTTCTGCTTGCATTTTTGTGTGTGTTCTGGGTAAATCTTCCCATCCAAAGCTCTTTTCTGAGTGGAACCCTCTTATAATGTTCTTCCTTCTCTTGAATATAAAAATTTCAGACTATTTTCCTTTCACAGTTTTTGTTTCTTCCTCTAATCCTTTTCAACAGATTTCATTAGCTTGGCCTGGGTCCTTATTCCTGGATAATTTTTTCAGATTATTATAAATGATATTAGAAAGATTAGACTTGAGATGGGCAAGTACAAAATCTTGGTACGTGTTTGTGTTACAAAGGTGCAGCCTGCAGAAAAATGTGGGTGAGAACATTGTACTAGTGATTTGCCAGTCTAGGGCTTAAAAGGTCTTAAAACCTTAAAAGGGTCAATAATATTGTGTCACAACAGAGCAGATGCTCACTGAAGCAGTAGCTGCCTCTTTGTTAAAGCTTTAGCTTGGGTCTATACCAGAAAACTAAACAGTGACCTTCATCTCCATGGCTCCTTGTCCTGGGGACTCCCCAGGATCTAATACTGTGACTGAGCTCACCCAACAGGCTTTACCTCAGTCCATTCACTAATTCAAATCTGATCCCTACACCACTTTGCAATTTGCATGAAATTAATGGGAATTAGTATCTCGGAGGTTTTTTTCACTGATATTTTGCAACTTTGAAAAGATATAAAGGGGCAGGAAATTACACATAGGTGAGACACAAGATTGGGTCAGCTTTACTCCTATAGGAAATCCAGCATGAAATCTGTAAAATTTGCTTTCTTGTAACCTAAGAACCATTGCAGCTCTAACTCATAATAAGAAAATGCAGTCCCCTTTTTTTGTCCTACTTGTCTCCACTCATTAGATTAACACAATTTCTCTCATGGCAAATGGGTCTAAATAATTAGCCTTCTGCTGGACTCGACTCTTGTCTTTGAAATTAAAATAGAGGATATATTTCACTTTACTTTGGAAGTAGATTTATCTTGATCACAGCAACTATACAGGGCCCAACACCACTGTCACTGTAAAAATTAGTGTCCCTTACTCTTCTGAATGTCCTGTTAGAGTTGGGCTTTATTTTTTTCTCATGTCCTTGAAAGGATATTCTATACCTCAAAATATCAGTCCTACTTCTGGATGAGTCACATCTTTCTTCTCAAATGCTGTTTTGAAGAAAACTGCTTCTGGCCATGAACTGTTGATTTTGGGATATGATGAAAGGCTGTGATGTAGTATCTGGTTCTTCATTCCTTGTGAAAGAACATGAAGCTCACAATAGGCAAAGGTTGTCACCGTGCATGAATATTTGAAGTCACCTGCACCTCCAATGCATCAGTACAAAACACATTAATGGTATGCAGATTTTGGTGGAAAGAACAGCTTGAAGAGCTTGTCTGCATTAAAGAATATTTTTCATCTACAAACAGAATATTTCCCTGCCAGGCAAGGGGGGGAAATTTTAGACAATTTATGTCTGCATACAGGTAAAAAATAATCTGATTTTAAAAAAATTTCCAACTGATCAAGGAAAAGAGATCAATTTGTTTTAATCAGATAAGATATCTCTTTACAGTCTTACAAATCTCACCCACCTTTTTTTCACCTTGTTTTGTTCCTAACAGCTCAGATTTTTGCAATCTAAGGCCCTTGTATTGACTCTACCTACCACGGGTTTCCTGCTTCATAGGCACCTGCATCTTGTGTCTGCTGGATCTGTATGTGAGAAAAACTGAGATTCCAAAGGTAAATTATTATTTAGTTTCATCAGTAAGACTTAGCTTAAAAGCAAAGAATCAATGAAATATAGCTCTGGTTTTGCACTGTAGCCTATGTAGAATCTGATCTGGGATTATACTGCAGAAATACCAGTAAATTAGTATCACTGACATTAAAAGTGGAATATCATTATTTTGGGACTAACTAATATGTCTCTTTTTTTTATTCACCAGCAGAAAAAATTCTGCAATTTCTGCTGCTCTTTCTGTTGATGTTGCTACAATAAACTGTGTGTATCATACTTGGCACTTACTATTCTTTTTAAATTTACTCTAACACCTAAAGACTTTTAATTGAAAAACTCAGCTGTAACTCATGCTTGCATTAACCCCATGGTGCAATCAGAGAAACATACACTAACCCAAGCTGTGTTATAGATAGAGAGGGTTTCAGTGTGCAAGGTACAACCATGTGTTCAGAACACTATAGTTAATTTTTATACAGGCATTAGAGATGCCTGTTTATAAATAAATATCACATCCAAAGTATTTTTTTCCATTTTATGCATTTAATTGCTTATTTTACTGTTATAGCCATCATTATAACCAGTGATTACATTTTTAAGGCTCTAATTTTTAAGGCTAGTAGGTTTGTATATTATTTCAAAAGCTGACTTATTTATATACCGTGTCAAATTCATTCTCAATGGGGTTCCCTTAGATAATGGATTCACTTCAGAGATTGGAAAAGCATAATTATAGTTCATCCCACGCTGTTTCATATATGGGGATGAAAATGAAAACTGGAGTAAGGACATTATGAGCAAGACATGGATCTTCTAAGATAACAGTTACTAAGCAATGTTATTCTTCCCTTTTGTAAAGCACTAATCCATGCAAATATCTTCCTGTTGAGGGTCAAAGAATAATTTTTTACTTAATTAGAGTCCCCTATTACTTATTTGTTACAAGCAGAGCTTTCTTTTTCTAACACCACACAGATTTTTGTGTTGTGATTCTCTGCATCAGCTGGAATTAATTCAGATGCATCTCCCAACACCTACTCCAGTTTAGTGTGTCTTGCATCCACCTTTCTATTTTCCATAATCAAAAATCCTGTTTCCAAATAAATGATTGTGGGAGATGTTGTATGAAGGGGATATACTAGCAGGTTTTTGGTGATGGTTCCACTTAACATCAAACGGGGTATGGTCTGGGTCATAACATAATATCACACTGCAAAATAAGACCTTGATCATCTCCAGTTTTTAGGTGATTCCATAACTTTTGAGGGCCTCATTTCTAAAAAATATGAGTGAACTCAATTTACCTAAAACAGAAAATGGACATACTACCCTTTTATGACACAAGTTATTTTTGCAATGCAGAGGATCAGAGCAAGAGCTGATCTCCTATCTCAAATTATTTTGCATAAAACACACTCATTTTGTTGCAGACATACACTTTCTACAATAAAACATCACACATGTCTCTTTAGCATGTTGTTTATCTCACCGGTGACTGATCATTTCTGTTTCTTCACCCCCTTATTACCACTTTGATGGAAACTCTGTCACCTTTACTGGGGTGGCTCTGATTTTCAGAAGGCTTCAGGGACTTACACAGTTCCAGTCCTTCCCATTTATAATGAGAAACCTTTTCAACAAAAATCTGATGGTGCACATCCAGCTTCTGACTTGCTGTGATGAGTGAGGAAGGGCTATGAAACCTCTCTTACTTTATGTATTAACTGACAGTTTGCCTGTATAATATATTCCCTGGTCCAGCTTCATTTTGATGGATGGACTCCCATAAACTGGTTTTACCAATACATGACCCTTTGTGAGGAAACTTCTATTTGGATGGAAAAATTACTCTTCTGCAACTAACACACTGTGAGGTGACATTTTTGGGAACAAATAAGCCTGTCTGCAATAAATGAGGCTTCCTGTACCCAAACTTTTCTCACACTTCAGCAGAGGAGATATCATTTGTGGCATATTTTAGGTTCTTATCACCCAAGTTAGCTCTTTCTTCACTGTGATTAACCATGAAGTCCAGGTGAATCCTATAGAGCTGATGGAAATTATAACAATGATAATAAAGACTAGTACTTTGGATTATAGGCATTTTGAATTTCTGTTTATTTCACTAAATTAAATATGCCTTTAATTTGTGTTAAAACCGTAACTAAGGCTGATTGCAAATGACAGGAGGTCCTGTTAAGACAACAAGCATAGCAGACTGTGCACTGTTATTTGATGACGAGCAAAAAAAGAACATTCCCCTCATTGCATATAGGATTAGTACCTACATTACATTATAGAATCATAGAATCATAGAATTGGCTGGGCTGGAAGGGACCTCAGAGATCATCAAGTCCAACCCTTGAACCACTACTGCTGCAATTACCAGACCAGGGCACTGAGTGCCACATCCAGTCTCTTTTTAAATATCTCCAGGGATGGAGAATCCACTACTTCCCTGGGCAGCCCATTCCAATGCCTGATCACCCTCTCCATAAAGAAATTCTTTCTAATGTCCAGCCTAAACTTCCCCTTGCACAACTTAATACCATGCCCTCTTGTCTTGTTGAAAGTCGTCTGGGAAAAGAGACCAACCCCCACCTGGCTACAACCTCCTTTCAGGGAGTTGTAGAGAGTGATGAGGTCTCCCCTGAGCCACCTCTTTTTCAGGCTGAACAGCCCCAGCTCCCTCAGCCTCTCCTCACAGGGTCTGTGCTCGAGTATTTTCCAGTATTTTTTCTCATCCAAATATGATTAACAACCTTCTATTTGCAAGAAGCTCTCCTGCACTCTCCAGCCTTCATTAGCCAGAGAAAGTATTCACACTGTGTGTTCACTTTTATCTATACCTGGACACAAGTCAGGTGCCTCTTGTTTGCTTTGTCCTGTTTTTGCAGCTTCATTTTTTGTCTTCAGCCTAGCTGCACAATACCTGAGAAAAAGAATCTTTTTTCTTCTTCCATTTCTCTAAGATATGGGAAAAAATTTTATTGACCTGAGCTACAGTTTCTGCTGATTGCTGTTATTCATTGTCTATTCTCTTGATTTAAGCTTCCACGCAACTTCTGTGTCTACTTTTTATATTCAGGTTCTTTGGCTGCTGAGATTCACAAAGGTCCCAGCTGAGACACCCGCCACCTTTTCTTCTGTTTCTCATTTCCCCTTGCCTCAATGCAGTGTCTGGTAAGACCAAATGGATTACAAGGCTTGTTTTTATTTGCCTGGTTGTGAATGCTGGTTTCCTGTGGTTATTTTAGATGATGAAGAGGCAGCACATGGCCTTCTTTTATCCTCCTGTTGCTTGGGTCTTGGTATGTTGGTATGTTGGATGTCACTGCACTGATGGAGTAGCACAGCACTATTTGACATCTCTGTTGATTAGTTATCAAAGAGTTTTGCTATAAGTAGTACTTTTTTTTCCCCTGATTGTTCAATGTACATGGCAGCAAGGTTGTGTTAGGTAGATGGTATAGGAAGGCTTGCAGCAGGAGTCCTCTTGCAATAGCTTTCAGTCTCTGTACAGCAGTTTTGTAGGTACAAGCTAGTGTCAGCTATAAAAGGTGATATCTGGCTTATCAATTTATGCTTATATCTCAATTTATATATGGGTTTATACTCAGCTAACTAAGTCCAATCAATTAGCATTCATTAATATTCAGCATCAGCATTAAATATCCATACATTACTAAAAAGGGAGATGATCCTTGCTGCATTCACATCCTCCCTTTTTCCAAAACTAGATTTCAGAATTGCTCGTTTTTACACCCCAATTGTTTATGGCACTTAAAACATTTCATTGCACTGCTGCACATCTCTCTCTCCCTCTGCCTTGAGCTGATGGTTGTAAGTCAGACACTGATAGACTTTCAGAGATGGTTGCACTGCCTGTGCCTAACACACAGAGCTTCATCAGCCTCAGCAGAATGAGCCTCCTGTCTAGCATCACATGCAAACCCAGAAATTCTAGTAGTCAGCTGCCAGCCACTTTCCACACCACAGCCTAGTATGAATACAAACCATCCTGGGAGTAAATTCACCATTAGGTAACTTACCCTGTGTACAGACAGTGCAGTCTGGACATGTAATGATTGAAGAATTACATTTGGCCCATGCTTGTTATGTTCCTTCCTACTCCACAAACCAGCTGGACTTCACCTAATCATGACTTAAAGGACTTTCTTGCTTTAGCCATTATTTCCATGGCCTAGGATTGAATGAGAATCTTATTAAATGCACTTTACAGAAATGTAGGCAAATACTTCTCAAGGTTGGCCTTAGCATGCTGAGTCTCAGTACAGTGATTTTTTGGCCCTTCTGCTTGGTATTGCTGTAACTCTAACAAAATGCTCAGTCCTGAAATAAAGACAGCAAAACCTTCATTTAGATAAATCTGTTATCCCTCGCTCCTCAAAAGGTAGGTTTCTACATATTCTTATTGCCATGATTAACAACAGGGGAAAACCACATAAATTAAAGTAAGTTCCTCATCTATCCCTGTTATCTAGTAAGATGTGTGATCTATTTCTTCTCCACTGATAAAGTGAAAAAAAAAAGGACCCAATTTCTGAAATGGTTTTTCAGTAGTTGCAATAGAAGAGATTGAAATGTGAATGATTTTAGCTTTAGGTAAAAAACAAATAAACAAAACCCCAAAACCAAACAAAAACAAAAAACCCCAAAGAAACAAACAAAAAACCCAACCAACCGAAACAAATTGAAAAACCAAATCCAAAACCAATAGACAGTTTCTTTTTTTCCCATTACATAGCAGAGTAACAAACCCTCTGATGTGCTGATGCGTTAAACCAGAACGTGTTTTGACTGAGCTGTTGTGATAACTTTATATTTGACAACTGATAAGATAGTTAAAAGAGCTGTTTTGGTTCCTCATGCCTGACATTTGCTGGGAGGTCAAGAGAGGTGACATTATGGCCCATAATGGGGATGTGATGTAAATGCAAAATAAACAGTGGTTAGCTAAAAGAACTGAGTACCCTGATATGTAGCACAGAACCAAACCAGGTGTTAATTGCAACATGTATTAGATTACTCAGGGTTTGCTGTGACACTATATGCAACAACATTGTGCTATGTGCTTGATTTCTGATTTGGTGGTAAAGAAAGTTGTTTTGCTAACAAAGAAATATCTCCATTCCCAAAGTTTAAGTTTAAAATTGCAACTACTTCACAGCTGCTGTAAGTTTTTATCTGTTGAATCACAAGCTGTTTATTTTAATTGTTCTGGAAAAAGCAATTTTCACCTAATTTTGTTTATCTAGACATCATAGATTTATTTTACCTGCCATGTGATAATCAGAGACAATATCCTTTTGACTCAAATGAAGTTTTCTAGGTGAGAAGGTGTGCTCAAGGAACTGTTCACTTTGGTGAGTAATGTAAATGATCAAATACCAATATATAGTACCAACTTCTGAGTAGCCAATTAGGTTATTTTTTTTAAATTTAAAACCAAGCCAGAAGAGACCAGTTAACCTGACAAAATCAGGTGTAGTTCTCAAAGGATGAGCTCTCAATTTATGTTTAACACTTTTATGTCATTCAATGGAAAGAAATGAAAGCGCTTCATGGCCTTGTGGTTGAAAAGCAGGGTAAAAGCTAATCTTTTTTAATAGTGCAGTTATTGGAATATGAAGTGATTAACTGGTGAATGAGAATTCAGAATAAATTAACTGAAAGTCACAGTTCATGTAGTAGGCAAGTAATAGCAAAATTACCATCATGGGGAAAAAAAAACAGATTTAGTAGATTTTTAGTCATGTCCTGAACTGTAATGGAGTTTAGCCAGATAATGCTTTTTGCATCCCAACACAGAGAAAAGTCCATAGGATCATGGAGAAGTCATTGTTCTCATTTATATTAGTAGCTTATACACATGCATCCAAACCTTTGTTTTTCTTTGACACATGAGGTTAAATAACAGGCTGCCTGGGTTTAGCACCACATTGTGTATATAAGATACTCAGGGAAAATTTAATTAATAGAGCTCACCACATAAATAGGTCATTCTGTGGCCAGTAAGCTGTTACTAATTTAATTCCTTTAAATATGTACATAACTACAGTTAAATCTGTGTTTTATAAAAGTAAGTAATAGATTAAAGATGCTCAGATGAGCCAAAAATTGTTCCCAAGAGCAAAGAAGAAATTAGCCCTGGTTAGTAGTGTGTCTAACACCAAAGAGAGGCAGCTCTGGACTTATGTAGCTGGTTGGTACCTGGAAAAATACAGGAGGAAAAAATTTGGATCCTTGACACTGGGTAGGACTATATAGCAGAAATGGGAGAAAGACTCCATTAGCAGAGGAGAATTTTGTTCTCTTTGCTTGCTCATCTCTGCTTATCAGGTGAGAGTGCTAAAATCCTGACTGATGGTTTAGGATGTGCTTAGCCTGGATGATGAGATCTGACAAACCATTTGGGCACTAGGATGGTGCATTACATACTTGTGAGTTGACTGTGGCCCCAATAATTTTTTTACTGTGGAAATGCTGTAATATAAATAACTTTATGTTTAATCAGTGTAATGCACTGTGGAATATATGACCACAGAGAAACAAATATTTAAGTGACATCATCTGTGTTGTAAAATAATAGGTGACTGAAGTGACTCTTTGGCACTCTCCCAAGGATGATACCTTTAAAATCTGATAGATATATAATGCCCTGCTGGGTCAGGAAAGATGTAAATTGGAAATGGATGACAAGCTGCTATCTAGAGTTTGCTATATAAAAGTATTGTTTCAGAGGCTGGTGATCAAGAGTGCTACATTTATCTCCTGTCTTTTTGTGGTAAATTCAGAGCTAATGGCCAGGACTTGAGGCCTTGCAAAACAGAAGTAATTATTTGCTTCCATAATCACAGTCTAGTCTGAGAGAGACAAGCAAATTGGTCTGGGTTTTAATTATTTAAAAATCCTGACTTTTTTTTTTTTTTTTCCCCTTACCTGTTTCACAGCTTTTGTTCTTAAATAAAATACCAGGCAAGCTCTCTGAGTGTTAATTGCAATCATGTTTATTTTTGGAAAAATCACACAGTTCTTAGTCTCTGGCACAAAACAATGGTCACTGTGAAGAGAACAGAATACAATAAAGGCACCTGATCAGCTACCAATTCTCTAAGTACCAAAGGTAAAAATGGGTGGAAATTTAGAGAATCCAGACATCTCCCTACGTGCACTTTTTTGTGGCAGGAGGTCATGTTGCTCATGTTTCTTGGCATGTCCTTGTGCACTCTCAAAATAGGAGATCCACTTCAGACACAGACAAAACCAGGGTGGGCAGGAGAGAGCTGGTGTATCACCTTGAGAGTGGTCTCCCTTACCTTTAACCACCAAAAAACCAGGGAAGTGTCTCAGTGCTGCCAAAGGGGAGAGGCAATGCTCAACAGCACTTCAGGTGACACTTCATAGAACTTTCAGGGTTGGAAGGGACCTTAAAGATCATCCAGTTCCAACCTCCCTACCATGGGAAGGGACACCTCCACTAGATCAGGTTGCTCAGAGCCCTCTCCAGCCTGGCTTTAAAAACTTCCAGGGATGGGGCTTCCACCACTTCTCTGGAAAACCTGTTCCAGTGTCTCCACCCTCGTGGTGAAGAACTTCTTCCTAACATCTACAGATAGGTAGATAAAAAGCTATTTAGCATTACTGAGTCAATAGTGAACCTGCTGAGAGGCAGCCACTCTGAAGCAGATGAATTAGTGCAGCCAAAAAGCCTTAATCTTATAGAGTGTGGAAGAAAACCAATGTCCTTACCATAACTAGGAACAACAACAACAACAAAAAGAAGTGAAACTGAAAACCTTAAATGTACATCTATCTGGATTCTTGCCTACAGAGAAAATCTCAGTGAAACAAATGAGGTTGAAAGTGATTTAATCACATTTTAGAGGGACTATGGAAATCCTCCCCAAAACCTGGAAAAGTCAACAGATAGTGACTTAGCTCATCATAAATGTTAAATTGATATTTAATATCCATACATCAATCTTTTTAAGCAATGTGCATAGCATATTTCTGTTTTTTCCTGTGTGTTCAGTTCATACTCTGGCAGAACTTAAAGGCTCTGAACAAGACAGAACTCATTATACACGTATTTAAAAGGTGTTTTAAAAGGTGTAGAAAGACTATAATTTTCTAATACATTTTCTATAACATTTTACTGTGTGTGTTTTATGCTCTCCTTAGCAAAAAGTGTCTGGAAACACATCAGTGATCACATTTGCCCAGTTCAGTTGTTAAATCCCTTGAAATAGCTTCTTCCTTTTGCTCATCCTGCTCCCCTGGTTTCCAGAAATAGAGGAATAGTCCCCTGTAGTATAGATTTGTAGAGACCTCCAGAAGAAATGTTACTGACCCCAAAGAACTGCAGAAAATATTTCTTGTGTTTAAACATTTATATGAAGCTGCTGCTTTTTTTTTTTTACTTTTTTTTTCTTTTTCTTTTTTTTTTTTTTTTTTTCTTTCCCATAAATAAATGAATCTGCCAGGATTACTGGCTTACTGTTTCAAAGTTTCCAGATTTGGAACTTTTCATCTCAAAGTATGTTTTTAGCTTCAAAGTGATAAAAATGCAGGAAAACCTGTCAAAGCTGTTAATTTCCTTTTTCTACTTGGTTTCCC
Source organism: Calypte anna (assembly GCF_003957555.1). Taxonomy (NCBI): domain Eukaryota; kingdom Metazoa; phylum Chordata; class Aves; order Apodiformes; family Trochilidae; genus Calypte; species Calypte anna. Next base: position 173,967,438 of record NC_044244.1, read on the forward strand.
AATTTGGAAGGAGAGGTGGGAATATTTGTTTGTGTTTATGTGCTTCATATGTCTTTATTTGCTTCTGGGATTATTCAAAGATGTGAAGTTTTTCCTGTAATTTTTCAGTAGAACAATTACTTAGGGTTCTTTATGTTTTGAACTGCAGCTGATTTAAAAAAAAACAAAACCCAAACCCCAAACAGACAGGAAACTTCCCACAATAGTAAGGAAAATAAGGAAAGTAATGAACCACTCCCTGAGAAAAAGAATAATATGAGATAAAGAAGCAAAGATAGGAAAATAATTGAGAGAAAGAAAAATAATTGTGGCGTTCAGCACTGCCACTGTTTTGCTGTGGGAAGATTCTGCTTCTTTATGAACAGACTGCAGAGGGCTTTGACTGCACAGGAGTGAGGATGCTGCCCTCCCTGTATTTGAGAAATAAATAACTGGTGTGGCTGTTTTCCCTGAGGGGTTTTGTCTTCTTTAAACATGCTTTTCTCTAGGGCCTGGCTGAAGTAAAAAGACATTCGGACTTGAAAATCTTGTAACTCTTTTATCACTTTTCTCTCTTGCTCCTCCTCAGTTAAACAAGGAACTGTGCTGCCATTTGCCATCTGAGCTGAGTTCTCCAGCTCTGAAAGAAACAAAATTGCTTTGTTTCTGGGGCACCCACTAGTGGAGGTGATGCAATTTTCATTTTTATTTCCTGACATGGTTTGCCTTAAGAGGCTTTTTCTGGTGGCTGGGCCCTGCATCCTCCTTGGTGGTACAGATGTGCTCCACTGTAAAAAACAACAATCTCTTAGTTACTATTTCAAAACAGAGGCTGTCCCAGGAGGAAATGTGCTAAGTCTTTTATGTTCCTAATTCTGATGAAAAGCAAGAGTCCATTTTTAGAGCTTTTTACAAGCAACACAACTGAGTAATGCAGAAGGAATGAAAATACTATCATATCTTCTTATGGTTCCCCAAGTCAAGTTTTATTACCATTTTATCTGAACTTTAGACATTTTATGGTTTGCAGATGCAAAATTCAAAGTCTTAGTTACTTCTTACATCCCCAAAAGGAACAGCTCTCAATTCCATGGTGGTGACTGGAGCTGACAAGGGCCTCTGTCTGTCCTTCCTGGGGAGGAACACAGAGCAGATGCCACGAGGTGATGAGTTTTTCCTACTGAAATTCACCCTTCTCAGATGTCTCAGGCTGTCACAATACCAGCATTTTAGCTTGATGCAGAACATATTTCTTTAGTGGGGTTTTCTTAATATAACATTGACAGCTGGTTGACCATCTCCTGTGCTTTCAGAAGGTCTTATGCAATACAAGAACTGTGCCTGTGCAGGGTAACAACTCTTTTTAATTTGGTTATTAAATATAAAAGTAGTACTCAGATGAGATGTTGATAAAAGTCTTCAGAAAAAAACAACATTTCTCCCTGGTGATTCTTTGGGGTGATTTTTCTGTTACTTATACTGTTCTAATCCCTATCCAAATCATGCTGTCGGGCTTCTTCCAAGCTATTTAATCAGAAATAAGCATAAAAAAACAGTGTGACAAATGCTGCAATCAGTTGTTATGGGACAAGCAGAATTTCAGGAGAAGTTGGATGCTTTACATGCTAAGTAAACATGACATTCAGCTCGTTGTCCTTTGAACAAATATAGACACCACAAGAGAAAAACACTTGAAAAAATATTTAGGTATCATTATAGATAAAAATGCATCCATTGATTTTATATGAGAAAAGAGAATACTTAACTGTAAGCCCAAAATAAGAAAATCCACATCATGTTGAGGTCAAATGAGACAGTGAATGTGTGGAAGAAAGGATCAGTTGTGAAAACACATTTTCCTCTTGTGTTACGTGTAGGAGGTGAAATTGTACCACTTTCTAGATGCACATAGGAATTTCATCTGCTGCTGAACTCTTCACATCCATAGGGCTTGTCTCTGCAAGTCACTAGCACTCTTATTTAAGAGAGATTGTCAGCCCTGTTTCCATTTGTCGGTAGTGAGAATCCCCGTGCTCAGAGGGATCAGGGCAGGGCAGCTGCTGTCACCCCAGCACATCAAGACCCCCGGGAGACCCTTGCAGTAGCAATCATCCCCTCTTGCTTTCTTCCAGGCTGATGCCAGGAGTTTTGGGTAACACTTTTCCTGCTTGAATGCCTTTATACATGTATGGGTGGAGTGGTGGGATCAGCGCAGCTGAGCTGGGCTCGGCCACCCCGTCTGCCCCTCTGTGAGGCTCTGCTCAACACCAAACATTGCAGATCCACCACCCCCAAGATCCCTAGAAAGGGAAAATGAATGTGTGAAGCTGTAGGAGCACACCTGAGAAAAATGTGTCCAGAAGACATTCAAGAGGAATAAATCAGAGAGGGCCAGAAGACAGGGATGGGAAAAAACCCAAGAGTGCTTTTTTTAAACTTTGTGAAAGGCATTAAAGATGCACAACAACATATGTTTATACCACTGTACCTACACATCTACTCTCTGTTTCTCTTCCTTCCTTCCTTTCAGCCTGAATTTTGCTTTTTTGGGGGCTAGATTTGCTTTCTTCCCCTTTGCTTTGCATTTCACCTCAGCACGCTTGAATTGAAACCTGAGTATCCATTTGGAGACAGGCCAAAAGGAATCACTCTTTCTTTCAGACAGGTCTTTTCTGAAAGCTTTTTCCCTTTAATTTACCAGGTGTCTGCTTGGGTCACATCCCTCCACTGTGCAGGGAGCCCCATGTCCCAGCTCCAGGTCCTCCTGCAGCATCCCCCCTGGAGCACGCCTGGAAGCCACCCTGAGTGCTTGGCACGCTGCAGGATTACTCACTCTCAGCTGACATTTTTTTGGGACATTCAGCCTTGCTTTTTTTTCTTTCTCTAATTAACGTCAGAACTGTTTTATTGTCATGCTCTCTTTATCCCAGCATTCCTCTAATTAGCTCCCCGAGTTATTCTGTGTGTATTTGAGGCTGTTCAGTGTTAATGAGCCTGTCAGTCACAGCCTTCAAAGACTGGGAGAGTCTTCAGCTTCAGAGGAGCTGAAGATGGAAAGGACTTATTAGAGCTGGTTAGTTCCTGTCTCAGAAAGCAAGAGTCCTCCAGGCTTAGTCCAACCACTTGTAAAACTGCCAACTTTTCTTTCATGCTTTGAGGGTGGCATATATATATGGGTTTGTTTTTTTTTCAGATCAGCAGTTTGGCCAAGGCAAACTTTGCATATTAAAATGAAAAGTTGCTGCCAAGTGTCAAAGGCTACATGGAAGGATTATGCCTGATTTGCAAATACTCTGCTCTCCATTATGGTCTTAGATTATTCTGAAACTCCATTGTATGTAAATAAAATCCTTTCTGAGCTTGCTAAATTAGGGACAGTACAGAAGCCAATGAAACCTCTGAAACCCACACAGGATTGTTGGAAACCAGTCACACTGGACCTCGGACTGTCACCAGGACCTGAGGTACCTCTTCAGTTTGGAGTTGCTTCATGCAGGTCTGGACTCATCCTGGAAGCTGCTGTAGCAGACTTTCACTGAGCCACATGTTCACAGAGCCACCTTTCACTTGTCCAACAAACTTTTCTCATTTCATTAAATTCAAGATTTCAGAGACTACAGCCATTCCAATATCAGCTAGATGGTTTCTGCCATGATGGGTCTGCTGCAGAAGGGGCCTCCTTCTGTCACTGCTCTGCCTACCCACCATGTAGAGATCCAGCCCTTTGTGCAGGGAGCCCATCTTGCTGTCTACTAAATAGGATTCTACTGGATGAGCTGATTTGGAAAGGCTTAACAATAATAACCAGAGAGAAAAATTGTCATTAGCAACATCATGACAAGGGCCTATTTCCATGTGGACTCATGAGTGGTTTGATTGCAGGGATATCTCCCAAAAGAGAAAAAGGAGTCACAGATCTTTACAGAGATTTATCTAAGTGGGCTTTTTATTTGGGAGCTGCTCAGAGTCACTGCTGTGACTGGGGCAGAAGCTGCGAAGCTCTAAGAAGTCTCAGCTCTAAATCCTCCTGCTATATGGATAAGCTGCACAGAGAGGGCTCCTTGGCTGCTCCTGGAGACACAGTTGCTGATGTTGCATTATTTAAGTGGATATCAGTGCCCACCAAAGTTTCTGAGAAACTGCACCAGAAAATCCTGAGACTTTTCAGCTTGCCACTGAAGTTGTTAAAACACAGACCATCCTCAAGTGGCTGCAATGCCATCAGGGAGCCTTGCTCATGAAATGCTATTTTTTCTCTTTCATTCCACTCAGATCCTCGCAGCTTGAGGAGCTCCTGACAGCTCCCAGCAGCACCACAAGCCCACCAATTCCCAGCCAGCCCACATAGGGCAGAGAGCAGCTTCTTCTCTTCCTCTTGGCAGTCACCTCTTCTCCCTCTCATACACAGACACCAGCCTCCCCTCTGAAGTCTAAAAACCCCCAGTTCATTCTATCTTTTCTCGTATGCCATATCTTCCCCCAGCAATTTTATTTGCTCTCTTCAGCACCAAAAACTGGTCACAGAAATCCAGAGCTGACCTTCCCACAACTGAAAGACAGCTCCTTGCCTTGTTTTCAGGCTATCTTCCAGTTTAGGGATGATATTTCCCTGTTTTCCTTTTCAAAACCATGCAATTCCTGCCCCATATTCAGCTGCTGACTGTAGCAACCTGCCAACCTGTTTCCTATCAAACTGTCAATTTGGAGTGGGAAGTTTATTCCTAAATAATCTCAGTAAATCCATAAGAGTCAATAATTTTCTTCTAAGTGCTTCCAAAAATCTTATTTTTTTTGCAAGATCTTTCTGGGACCTGGAGACTGGGAATTTCCTGGCTCTTCCTTGCCCTCTCACAGAGGTTCAGCAGCATCAGTGCCTTTCTCAGCCTCGCAGGAGCTCACATCTTCTGCAGCTTCTCACAGCTTTGTGCTTGCTGTGACTGTGGTACACCCTGAGGTGCATTCTGTCCCTTTGTCACTGGTATAAAATGATTAGTCAATTGATTGCAGTTAACCCTTTTACTAAGGGAAGCAAAAAAAAAAAAAACCAAACATTTTACACAGGTGCAACCAAAAGACATTAAGTATAATCAGTTAATAACTCTCCTTCTCTACTGATAATGGATTATACGATTCCTAATTCTCTCCTTATTGCTGGTATTCCTAAAGAAGACAGCAAGAAATCATGCAATGACCAGAGATATCTCATTTTCTGCCTTTCTTTTCCTGATTTCCCTATTTCCACCTCAGAGGAGACTTCGAGGTGACCTTATAGCAAGGTCAATACCTTGCTATACCTGAAGGGGCCTACAAGAAAGCTTTGCATGGGTTTTTGCATTGGTGTATAGCAGGAGGACAAGGGGCAAGGACAAATATGAAACTTGAAGAGGTGAGATTTAGATTAGATATTAGGAAGAAATTCTTTCCAGTGAGGGTGGTAAGGCACTGGAACAGGTTGTCCAGGGAGGTTGTGGATGCCCCCAGGTTGGATGAGGCCTTGAGAAGCCTGATCTTATGGTCGGTGTCTGCCCATGTGTCCTGGTTTGGGCCAGGATAAAAGTGATTTTCTGTCTTGTACTTTTGCTTTTAGCTAAGTCTCTTGTAAGTAGTTGCACTTGATGACATTAACAGCAAGTTTCTCAGACAGTGTGTGCTTCTAGGGCTGATAACACTCGATGTTTATAGTTACTGCTAGAGACTGGTGTGCAGAGCCAAGGACACTGCTCAGCTTTGAGGAAAAATTTTACCCTCCAGAAGGAAGAAAGAGGTCCCACCTGCAGCCCTCCTCTGGGGAGGAATGGACAAGATAGCTGCTAAAATTGACCAGAGTATTCCATACCATATACATCATACTCAATATAAATTTGAGGCATCACGAGGGCCAAGCATTGCTTCCAGCTTCCAGCTGCCTGCCCTTCCTGCCTTTCCTGCTTCCCTTCCTTCACCCGGCATCCTGGGAGGATTTTGTCCGTTCGTCTGCCTGTGGTCCTGATCCATGCCAGCCCATATCTGTGTGTTCCTGCCTCCAGTTCCCGACTGCTGCTGACTCCAGGAGTCCAGCCTGGACTTTCCCAGGGCTGCCCTGCAGCCTCGGTGGTGACGTGAGAGTTATTGGGAGGAGAGGGGGGAGGAATGTGGTATCCAATTTCCTGTATATTTGTATATATTTAGTAATTTTTCCTATTTATCATTACTGTTTCATTAAAATTGTGTAGTTTAGTTTCCAACCCATAAGTCTCTCTCCCTTATTCTCTCTCCTTTCTTTATCAGGGAGGAGAGAGAGATTAATAGAGAGTGTCTGTTACTCGGTTTAATTTCTGGGCCAGTGTTAAACAGTGACACTCTGGCAAGAGGGTTGCAACGAGATTATCTTTAAGATCCCCCCCAACCCTGGCCATTCCATGATTCTGTAATTCTATACCCTTCCACTTATGTTTTAGAGTTTAGAGAATCATCTATCTTGTCTCATTTCTCTTTCTATGTGCCCCCATGAGCTTGAGTCAAAGGAGACCTCAGTAATTAGCCATAACTTCCTACTGAATTTATTGTTCCTCCTCTTCTCTGGGACAGCTGTGAGTTGTGCTCTTAAGATCATTTCCTTAAATAAGCAGCCATCTATTCCATTTCCAATTCGAATGTCTCCCCTGAGATCTTACTACCAGTTGACTGAGTCTCCCTTGTGAAGGGAGGCAATTCCATCATATCATGGTCCCTTGCACCATCTCCTCTCTCTCCTTGATTGAAAATAAAGAGAATCTCCTCTCTTATAACTACTTCTTGTGTTTAAAAGTAGGTCCTGTGTATTTTGACTTTTTTCTTGGAGACAGACCCCGCTTTACTTGGGGTTTGCTACATTTTACCTCTTCATAGCTTAAAACTTGTAACTTCTTACTCTTATGTACTGGTTTTAGCTAGTATAGAGTTAATTTTCTTCATAGGAACTATATCTTGGATTTGTGATGAAAACTGAGTTAATAGCACACCCATGTCATAGCTGTTGCTATGAGGCTTAGAGGCTTTTTCTGCTTCTCACGCTGCCCTGCCAGTGAGCAGGCTGGAGGTGCACAAAACACTGGGAAGGGACACAGGAGTGCCAGACGATCCCAGCTGACCAAAGGGATATTCCAGACCATTTGGCATCATCCTCAGCAATAAAAGTGGGTGAGGGGGGAAGAAATGGGAGGTTGGCCAGGGCTGCTATTGCTTGGGAACTAGTTGGGCATCAGCTGTTTGGTGGTAAGCAACTGGTTTGGGATTTTTGAATCACTTGTTTTTCCTGGGATTTGTTGTTATTTTATTTTATTTTTATTTTTTATATTTTTTCATTATTATTGTTATTGTTATTATTATTTTAAAATATTAAACTGACTTTCTCCCAACCTATGAGCTTTCTCACTCTTATCCTACTAATTGACTCCCCCATCTCAGTTAGGTGGAGGAGTGAGCAAATGACAGTAGTGCTTAGCTCCTTGCTAGGATTAAACCATGACACCCTGCCAACCAATTTCTCATTCATCTCATGCCTTGCTTCTAGTGTCCAAGTCACACACTATTAGATGTAATTAGTCCTGAAAAATTCATGCTCAAGCAATGAATGAAATTGGAAGCAGCAGTGACTGTGACTGAAGTGCTTGTTTAATGTATCATGAGCAAGGTCACAGCCAGGCAGGGCTTATCTCCACAGGGATATACAGACAGGGCCTTTTCTTTGCAGTTTATGTGACAGGGTTGGTTGATCCTCAGAGCAAACTCACAGATTGAAGAAGTGTGTGGGAATGGCATGCTCAAGTCTTTCTGTGTCTTTCAGTATCTTCTTACCCTCACAGAGAAATATGCTGGTGTAGGTATTGAACCTTTGGTGAAGGGTGTTAGCTGCCAATAAAAAAGAAAAGAGTTCTGTGTTCATCTCTGCTGAAATTATCCAGGAACAGCTGGAGCCTCTACAACCCCTCGTAGCAGACCAAAGGGACAAACTGTTCAGAGACTCAGAAGAAAATTCAGACCTTAGGTCCTGCCTTTGGCATGGCAGCAATTAGACTGTTCCTCTTGCAGCAGAAAGGCTCAGATTTGTAGATCCCAGGTACCAAATCCAAGCTTCAGGCTTCTTCCATCAATTCTCAGTAGATGTTGTTGATCAGATGTTTATTCTCTGTCCAGTGGCTCACAGGAGATCTGTCTCAGTTCAAAAGTATCCTCAGTCAATAGAGGAGGAAAGCCTTCTCTGGAACATCTATGTTTTTGTTATATATGTAGCAAGTATAACAGCCATCTAGGCCCTGATATTTTTCTTGAGATTATAAATTTTCATGCAGGGTCAGTAGGAGAGAGTCCGCCAGCAGTAAACATGAGGAGCAATTGGAGCTAATATTAGGAAAGTAAATGACTGACAGTAATATCCCATCTTGCTTATTTTGCACTCTGGTTCTCTAGTTTATTTAGAGAATTTCTTGAAAGATAAGAAGACACAAGATAATTATGTGACCTTGACCATTAAATCTCACCAATAGGCCTTAGAAGAGCTTACTCAATGATTACAGCAACTGATTTCTCTCAGAGATGAAGTAGCCCAGCAGCAAGTACATCAGATGCTGAGTTTTATAAATGGGGACTGGGAAAGAGAATCACTGAGAGGTGTTCAGGCTGGTTTTTGGTGGTTGGTTTTTGTGGGGGTTTTTCACATTCAGAGAAACATTGTGGGGATTTGGGATGAGCTCTGTTTTTGCTTTTCCACTGGTGCAGGCCAAATGCACTGCCAAAGCTGTGTTTCAGTTTCAGTGTCAGCTATAGCTGCAGCAGTAGTGTTTCAGCACACTGAATGCCTACTCCCACGTGAATACTGAAGGATGAATGACCTGGGCCATTATAAAGCAATAAACTCACTTCCAGAAATTCTACATGCTGCTGTGAAACAATCCAGCATCCCTTTGAGTACATTAGCTCTGGCTGCATGAGGGGGCTCTAGGGGCAGCTGGTGAGAGTAGAGAGCAGGGGAAGGAGGAGGGAGCTCTGGCTGAAGCCCTGGATGCTGCTCGCTTCCCATTCCACCACTGACTCCCTGTGTGATCCCTGACAGGTTACTTAAGCTCTTTGTTCTCCAGTTCTCTGCTGGAAATACAGCTGATGCGATTTCTCTGAATTGCAGGAGGGAATTTATATGGCTAATTAAATGGAGGAATGTGAGAGGCTTGCAGACATTGCAATACCAAGGTATTTTGCAGAGAATGCCTGATGCAGAGAATATGGTGAACAATAATGCCTGCAAACAATAAAACACTGAGTCTCTTTATAGTGAGGATACAGCCCACCAATTGTTCTCTCAGTGACATGAAGCATTCTGGTCCAGGTTTTTTCTCCATGTAGTGTATGAGAAGATAACATTATTCCTATTGAAAGAAATCTCATGAATTTGAAAAGAAAAAAAAGATCCACTGGGAGTGTTTCCTTCAAAGTCTTATTCACCACTTCAATCCTCAGAGTGAGCTCAGAGTGAAGCAACAATACCTGAGCTGTGAATTCAGAAGCTGACAGAGAACCACTTACCTGGTCTCTACAGTAATGCAGCTACAGAATTTGGAAAGGATTCATTAAGCCATTAATAATACTCTTCAAGCCCCCCCTTGATTCCTGCTCTGCCACTATATGCTGTTTTTTTTAAACTTTCCTACACTTCTCACAAATGTGTGAAGTTAGGTTCTACTGTTGCCCATTCAGTTGGGATTTGATGAATTCCTGCACTCTCCTGGGTATCTGAGGTGTGACTGGATGAAACTGGAGTGAATTTAATCCTCCTGGGCATGGGTGCCTATAGAAAGTCTGACACTGTTTTGATTTTCTTTTACATTTCTGTTTATTCTTCTAGAGCTAAATACAGTGTTTCAGATATCTCTTCAGATACTGACCAGCCTCTCAATATCCTATCCCAGAAGCAATATTCTAAATATATCTTTCTTCATAAATGCTGATGAAATTTTAAATCCTGTCCCTTTCCATCCTCCCATCCACCTGCCCTCTTGTTGGCAACTGTTCATGTACATGAGAACAAAAAACCCAAAAGCACTGGCTCAGCAAACAAGTGTGTACCTCCCCAACAGTTGTCTCTGGAAGTGGTCTGTAGGATATGCATAGGGATAAAAGACTTTTTTTTTTTCATCTGATGACCTTTACTCATTCATAGCCTTCCAAAAGAACTACTTTCACAAAGATAAGAAAAGTAATGAATGAAAGAGCTACTAAACTGAAAGAGGAAAAGAAAGCTTCTTGGGTGAAGAAAGCCTTCTTCTGCACATTCATCTTCTGGACTGCAGATGCTCCAGGGTGAGGACCATGTTGCTGCTGAATATCTATGAGTCAGCAGCTATATCATACATATCAACACTTAAAACAACATATCAACAATTAAAACAATTTCTCATTTTTCTCATTTTAAATAATTCACAAGTCACTGCTTGCTTTCTTTTTTTTTTAATACAAAATTAACCTTTCCTTTTTACTGAGAGCTTCATAATCTTAATTTTCCAGTATTTTTTTCTTTTTTCCCAAACTGTTATCAATTTTCCTTCCAACTCCACACTGCACTGAGGTCTCCCACATTTGCTGGAGCCCAGAACAGGTGGTCAGCTCCTATCCTCTGCAGTGATTATAATAAACATATTTGTCTGTACTTCCCATGCTGCACCAGAGATCATGCAATATACACATACTCCTGTGTGACCTACTTTAGGTGATCCTGCTCTGGCAGGGGGTTTGGACTCCATGATCTCTCAAGGTCCCTTTCAACCTGTAACATTCTGGGATTCTATGTCCACAAAGAACTGTTCCTGTCACACTGATGTTAAAAAATGTGTACCAGAAGTTAGATTCCTGAGCAGGCCTGCTGCATTGCAAGGCTGTTTCTCTTGCCTTCAGGAACACTCAAAACCTTTCAAACTTGAACTTGTTCAGTGAGCTGTTTAATGTTGACCTCGTAATGTAATAAAAGATATCTGAGTTTAGAAACTTTGGGTGTCTTTCAACTGATACTCAGAAGATGACTCTGAATAAAACTACATAGAAAAGCAGTGACTGTGAGCTAGCACCAACTTACATTGTCAGCAATAAACCAGAACAAAGCACTATATTAACCAAAGTAGAATTGCACCCAGTATATTAGGATTGGATGTAGGGTACACACAGCTCTTTACTACAGTAGAGCCTCTAGAAATTCTGGCTCGTATCCCAGCTGAGAGCTGATGGAATAACAGAATGAGTCTCTGTTTTCCTGATCTATTCTGGAAGAATTTACTAGACCTGATGTTTTGTTAATTGATTTTTACCTGCAAGATGTAGACTTGTCATGGTGCTGTGTATTGTCTGTTACAGCCTGAGCCAAGATTTTTATAAGAATAATCCTTCTGTAAAAAAGTGCTGCAGTAAATGGATTAATCATAAAACTTCTGAAGCTTAAAGTAAATTTAAGGATAATGATTCACCCCAGAACAAGAATGACAGAGAGCTCTTGGAACAATAGCCTCAAAAAGTTCAGGAAAGTGAGATGTTACCATCACACTAGACATCAGTGTTATAGAGTGAGTGTTTAAATTTGTCACCTACCTTTACAGGGAACTTTAATTCACCATGGAAATACTGACACCACTGTGAGACCTCTTACAAAGGAAATCTAATCAAGGAATTAGAAATATTAAAAAAAAAAAACAACTGACAAATGACAGAATAGAAAAGATCTTCCTCTTTGCTGATAAATGTGTAATTAAAAAGACTGGAATGAGCTTCCATGAGAGCTTCTGGGCCCATGGTAGCTCCACATGTCTACTTAACATGTGATTCCTTCCACAGTGACATTCCAGAGCATCAGAAAGCCCAGACTTTTTTTAAACTGACAAGTCAGTTTTCTATTGTTCAGATAACTCTAAATGTAATAAACATAATAGAATATCTTGGGTTAGTGCAGTGGTGTGTTGGAAGCAGGGGAGCCACAGGGGTGGCTCCTGTGAGAAGCTGCTGGAAGCTCCTCAGGTTCCAATCCCTGCCCCACCTCTGCCCAAGGCCAAGCAGGTATGGGAAGCTGGATGCAACTGAGAGTAACATATTCAAGAAAGGGAAAAAATATGAAAAAAGAGACAGAGTAGAGGAGAAGAAGAGGTGAGAGACTAATGCCAGAGAAAAAACACCCTGGTCAGTAGAAAAGGAGGGGGAAAGGTGACTGAGCAGAGATTTCCCCACAGATCATGGTGAGATGGCAGCTGTGCCCCTGCAGGCCATGGAGGAGCACGGTGGAGCAGTCTCTGAAGAAACAGTCTGAAGCAGTCCCCGAAGCAGTCTTCGAAGGACTGCGGTGGGGTAAATGTGGATTTGCAGCCTCTGAAGTGTCTCAGGTGGGCAGATGTAAAGAATCAATCTGTGCAGGATGGCAGAGAGTGTCAGATGTGGATCTGCATCCCCGGAGCACCCGGTGTCAGGGGAGGTGACTGTTCCCGCAGCAGCCGTGACTCTGCGTGCAGCCCGGGCTGGAGCAGTCTGTGCCCGAGGGACTGCACCTGTGGGAGGGACTCATGTCCCTCTGAAAGACTCTGCCATGAGAGGGACCCCGTGTTGGAGGGGGGAAAGATTGTGAGGAGTCCTTCCCCTGAGGAGGAAGGAGCGGTAGAAACACCGTGTGGGGAACTGACCCTAAACCCCCCCTGCCCCTACCCTGTGCCCTGAGGCAGTGAAGCAATGCGGGCATGGGAAGAAGGGAGGGCTAGCGGAAGGTATTAAGGTCTGGTCTTGTTTTCTTTTCCTTCTTATAGATTATTTTTTTTCCTTCCCAAGTCGAACCCGTGTGTTTTTTGCCCAGTACTGTAACTGGATAATCAAACCCGCCTGTCCTTGTCTCAATTAATGAGCCTCAAGGTGGGTTATCTCCTCCCTGTCCCACAGCCGGGATGAGGGAGCTGAGGACTGCTTGTTACTGGCTGGTCCTAAACAGACAAATGGGCTGAATAAAACACCCGGGTATTTCTGCAGCTTAACACTGACGTTCTCATCTCGCAGTTTTTGCCCTTCAAATGAGCTTTCTCTCTTTTAAGACCAACTAAGAAAGTGGTAATTTTAAAAGTATGTTCCATAGCAACTACTCAAAACCTACTCTGAGCACCAGACAGAATAAGAGCGCTGGTACAGTAGTAGAGCACTGAACCCAAAAGCTCTTTCAGAAAACTCTGGTGAAAACTAGAATAAACTGGATTTGTTCTTCATAGCTTTTGCTTGTAAGAGGTCATTTAATCAAATACCTCTGAATTGCATCCTAGTTCTATCTATATTTATAATGGCAGCACTTACTGTAAAGCTCACAAACTCACAATACAAACAAGATGAAATTTTGTCCACATATCCTGCTTATCTTGCCTTCACTGTATTTCATTTTAAAATAAGACTGTGACAGTTAAATTCACTTATTTGGCTAGGGTGCTAAAAGAAATGCAACTATCTGATGAGATTTAAAATGCGTTTGGCTTTGCAGTGCTCCCTGGAAGTTGGAGCCTGCCATGATACCTGTATAAATTGAGAAGTTGTATTTCTTTAAGATTGTTGTGGATTGTAGCCACCTGAAAAATTGTACTGGGGAAGTCTTAATGACTTAAATGGATAAGTGGCCATCAGTCACCACAGAACCTCTCAGGCATCCCACTCTTTTCAATGGGATTCTGAATCAGCCCACAGAGACATCAGTATTACAAAGTATTACTGCAAAGAGAAATGCAGAAAGCAGTTTGACATTTACAGCTTGTTTTTCTGAATATTACAAGCCCAGAGCAGGGTTTAGTTACTGCATTAAGAATGGCCTTATTTTCAGGATTGCTGCTCAGTTTCTTCTGATTCCCAAGCCTAGAACTTTCGAAAATCTGCTGTCTTTTGTTTTGATGTCTCAGAATGGGTTTAGCAATGTGCTTGTGGCAGCTTTGTCTGAAGGTTTCAGGTCTTATAATGGCAAAGTAGGGCAGAAACAAATCCTAACCCCCTTTTCTCATCAAAGGCATGGAGACAGGCTATGCTTCCCATGATGGGCTGGGCTACTAAAAGATTGTTACTGGAACTGGAAGCTGCTGTGTTGGGAGACAGCAGGTACCATATCAGCAGGCAACTAATACTCTTAGAGGCCAAGAGAAAAAGACACTCAAGAGCCATAAATTTCTCAGAATTTTCCTGCCATAAATTTCACAGAAGGAAGAAGGCAAAATTAAATCTCCCATTTTTGCCTCCCTGCAAGATGCACGACAGACACCTCTGTAAAATGGAGATCACCAGGAGCTCATAGGAGACCTGAAAATCCAGAGGCAGTAATTACGCTAGCACTGCTAATGAGAACAAACCAGGAACAAAGCTTGAGCAGTGCAGCTCAATCTGCTACACTGATTAATGAACAGTTTGTTTCCTGCTGGGCTTTGCACCACTTCACCCAGTTCACCTGGGCAAAATTAGGGTTAGACTTCACTCCAGGAACTTATCTTCAAAGATGTTAATGGAGGAGTCTGCACCAGGTCTGGCTCCCTATGTCCCTCACAGTCCTCTAATGCTGTCCCAAGCATCTGTAGAAACAGTATTTTGGTGATCTGCAACAGCAGTAGAAGTTAATCAAAACTGGAAAAAACATACAAAATCACTCAGTTATGTGTGAAAGCCACAGGGCACTACACAGGACATAGAAAACCCTCACATCCAAATGCAATGTAGTGTAGATACAGTCAGCTCTACTCTGCTCTGCTCTGCTCTGCTCTGCTCTGCTCTGCTGTGTGGTAAGCTTTAAACCAGTGTGGGCAAGAGCCATTTGATGCCCCTTGACCTCAAGACCACAAGTTTCCTCTCTGGCTCTCCTCTGCTTAATAGCATAGACATAAATCATGAGTCCTGGTTCCCCTCCAAAAGAGATATCTGGCCAGCTTCACCCACTGGCCACAGTTTCAACAAGACATTTAAAAGGCATTCAAGAAGACATTTCAACAAGGCATTTAAAAGCCACGGGGTTTTTTTTGGTTTTTTTTTTTTTCAGTGGGGCTGCATGGAACATACAGGAGTTTTCCTCAGATATGAGCTGGAAGAGCTAATAATAAATGGCACCAAGCCTTTTCCTCCCATGACAATTCAAGGACCTTTCTGAATCCAGACTTGCAGTGCCTCTGGAAAGACAATTCTTGTGCTCAACAGCTTGCTGATGCTCAAACTATTTAATTTCAGTCTGCAGCAGCTATCATGAGACTCTTTATACCTTGCACATCATATTGTAGAATGAACTGGTGTGGAAGGGACCTTAAAGATCATACAGTTCCAAACCACCTGAATGGGCAGGGACACCTCCCACCAGACCAGGTTGCTCAAAGCCCCATCCAACCTGACTTTGAACACTTCCAGAGAGGGGACATCCACAGCCTCCCTGGGCAACCTGTTTCAGTGTCCCACCACCCTCACACTGAAGAATTTCTTCCTAATATCTAACCTATGTAACCTTTCTTATAGTTTAAAGCCACAGCCCCTTGTCCTATCACTCCATGCCCATGTTAAAAGTTCCTCCCCAGCTTTCTTGCAGGCCCCTTGAGGTACCAGAAGGCCACTCCAGGTCTTCCTGGAGCCTCCTTTTCTCCTTGCTGAACAACCCCAACTCTCTCAGCCTGTCTTCACAGGAGACAGCCCATTGATCATCTTTGTGCCCCTCCTCTAGACTTGCTGCAACATTCCACATCCTTCTTGTGTTGGAGACTTAAGAACTGGACACAGTATTCCAGGTGGGGTCTCATGCGAGTGGAGTAGATGGGGAGATTCACCTCCCTTGACCTGCTGGCCGTGCTCCTTTTGATGCAGCCCAGGATATGGTTGGCTTTCTGGGCTGCAAGCACACGTTGCCAGCTCATGTTGGGAGTCTCATCAACCAGCACCCCCAAATCCTTCTCCTTAAGGCTGTTTCCAATCCATTCTCCACCCAGCCTGTATTTGTGGTTGGGATTGCTCCTGCCCAGGTGCAGAGCATTGCATTGGCCTTGTTGAAGTTCACACACTTCGCATGAGCCCACATCTCAAGCCTTTCAAGGTCCCTTTGGATGGCATCCCTTGCCTCTAGGATGTTGACCTCATCACCCAGTTTGGTGTCCAAGGGAAACTTGATGAGACTTCACTCAGTTCCACTTTCCATGTCACTGACAGAGCTCTTAAACAGCCCTGGGCTGAGTACCAACCCTTGAGGAATGCCACTTGGCATATGATAGAAGACTGATGACGAAGGCTTTCCAGTGTATCAGTATATCTCACCTCAAATACTGAAGCAGATGGAAGCACTTTTCAGCAAGTAGCAACCTGGACAGGGATTTAACCTTCATTATGATAAGTCCTGTATCTTCTCAGCAAGCCTCTGAATAATTTAGTGCCCTGGTTCTTTCCATCATCTCACTTGAGATATTCAGCTCTTATGGAATACAGATTTGAGGAACTAAGATTTAAGTTCAAAGATGTTATTGTTTTTGTTTGGGGGTTTTCTTTTTTTTTCTGAAATGATAGTAAATGAGAAACCAAGAAAGTATATTGAAGGATCTGTTTCGAGCGAGGTATATGTTGTATTTTTAGGCTTCTGACAGAGAGCTGCATGTGATTCAGAAAGATGTCTGGATGTTAGTCTGGGGGATAAAGTAAAGGATAAAATTAAGATATTGACTAGCATATTCTCTTTTGCAGGAATAAGATCTTTCACATTTTGGTAGCAAGTTTTCCTTTGTTTCAGGTTTGGTGTCCCCCAGAAGCTGAAGAAAAAGGAAAAACATATACACATCCTGTGTATCAGGATGCTCAGATGATTAATAACACAAAATTAGAGAGCAGAGCTTCAGAAATGAAGAACAGTGTTTCAATAGGCCAGTGAACCAGACTAGCAGTGCACTCAGCAGAGTAACCCTCTCTTTATCAAAACATTCAGGATCAGCAGCAGTATGTTTTTAAGCAGCAATTAAGTGGTATCTAAAATGTCTCTTAATAAAAAAAAACACCTTTTGATTTCTGAGAAACAAAAATCACCTGGCTTCTGTGAATTCTCATGTTTATGGCTTTTTTTCTTGGTAGCTGATTGGCAGCCCGGCTGGTTTCCAAGAACAAAGAGAAGTGGGAAGAAGGGAAGTGTGGTATCAGCAATTAGTCACCAAGGCTTGTGAGTCTCTAACTCCTAAGAAGTGGAGAACAAGAGATAAAGAAACACTTCAGAGCACAGTGAGAAATCCATCAGACACAGATTTTGCTTCAAGTCCTGTACCAGGTTGGCAGTTGTTCTCACAGACAGTAGCTTAAGGCCATGGCTCTTCTGTATTCTGTTTGATTGGAAGCACTACAAGAGAAGACAGAGCTGGATTATATCCACTGTTCTGCAGAATAACTGAAGACCTGGGCAAACTACACATAGATATGTGCATAAATATACACATATATACATGGAAATTATACATCTCTGGGTGATTTTTAAAGCTTTTCTCCAGGAGCATGAAGACTTAGTGAAAGACTCTTAAAGCCTTATAAATCTGGAGTTGAAAACTTGTGATTATAATACAATTTCCAATTCTGAGTTTACTGAACAAGTCCTCTCCATTTCAGTACACTGCTGATACACTTCAAATGGGCACTGCTGGGATTCTCAGGGTGCCTCGGAGCCTGATGGCACTGTCCTGGTCCGTGACAGGCACACATTTGCCTCACTTTAAGGATCCCTTCATACTTTATGATTAGAAACCACAAAATCATCATAGCACAGCTCTGCAGGCACAAATAATGCAATACCCAAGTCAGAGTCCTGTGAACCTCTAAAAAAACATTTTTTCAGTCTTTCAGTAGAATTAGGTACTTAAATACCTTTAAAATACCTGTGTGTAATTTACCACATTAGCATGAGTTACCTCTGCTAACTTGGCCTCTGGTTTGTTTCCCCATGAGTCCATGGGAGAGGTGACCAGCACAGCTGGGGCTCCTGTAGCCAGAGGCTTCCAAAAATAGAGGAAATCAGACAGGGGGTGGTCACACTGCACCTGGGGCCCCTAGCAGTGGACAAGGCATGAAGTCCTTTTTCAGCTCCTCTGCAGGACATCAGGGATGATTTCAGGACTTTCCTCACCAGCATTCTTTAAGGCTGATCACCAGCCACACATACATATAACAGCAAATTAAAAATTTACTGAAATGTTTGTCAAGCTCAGGCAAATCCCAAGCAGGGACACGTCTGCACCAGAGCAAACCACCAAAGTAATGAATCCTGAGATCTAATGCTTATGCAGTGCAACACACTGCACCCTGTAAATTTTGCATTGCAATAGTCAGAGGGTGTACACTTAGTACACTTGCAGTGTACTAAGTAGTAACACCTTAAACAAGAAGTGTTGACCTTTTCCCTGACATCATTTCTGCTTTTCCTGGAAATGTTCTTTGAATGACAACATGAAAGGCCATATCTATCCAGCCCTCAGTTAAAGATCCTTCTGTCAGAAGTGTAAATAGAAATCTACATATCCTAATAGCAGACTGGTCAGGAAGACCACTGTGTGGCAAAACAGCATTGATGAGGAACATATTTTGTAGGAAAATAGTTAAGGAAATTAACAGAAATTCCAGGTGCCCAGTTTGACCCCAGAGCCATATATAGGTGCCACCGGGCAGCTTTGAGCATTCTCCCTGAATGCTTGGGAATCCAAATCTGCAGAATAGTTTTTCAGTGTTAGATAAAATATAGGTGTCCACCTCCATTTGCTAACATAAGGACCTCAGCTGGTATCCTCTAATTTTCTCTGGAATTTGCGGCCATAAGATTTTACTAAAATGAGAATTATCTGCTGTAGATATATGCTGCCTGTGGTGCTGCTTGTAGTTTTCCATTTTGTTTTTAAAGATGAATATCTAAACCTTTTCTTTGTGTTCACTCCTATAGCAAGTATCCACTGAGCAAGTGTTTGTATTGTGACATGATAAAAAATAAAAATCAATGAACCAGAACAAGAAAATAAGTGCTAATTGGGAACTTCCATCAGCTCTGCCCTGTCAGTGTGGGACAGCTCTGCCCACAGTGGCACTTAGGCAGCTATTAATGAACAAAGAAGTCACATTTAGCTCATTTACTGTAAATGTGAGTCAGTGTTAAAAGGTTTATTGGAAAAATTATAGAAACTGGAACATGGAAATGTAACAAACAGGGAGGTGACTTATCAGTTCTACTGCCAATTACCACCTTTAGCACCTCAGGAGTGGATCAGTGGGATTGTATTATAGGTGCTGCGATTAAAGTCTGCTGCAAATGCAAAGGGGCAAAGGAACAACAGCACTGGGAACCCCCTACCCTGGCAGTGCCAAGGTAGCACCATCCCTGGCCACTGCTGAGTGTCTAAGGGGGCTGAGTAGCCTCTGGACCTGGCAAACCCCCAGGACACGACACCAGCAGAGGTTCTGTCCCATCAGCCTGCCCAGGGTGGGTCACTGCATACAGGGGCAGGGGTCTCTCTGGGAGAGGCTTATGGATCCAAAGGCCAGAAGGGTTAAAAGATGAACTGGGCATCTAGCACTGGTTGCTGGAGGATCCATACTGTGTGTGCATGTACACAAGCACAAACTCCACTAGTGGACTGAGTGACAAGAGGAACAGGACTGGGCCACCTGTTTGTGTGAGTGTTTTCTGTCTGTACTGATCTCTGTATGTGTATGTCTGCATTTTGTGTGTGTGCTAACTGGGAACGTGTGCTCAGCCTTGCTGCCAGCTGGACCCGGGGTTTAGTGCCACATCAGCCTCACAGGTCTGACAGTACCTGGGAGATCCTATCATCAGCATGCAGGATTTCTTGATCTAGTCTATTTGGGGCACTGAGAGAGGTATCGTGGAAGTGACAAACACTGTCACTCCTTGGCCTGCCAGGCAAGGACTACAGTAACCTGGCAGGCCAGAGTTTTGATGCCTCTTTTCCCCTTTGGCAGCAGTGCAGATGCTCATCTTCTCCATGGATTTCAGTGCAGGTTCTCCAAGAAGGGGACTCCTGCAGTTTCAAAGAGGTCTCAGCCTCTGAAGAGCCAGTTTGGCTCCCAAATTTCTCAAGGCAGAAGAACAATAGGAAGGAACCACTTGCCACAGTTTTTGCTTCATTTGAAGTTGCAAAACCAAAAAAGTGACTTTGCCTTTTGAAAGTGGGCAGATACCTGCCCCAAGTAAGGCTTTTTAGCACCCATTGTTCTGCAGCTGTGGGTGCTCAGTCATGCCAATGTGTTCATACATTCAGATGTTTGTACCACAGGTCTCCTACTGTGAGCAGCAGTTGCACCTCTCCATTGGGATTCACTTCTCCACCTTGAGCTGTTTTAAACTTGGCCAAATCTCAGCTAAACAACGCCATAGTTAAAGGAGTTTATTTCTTGTCCTATCTGCTAGTAAACTGGGAGAGCTTTGTAGTAATGGTATTAGTAAGAACGTAGAGTTTGGCAAAAAGAAAGCACTGGAAAAAATTTTAAAACATTTGTTGTCTGATTGAATATAACAAAATTGTTGTCTCAAGTAGAAATTAATTAAAATTTACCTTTTCCTCTGTTCCATTCAAAAAGTTTTGGCCAGTGAAATCCTTGAGACTGAAAATAATATCAGGAACATTGTAATAATATGAGGAATAGTCTCTCTTCCTCTCTTTCTCTCTCACAGACACAGACTGTCCATTTTACAATATTTCAGCAGAGTTTTTTTTCTCTTTTCCCAGTGGTTTTTCTATGTAGTACCACGGTACATATGCTTAAGCTAATTAGAATGTTTTTACCCAGCTGTTATCAACAGCAGACTGAAACAACCCTTCCAAATATTCCTCTGATATTTAAAACATTGGTTTGTCTTTTAGCAATCTTTCAGCAAAGAGTTTACATTAAGGATGACTAATGGCTCAGCTTATTCCAGACTGATTAAAGAATTCAGAATTTAGTCATCAAAAGTTTCAGGTTGCACCAGACACCTGATTAAAAGAGTTTCAGTCAATTTCCTTCCATTACTGAAAGGTACTAAATCACAGACACAAATCCATCCCAATTTAGAAGAGCACTTATGCTGAATGAAAAGTCTGATTCAATTGCCTCTGCCATCAGAGATAGAAATGTACAGAATGATCATGCACTCAACCATCAGAATTCAAATGGGCTCAATGAACCTCCTTAAGAATGAATTATGGCTGCAAATTATTTGCATGAATTATTGACCAAATAATTATGAATAGCAATTACACTGGGAAGAGTTAGGCTTTATTCAGAGAGAATTCCTCAGTAGAAAAGATTATCTGAATTTTCTTGCTACAAATTATTTATCTTATCCTAATATAAACAGTGAAATTAAATTACTTGAAAAACATAATCTGAATTCTATTAATCTTAAATGCAATTAGTAAAACCAGAAACATATTGTGCACACATTTATGTCTCATATACATACAAACTGGCCAGGATAACCAGACATAGGCATCCATTTTGTGTAGCCTTAGTGAACAAATATAATTTAAAAGATTCTCTTTCTAGAAAACCAAAAGAATAAACACAGTTATTTTGTTTGTGAGACTGGATGCCTTCTCCCTGGAAGTGTTCAAGGCCAGGTTGGATGCAGCTTTAAGCAACCTGATCTAGTGGAAGGTGTCTGTCCCTACCCATGGGAGGGGGGTTGGAATTAGATGACTTTCAGTGTCCTTTCCAACCCAAATAATTTTGATTCTATGAATCAGTTCCATATGCAGTTAAAATAATAACCTTTCAAAGACACATCTTGAACAGAAAACACTTTCTTAATCTGCTTAATCTTTGGGGAATTTGTCTTTAATAATCAGAGAATTTTCTTCAGTTATCCTTAATGCAGTGGTGTCCCTCAGGGGTGTACATGAGGACTGTTGCTGTGTAATATCTTCATCAATGACATGGACAGTGGGATCGAGTGCATCCTCAGCAAGTTTGCTGATAACCCTTATCTGACTGGTGCAGTCAACATTCCAGAGGGACAAGAGGTCATCCAGAGAGACCTGGACAAGCTGGAGAAGTGGGCCCATGTAAATGAACTTCATGAGGTTCAACAAGGCCAAGTGCAGGGTCCTGCACCTGAGTAAAGGCAACGTTCACCATCAACACTGGCTGGGGGATGATGTGTTAGAGAGCAGCCCTGTGGAAAGTGACCTGGGGGTACTGGTGGGTGAACAGATGCACAGGAGCCAACAATGAGCATTTGCAGCCCAGAGGGCAAATCACATCCTGGGCTGCATCAAAAGAAGCGTGGCCAGCAGGTTGAGAGAGGCAATTCTGCCACTTTGCTCTGCTCTAGTAAGACCTCACCTGGAGTACTGTGTGCAGGTCTGGAGCCCTCAAGACAAGAAGGATGTGTTGGAGTGAGTCCAGAGGAGGGGCACAAAAATGATCAGAGGGCTGGAGCACCTCTCCTACAAAGGCAGTCTGAGAGTTGGGATCGTTCAGCCAGGAGAGAAGGTGACTCCAGACAGACATTATAGCAACCTTCCAGTACCTGAGGGGGGCCCTCCCAGGAAGCCTGGGGAGGGACTGTTTACAAGAGCATGTAGTGATAGGATGAGGGATGATGGTCTTAAACTAGAGCAGGGTAAATTTAGACTACACATTAGGAAGAAATTCTCTAGTGTGAGACACTGGAAGAGGTTGCCCAGAGAGGTGGTGGAGGCCCCGTCTTTGGATTCATTTAAGATCAGGTTTAAACTTGCTCTAATTAAAGATGTCCCTGGTCACTGCAGAGAGGTTGGATTAAATGACATTTAAAGGTCTCTTCCAACCCAGTGCATTCTATTATTCAATGATTCTGAAGATCTCTTTGTTACTTTTCACAATTGTCTTTGTAAGAAAATGAGAGAGCATTGTAATGCAAAAACTTATCACATGCAGAAGTTATTTTACTGGATTTGTTTTTTCACTACACTATAGTAAATCGCAGCTCCTTCGAAATGAAAACATTTCTTCAGGGCAATAGAGCTTCATTTATTTTTTTGGAGCAGTGCAACTCCAACTAACTTCAGTCACCTCATAAACACTTGGAGACAAGACCAGAAAGAGTAAATGGAAATAGCTGGCTCACTGCAGAGTGTGTGGCTTCATGAAATAGGCTTAGCAGGGGGTGTGGACCTTAGCAATACCTTTTTCCCATCTCTCCACTCCTACTGCTTCCAACCTAATCCAAATCAGCCTCCTACAGACGTGTCAATGTAAACCCAAGGGGACAATGATCTAAGCTAAAAATAAAAGCTCTCTTCTGGATTTTAATTAATAATAAGCATAAAATATCTTTAAATAGAATAGTTTTACAAACTCAGGTTGGAGAAAAAAAGTAGAGATGCTGGAGCCAGGAGAAGTGTGAGAATGGGAAGACTGGTGCTAGGCAGCTGCAAGCACACGTTTGGCAGGGCAGATGCTCAGAGAGTTCATTCTGCTTTGTGTTTGTGAGGGCAGCTCAGAAAAGATTGGCCATTCCTCAGGAAAAGAAAATGGCTGTGAAAAGATTCCCTGGGAGACTTTAGTCAGTCACAAATGTAGGCTCAGTTCTGGTGCAATGACTGAAGGAAATTCTTTTGAGATTATAATTTTCCTGCCCTCGTGAGTAGAAGACGTAAATGATTCGATCACAGTATGACCCTCTCATCTTCCCTCATTAAGAAATGATGGATAGACTTACACACCACTGGCAAATCACAAATATTGCTATTCCACAGAGAGAAGCCTAAATGAAACACTCATTCCCTGATACTCTGGAAGGCTACTCAGAAGATTTATGAACCCTCATTAAGTTTAGTGGTGCTAAAATGACTGGTTGCTTCGTTAGTATGCAGAAAAATTTTACACCAGCAATCAAAAAATCTTCACTGGGAATGGCATGTTTTTCTAAAACAAATATAATATGTGGCTGAATGCTACTGTTAAGTGTAAAATAGTCCTAATTCTGGTCTTGTTCTCAGAGCTTTGTGAATGAAGTAATGTGTAGTAGGAGGTATTTCCCCTTTTTAAGAACTAGGAGGGTTCAAACTCCCAGCAGGTCTGACCTGGCTCTGAAGGTCTCTGCTGTCCCAGACCCACTCATGAGTTTCATTCAGCACTGTGGTCCTCCCCAGATCCTTCAGAGATCTCTCTGGTGCAGCCCAAAGCCCAACAGCACATCCTTGCATCACTTCTCCGTCACTGCAGCTCTCTGTGGCCCATGAAGGCTGCCTCGGTGCTCTGCTCATTGAAGGTGGGATGATTCTCTGTGTCATTCTGGATCAGAGGGAAATTGGCAACTGGAAAAATCTTAGTTGAATCTGTTTGGTGTGACAGAGCCCTTTTTCTAGTGTTAACATTTCTATGGTAGTAAGAATGTGACCATTTTGTGACAAGTTTTCACTCTGCTCACACACGTGTTTCTATTGTTTATCGTTTATTTTGTTTATTTAGATGCTGATGAAAATCTAGGGGATGCCTGATGCGCAGACAACTCCCATTACAATTATAAATCCACAAAGAAGTAGGAGCCAGTGGAAACTTTTCCAAAGAAAGAATGGAAACACACATACTTCAAAAACATCAGGAAATACAGTGCCAAACAGGTGTCCCTAGAGGATACATATTAAAGGGATACTCTTCTGAGAGCTGATTGAATTCACCAGCACACTTCAGTTTCTTACTTTTCTGGAAATTTAAATGAAATTAAACAGCACTTACTGATGATGAAAATGTCACAACAGCTTTTGAGTGAAATAACTTCTAATCACTCCACTTTCAAGAAAGAAAGACAGCAACTACTCTGGCACAGATGAAACTTCTAAGAAGTGTCCCAGAAATCTAAATCATGTACAGCAGAATATATTTTCAGACAGAAATAAAGCAAGTGTGTATAAGAAGTGAAGCACTGGATACACAGACATACTGATGTAAAATCCTGCACCAAAGGAAGTGGGCATTAAGAATCCTGTCATAGACAGGTGACAGATGATTAATGAAGAAGATAAATTTCATGGGGTTTGTTACTTTCAGGAATTAAAAGGACAACAAGAACAGTGTGAAAATACACAGGGTGGATGATTTAGATGCTGCATGCTTTAAAACAAAGAAGTTCTGTCTACGAAGACCTGTTTGAATTCTTCAGAACTAATCTCTTTTACCAGAGTGGTAATGATGGCTGACTTTGCAGTTTGCACTGGTTGTCTTTCTGAAGCTACATGGGAGCCAGAAAAATAAAAGATTCAGTCAAGAAGTGCATTCCCCAAGAAACAGCAGTTGAATTTGGACAAATATTACACATCATACACGATGAAGGGAAATGTAATGTGTAACAACAAGACAGCTCGTTAATGGATAAGCTTTCCATAGGTAATAAAGTGCTAATGACAGGACTGAAAACAGCCAGATCAAAAGCAACAGATGGTGCAAGAGATTTTGAGCTGAGCAGCTTTACTGATGAAAGATGACATCAAAGTAGTAGCTGTGGATGAGTCCTGGCTTCCTCTCTGCCCAGTCTGTATCAGAGGTCAAGGTTACAGCTTCTGCCATATGAAGATCTTTTTCCTGATGTTAATAGACGAAAAAGAAGGCTTTTCCAAAACTGTCTCTTGGCTAAAGAAATTCAGCTACTGCTGTACACTGACTGATGAGATTAAGTCTTCTCTCTCCTAAGACTTTGGGTGGTCACATATAGAAAAAAAAACATTCTCAAGGCACAATATCCTAGAATTTGTTGTGAAATCATTACCAATTATTGTGGAGCTTATCTAAATGCTAAATGCTAAATAGATTAAGATAATGTCTGTCCTCCTGAATAACACAGGGACTGATTTTCCTTTATATTGATAAATTGTGATCAAATTTCAAGCTGTTCTGCTGCCATTCAAAATCTGTCACCACACCTACTGTGTCCTCACTTGGGTCATGATAGCCACTTCAGGATGGGCTTCAAGAATTAATTCAGCAGACATATACACCCACACCTGAGCCTTTCACCTTAAACTGTTGTTATGGTCTGTGGACAGAAAGAGGCACTTTAAGGGTACAATAATATCTGACTTATTTTGGACCTTAGTTATCTATGAGAAGAATGATATATTGGAATTGTGTAGTTTTCATATACAAAGAAGCTCTAAGAGGAAGGTAGGCCATCAGAAGGGGAGGCTTTTCTTTCTTGCCTAGAAACTCCTGCCCAGACCACATATTTTGTCAGGAAATCTGTTATCCCTTTTTCCTCCTTGTCTGAAAAGTACAGTACCAGATCACTACCAAAATTTAAAAAAATATATGGGAAATCAATATTTTCATGTGCATGAATAAAAGTCAATGAAGCCCATTATCTACCAAAACCAACACAAATTTTCCTCACTTTTTTACATTCTCTCTGTTGCTTTCAAGTAGCCCAGAACATCTTTTTCTCCCTGACCATCAATAGGTGTCAAAAGAAATCTCTGTTCACTGTCCTTTGTTTTTCAGCGTGGTTTTACAGAAACCTTCCTTGCAACCTCCTTAAATGGAAGAATAGGGTTTGCCTGAAAAATGAAGCCAACAGAGCTAACTATACGTATATACTAAATGTGAGCTTTTTGTAAGACCTTTGTCAACCAGTGAAAATATTTTACAGTGAGAAACTTGACAGGATCAGACTGTTTAATGTAGCACAAGTAGAATGACTGCTGGCTTGCTACCTGTGCCAGAGTACCTTTACAGGTAGAAAAATATAGATACTGAAGAAGTTTTAAATCTACTGGAGAAATGTATATTTGAAAGAGTTTACAGACAGGTTTGAAAGCTAAAGCTCTACACAGCTGAAGTTATACACAGATGGTTAAAAGTAAGGATGATTTCCTATTAAAATTGATAACCAAGCAAGATCTTCCCCTTTTTGGTGTTTTCAGTTTCAGCCTCACAAACCATTCTGAGAGATGCTTTAGTCACACAAGGTCTCTTCATACACGGGTGACTGCATGAAATGCAATGGCTTGTGAAGTTGATCAGACCCAGTCATGTAAAACCCTTTTTTGTCCTTCTGTGAGATGAATGTAGGAAGTTGTTAATCTGTGCAAAGCAGCAGTGCATTATAACTGCATGGGAAGGTTAACCTTCACCTCACATAGACCTCTGGAATCCCATTCAGACTGTATAATTTAGAGACAGTGATTTTTCCCTCTCTGATCAAGCAAAATGTACTTGTCTACGATCAAGGTGATTGACAACTTAATTTCTGTCCTGTAACTATTTATTATTTACTGAAAAGTACATTACAGAACCTTTTATTAACATGCTGGCTCCTAACTCTAGATGATAGTCAGGCATCATTGTCTCACTTTAAGGTCCAATAAGTACAGAAATGAGCTGCCACTTGCATCAGGGTTCAGAATCTGTGATACAGGTGGCTTAAATCCTACTTACTAACTCATATGCCTTTCAGAAGGGCTACATCAGACCCATATGCCCAACCTTCCCTCTGTGATCCTGCACTCTGAGCATTACTCTTCCAGAAAAAACAAGATTTCTCAGCCTCATCATCGTTCTGCTCCCTACTAACAGCAAAGTAGCACACTGCCAAACTATGCCTTGCATTCAGCCTGCATTCCCCCTTTAGTTTTCCATCCATATCAGTAAACAAAATCCCTTTTGCAGTTAAAAGAGTAGGGGTTTGCACTGTTGGTTGTTCTTGTGGTGCCCAATCTAAGTGGTTGTTTCTGCACATAGTAGAGTTTCTGGGCTTTCGGCTGTTTTTTTCCACCCTCAGAAAACCAGGTAATATGATTCACATAGAGGAGGGAGAGGTTTTAGAGCTTAACACTTGTGTGGGATGCAACAATAGGTACTCCAAGCAACTTCTACAGAGATGGTAGGTATTTGTATTATAAGCATCTAGGCATGATGGGTGAGAGGTACTGGAATATAGGGCCCTGGGCTGGTGAATGTTGGCTGATAACCAGCTCTCTGACAACACCATACACTCACTCCCAGTGTGCTGAGCACCTCCTGTGGGACATAAAAGGAATCAGAATGTAAAGTGCAAGAGCCTGTACTGTGCACATGGTGCACTTGTCCGGCTTTACTCTTCACAGCAGACTGCTTCCATTCAACTGCTTTGCAATCTCAGATCTCTTAGAGAAAAACAGATATAAATTTTACTCCCTAAGAGCAGCAATTCTGGTGTGCAACCAGGCTGATGTATAAGCAGGTGTGTGTAACTCAAATGGGGTGTTCCACACACAAATGCCTTTGGAGTTCATGTCACCTCCCAAAACAGATCTAAAGAGGAAGATCCTCAAGTATTTGTAATCTTTAATATACAGACAAAATTAACCTGGACATGTTCTGTCTTAGGTTCTTGGAAGGATAAGCAAATAGAGAAAACGGAAAGATTTATGACAAACTGGGTTCTGCTCTGGGTTGATGTGGTGCTGTTTTTGTTAGCAGAAATAGGGTCCTCTCTCCTAAGGATGGTCCATGTAAGCAGTGGGAATAGCTCTCCCAGCTCCAAAGTGCTTGGCCCTGCCTTAGGCCATCAGTGAACAAAAAGATTTTTGCCTCACAATGAGCATATTAAAGAAGGAGAGATACAGTGTAGTTCTGAGCAGGGCAGAGGAGAATGGAGTATTGAGAGAAAGCAATACGGGGAGAGAGAGAGAGAGGGAACATCAGGAGAAAAACAACACCAGAGGAGAGCAATGCCGGAGTAGAGAGACCAAGGCCTGTGAGGAAAACGAGGAAGAAGGTGCCTGAAGAGATTTTTCTCTGCATCTTGTGGTGAAACAGCATCCTGTCCCCTTGTAGACAGGGAGGAGCCCTCTGGAGCAGCCCCTGGAGGACCATGGTGGAGCAGATGTTGTGGAGCTGCCCCCTGTGTGGAATCCTGGCAGAGCAGCCTGGGGAAGATCACGGAGCTGATGTTGTGGACCTGCAGCAGTGGATGGGACTGTTCCCAAAGTAGTCTCTGGCTCCACGGGCTGCCCGTGCTGGAGCAGTTTGCTCCTGAGGGATTATGCCTGGCAGGAGGGACTCAGGTTGGAGGTGTTCGTGAAGGACTTTCTCCCGTGGGAGGGACCCCCTGTTGGAGTAGGGATAGACTGTGAGGAGAAGTTTCTGATAAGGGGCTAGTTCAGAAGCTGTCTCCAGACACATCCTAAGAGGGCAGAGGTGAGAGGCAGCAGAGAGCTCTGGTCACGGGTGCTGGCAAGAGCATCAGTGCATAAGCATTGCTGAATGGCTATGATGGGGAGTGGGGCACAGTGTCCTTAATCCCAGAAGGAGGACTGAATAATGTTAAGGATTTACCTGCAAAGACAGCTCAGAAGACAGCATTAGGGCTGGATGTACCAAGGTGGGCTGCTCCAGGGAAAGCCCTGTTGTTTTGGACTCAAGTAAGAGCCTGAGACAGCTCCACAGGCTGTGCTACCAGGTGTGTGCCAGCAGGTAGATGTAAGCCTGTGTGGGGATGCTTGCATGCAGTCACAGTTCCTCCATTCCTGAAGGCAAAGCTCAAGATGTGACCTGAAATGTATCCAAGAACAGGACTCTGACAGAAAAATGTGATTCCTGTGGACCTCAGGCACTTGGTCAGTGTAACAATGTTTTGGTATCACCAAATACATGGTCTGTCAGAATTGTGATGGCATCCTCAAGGGTCCCAGAGAAAACAAGAAATGTTCCTGAATTTGTAACTATTAACTTATACTCCTTTTTATACAGGTTGTTCTCCTGAATATCAATACCATGACATTTCCATCCTTTGTTTTTCCTACCCCAGCCTGCAGTTTTGTACTTGGTTCAACTTTTGTTTACTGAGGTTCACTGGCACTGCCTGAAGCAGTGCATCGTGCTTGATGAGGCAGTGAGTTAAACAGCAATGCTACTGCATAGCAACAGCTTTAGACAACATGTAACAATAAGCTTATCAGTCAGCAAAGCTCTGAGGCACTTTAGGAAGAAATTAGCAAACACCAGGTATAGTGGCCCAGACCTTAGTGTGGGTCTCGGGTGTCTTACTGAGTTGTGATGATTTTTTTTTAAAAGACCTGATGTGATACATTGATAGAGGAAAACATTTGGAAGGCAAGTAATTCTCTTAGATCTCCTGTGCACAGCCTGGTCTTCTGAGAGTCATTACCAAGTCTTTCCAAACAAATTCAAAGCTTAAAGCATACTCCAACAAGCAATCCTCCATCAACAAATTTGCTGGTGGAGGCACAGGGGATTGCATCATTAGGTAGGGGTCAACCAGAGCAGTTGCACCAAATTCTGCAGAGCTGCCTTTATGTACAAAGCTTAAGTCCAAGACTTCTGGGTGTATAGCACCTAGAAACAGAGAATTACTGCATAGTTAGCTGGGAAAAAAAAAAAAAAAAAAGAAAAAAAGGAAAACAGTCAAGTACAGACATCAAATGATTCAGTATGATCAATGGTTTATAAATATTTAAAACCTCAGTCATCCCAGATGAGACAAACCCTAGATCAGTCTTCCTGTGTCATGGTGAGTTACTCTGAGTGAAGAGGAGAAGCTTAGAGGCTTCCTCCCTTGTCAGAAGCAGCAACTGCTTCTGAAGTTCTTATTTATGGTGATGAGTTTGGAAGGAACAATGCTGAGCTGATTCTGCATAAACTCTTAAGGGATGCAGCACTGCACAACAGGAGAGGGAAGAAACAGAGAGGGAGTTCAACCTGAAGCCACCCTCTGGCATGCAAAATAAGGTAAATTGCTGTGATTTCTGTGAAATG
The DNA here is from genome assembly GCF_003957555.1 of Calypte anna. Taxonomy (NCBI): domain Eukaryota; kingdom Metazoa; phylum Chordata; class Aves; order Apodiformes; family Trochilidae; genus Calypte; species Calypte anna. The sequence goes on from NC_044244.1 coordinate 173,998,122, forward strand.
AATACCCACTGTCCACACACTATAAATTTATCAGGGATCAAGATAGTAACCAAAGGCCTCTACTAATAAAGTTATTACTTACGTCATCTGGAACAGGAAATTAATCTAACAGCTTTGTAGTGTGCTTTGAAATTGGAAGTAGTTATTTATAGAGTAGATTAAATTCTTCCATTCAGTGTCTGAAAGTTTCCCTTCTGTAGGTCGTGTGCGTAATTGAAATACCCAGTCATCTTTCATTTTCATTTGGCAACTCCTTTAATTTAAGCTGACTTTTCAAAATATTGTCCTAATAACCTTGTATACATTAAAGTCAGCTCTTTTCTTCAGAACTCCCAGCATTTACAGGCTCATTGCTCTCATTTTGTAGAAACACACCCTGAGCAGAGGCAGTACTGCATGGCAGACAGAGGAACCACTCAGTGATGGAGGATGAGTTGAGTCAACTCTAAGAATTTTGGGACATTCCCAATGAGTTCAAGCTTGAAGTGTGATCTGTCAAATTGAATATTTGGTTAATATTCCAGGGTAATGAATGCTGAAATCACCCACACACCATTTTATCCCTTCCAGTTGGATGTCTGCTTTAGTGGAGTCGACTCACAGACATAGACATAGACATAGATATAGAATAGATATTTTGGAATCTGTAGAGGGTGGCAAAATTAGTTTCTCTCTCTGTAAACATCAAGTGAGCCCAGGGAGTATGGTCCAGATTTAATCTTTTACAGCACAGCTTTGATGAGGTGAATCCTACTCTTTTTTTTCTTGTCTAAAACATCCTCTGTTCCAGAACTGAAATGATGTGCCAGTTCCACCAAAGGGTCTCAGTTTCTCTGTGGGTCTGTAAAGCTCTGCTCCTGTTGCTTCTTAGTCCATCATCTTCAGCTGGGAAGCAGATCCCCAACCTGATCAGTAGAAAGCCTATCCAACCATCTTCATACTAATGCCATGAATAACTTCTGTGTTTCCACTAGGCCTTCTCTTGCTTAAGGACTGTCTTATTCTAGATCATACAAAATATTGGCTGTGATGCAATGGTGCCAGTGGCAGATTTCTCATTTACTAGAATGGAGCAAATAAAAAGTTCTTGCAGAGCTGGAATGTGAAACCATTTCATGTATTCCATTAACTGCAGATAGCTTCTGCATGACAAGATAATGAACATATGAAATTAAGTAAGTGAATAATATATATTGGGTATTGTTCTGAGTTATTCCTTTCCCCTCTTGTGCACTGCACCGTATCTCTGTTAATTTTTCATTGATTAATTTGAAGCAGTGGCTGACAATATAGCTGTGTTCTGTACTTTATTACATGCAGTAGTCCTTACATTCAATATAATAGCTTAAAAATGTTATGTTTTTAAATTCCATTCTCCTCTTATAAAACAGGATAAGTTCACTAAAAGCTTTGATTTGACTTTCATGACAGGACTGGAACAGGCAAACTCATAAACATACAGACAGCAGAGGAGACACGAGTATATTGTCAAGATCTGAAGTGTGCGTATTTTTACAGTATTAGAAATATAAGGTTATATAAAATCTTGACTTGTCCTCTTAAAATAAATGGACATATTTTAATATTTCTATATTAGTTCAAGTCCTAAGGGCTTTGATATCGTTGATATCAAAAGCTTTGGGATTAAAAGTTAAGAAAATGATGACTGAGGACAAAAAGCATCAGTGAGTTGAAAAAATTCAGCATAAATTAAATTTTTCTTAGCTCTTCTGCTACTAAATATGGGCTAGGACAAAGAGTACAGAGCTACTGTTTGAGGAGTTGCAAGTTTTATGAGTAATAGGGACACCAATCTGAAGGAATAAGCAATAGGGCATGTGACTAATGTGATAATCCCAGGAGCCCTCATGAGTCCCTCAGTTGATGACGAAGATGGCTAAACTGTTTTGTTGGGGTTTTTTTAAGTATTTTCCTGTGTTATTATACTTAACAGCAACATGCATCACAAAGAGGCTCTTTTACCCATTAACATGTTATGAAAACCATCAAAGAGAGCTGCCATTTTCCACACATTTCCACTGAGTAGGCACAGCTACAGTTCTGAAACTTGCTGGCTCTCAGCACCCAGCAGAAAAAGCAATTCATTTAATGTTAATGGCTCAGAATATAATGAGATCTATTTGTGTAGGCTAGAATGACATCTTTTTATTTTATATGTATATTTTTTTGGTGGGTTTTGTTTCTGTATGCTGTGTGTTTCACCTCAGCAAAGTCCTGAGATAAAATGTAGATATTTGCCTTCATAATTGTTGGGGGTTAATTATCTCTATCATTGTAAATTCGGATCTGTATACAATACCCTCTGTGGAGGCAAATATGTTACAGGTTATTACATGATTCCTTCACTGCAGACACTCCCATCCAAACAGAGATTGTTACCTTGGGAAAACTTTATATTTTCAACATAAAGCAATCCTAAAACTCCATTTTTTCCTATTTTATCTGTTTCCTTTTCTTATGTGGTCCTGTCATCTAATTTGGTTTTTCCATGTCAGTATACAGTGATATGCACTATAGTGAGTTATTTTTAAACCTCAGAAGAAAGCCCATGAGTTACTTCTCTAAAGGCTTCTGAAAAACTTTGACCTTTCCTTTTTCAGTAAATTTAAGGCAACATCTCATGCAGGTTTTCCTTCAAAACAACCTATTTCAGTTCACCTCAAAGTTCTTCTGCTTCAGACCTACAGTCCAACTGTAAACAGAGGCTGCAGAGAAAAAAAAGCTCTTTTAGCCTCTCTGCTTGCTGACCTTTGCAGGCTGCCAGCCGCCCTAACTCCAGCTGCTGTCTCTTCTGGCCTTCTCACAAAACACTCTAGAGAGAGAACAGAATATGGACAAAACATCCTAAAATTGTGAGAAAAGAGCATTCCGGCCATAGGTTGCCAAGACACTGAGGAGGATTCACTTTGTTTAATGTCTACTCCTACGTCAGCTCCCTGGGCTCCCCTCCCCTACAGCCCAAGAGGTCTCCTCACTCACAGAGGATATCAACCTATCCTAAGGGAGACTTAAAAACCAAATAAATAGTGAATCAGTCTGCAAAGGTAACTCTCTCTAGGGACTATATAGTGATTGCAGGAAAAGAATTTATACTTGAGACCCCTTAGACAGCAAAAATTAGAGGAAGGATGTCCCATCCTTGAGCAGAGACAGTAAGGGCCAATTCTATGTCTCAGTGTCCTTTCACACAGCATCTTTCCACAACAAGCAGAACCATAAAACCATTTTTCTGAAGTCCAGAAGTGAGATCCTCATGGCCATCATTTGGCTGCTTCATTACCCAGCATCTCCTGTTGGCACTATTAATTACTGATTAGTGGCTGAGCCCAGAATCAGATCTCCACAGAGAGAACTTGCTTCAGAAGAAAATTTCTCTCCTGACAGGCATCTTCCTGCTTGAGTAATTTGGGAAAAAAACTGCATCTCTTCTTCAATTTGTATGGTTCAGAAAGTCTCCTTTTCTTGAGACAACTTGCTCTGAAGAAATATCCAGAAATTACCAGTTTTACCTTCCTGATTCTCTTCTTAATTCACCAGCTACCTGATCCGAACATCAGCAATCAGAAAGCCTAATCCATTTTTCTGCAGAGTGGATTATCCTGTTCATACTGTTGACAGAATGTGGCTGTATGTGGCCATATTACCCAACAGCAGTTCAGAAATCTGCCATTGGAAGAGATAGTAGATGCTAGGACTGTGGTGATTTGAGTCCTGGCTTAGAAATCATGTAATTTCTAGCCAGAAAGCTGTGATACTGCTTAATTTGGAGACTGTCCCACACTGCCTGTTTTCTGATAGAAAAAGTGAACAGTCTTTGAAGGGTGTAGTTGTTCCCTTTTTATCATTTTATAATACTAGCCCCTAAATCCCAGCACGGTCTGGGAAATCTCAGACACAAAATGTAATCCCTGTGACTCTTCAGGGTTAAGTAATCTGTCTTCTTCTCACTGGTCTTTAACTTTGTTTTCTTAGACTAACAGGGACCTATCACATTCACTGTGTCATAATTTCTGTATTCTGTCCTCTTTTCTTTGGGCTGTGTGTTTCCTCCCTCTTTCATATTTTTCCAAGTTTTGTATTTTTAATTGGCACAAAGCTTGTAGAGAAGGCCACATTTTTCTTTTAGAACTAAACTAGGCTCTAAAAAACTGAGAAATTTTCAGGCACACAAACCTTTCCTTAGGTCTGCAGCAGGAAGAGCAGATCTTACATTAATGATCTGGGAGCAATAGTACTGTTTTTAACAATTATGTTTTCACTAGATGCAGATAATTCAAGTAAATACAGCATCTGCTGCCTGTTGAGTGCAGGAGAATGTTAGCAATGGGAGAGATGATAAAATTGTTAACATTTGTGAGACAGCAAAAGAGACAAGTAATTTCCTTTTGTAGAATTGCAATGATTTAGCATGAGAAGGGTTGTGGGAAAATTACTGTGCTGTAAAACTTTTTCTGATTCCATGCCTTTCATCTGTTAGAATTATCCCCTTTGATTCCAGCCTCTTGTCTTGAAAATGTGTAGGTTTCTCCTAAAACTTGAACATAAAGATGTGAGTGGGATGGTTGTTTTGCAATCATTTCCTTTTGGCATTGCTGATGCTTTTGATGCTCGTAGATCCATACTCACTTTGGTATCACAAGAAGTATCCTTTGCATACACATCGTAATAAATTTAAATTTTCAGATCATCTAAGAATATATTAGTTGCAGTACCATGTCACAACATCACATCTAATGTGCTCATTAGGTAAGTTGCTCATGGCTTAAAATTACTTTGGTTTATGTATATTAAAATATCCTAGGTTTCAAAAGTTTTAATTTACAATCTAGATGTTTGCAATATTTAACTGAGCTTTAATGAACTACTGCTTGACTAACAGAAGTCAGACTGTGATTATAGTGTATCTACCAGCAATATCCATTTAACATGATGGTATTCCATCTGAAATAAAGGTAACCAATCAGATGTTATACCTACCATTCTTTTTTCTGTTGTTACCAAAATCTGGCATTGTGCTGGGCAAAGACGATGTAGAATTCTACAGCTGGCATGAAACCTTTTGTATTTTAAAGTGCTTGGGTCTGTCTCCCTCTGTGTATGTTTATACATATTCTTAAATTAGAAGAATTTAAGAATAATGTAAACATAATATTTCTTCTAAGGGTATTCAGCTGCCAAGCTTTTGTGGCACAGGTTTTTTCAAGTAGAGAAGGTTAGATACTTAAAAACTCTCCATGTATTTCTCTTCCTTGAACTTTCTCTGAATTTTAACTTTTACTTAACCTTGTGGTAAGCACTTCCACAACCCCTCTATACATTGTTAGATAGAATACCTCTTCTTTTTTGTCAGTGCTCTGTAGGCTTTACAGCCAAGATATCAACAATAGACTTGAAAATGGCACAGTTTTCTCTCAGTTACCTCTCAGTGCCATGTGTGCTTGGGAGGATTTGGCTGTGGCAGCATCCAGCAATCTGCTCTAAGAGACTCAGCAGTGTAAAACTTTTGGCCAGGGGGTTGGTGCACCACCTCCTGTCCTGGCCACCATGCCAGCCAGCCAAATGGATACACATCTTAGTTTAACAGCACTGACATAACAAAATCAGGCAAAGGCATTTCAGTTAGTCTGAAAAACTGCAACATAACCTCTCCTTGTCAGCTTCAGAGTGTATCACCCCTTCACACACTAATACTGTGCCCCTTACTCCCTGTTCTTGGTGATTAATTTACCACCTGGCAGTGGCTTGATTCAGCCACTTGCCCAATACTTCCCTCAAAGATGAAACGGGGAATCATTCTCAGTAGGAAAACATCTGAACTTTGCTCTGTGAGCCCCTGGGAGGGTATGAGGAGGCTGATGGCATGGAATTATTGCCTCCTACAGACAGTCACTTGATAACCCTGGGTATTGTTATGAAATAGTAGCTAATTATTTCCCTTCCCTGCTATTTTTCTTACCTGTATGGTGTTTTCTCCTTCTTTCAATCACGCTCTTTCAGTCCCTTTTACTCTTCCCTTCATTACTGCCGAGTGCCTTGTCCCTCTGCTCTCACTGCTTCTCATTATCCTTCCATAAGCCCATTGTACAAGCTAACCATCAGCTGCACTTCTGTAACCTGAAAAATAGGGCCTGGAAGATATTAGAACATGTTCAAAGACTGACAATGATGATAAAAGGTTTTTAGAGAGAAGAGTGAGTAAAAAAAATACAGGCTACTAACTTAAAGGAGAGAGGTTTGGCACATAAAAGAATATGCAAGAAGTAAATTCAATTCTATTTACCTTCTCTCAAGGGGGCATCCTTGGAAGGCAAAAAAAATTTTTTTTTTTGAGCATATGATTACCACAAAATGTACTGCCACAAATAGAACTGAGGAAAGAATGTAGCATCATCAAAAAATTAGCTGGATAGGATGTAAGTACTTGAAACCCCACAACTGCATTAAGTGTGTTTAATTACAGTGGTTTATCCTAAACTTTAAATTTTTGTTGGAGCCCACACTAACTTCTGTGGAAGTTGGTTGAATGTGTGGGAGTCAAGCAAGCAGGTAAGTCTCTAATTCTCCACTATTGTGTTTATGCCTCTTCCCTCAAAGCTTGATTTTTGTGAAAGAAAAGCTATTGAGCCAGTGAGGGCACTGCTCTGATTTAGTACAGCAGTCATAACATGTCAGATTTTTTAGTGCCTTGTCTTTCAACCACACACATCAGACCTGGAGAGTTCCCTTATTCCTCTAGACTGGTGATTGTAGAAGGAGAAAGCTGGGCTGCAAGGAAATAAATGAAAAGCAGAATTTTATTTTTAAAATTGATAGTGCATCAATTTTTCTGTCCCTCTCCTGTGTCCTGCACCCAGGAGTGACTACACAGCAGAAACAAATTATTAGATAATTGGAAAGGCAGGCACTTGTATTTGAACTACAGGAAAAATCACTCTCCTGCCTGATTTAACACAGTGGTCTTTGAGACACAAGGGCTCCTACTAACTTGAAACTCTAAATGTCTGCTTCACTACTAATTCATTTTAAAAAGCAAATAATTAAGCAGTGAGACATTCCAAGGCATTTATTAATTTTTAATAAAGGCAGAAGAATTTTGGTGCTAATTTATTCTTGTTAATGTTTCTGCTTCTCCAGCCTCTTCTGGGTGTATTTGGGGGTTTTCTTTTTCTTTTCTTTTTTTTTTTTTCTTTTTCTTTCTGAATTCCTTTCAAAATGCACACTACATTGTAACATGTGAATTGTTGAAAACCAAACCCATAACTGGGTTCAAAAGCAATAAGTATATGCATATCTTTTTTGAAAAGGGCATGCTTGTGATTCAGCAGTGAAAACCTGAGGCTTTTTTTTATTTTTCCACAGAATAAAACCTAACCCAGTAAGCTTTAATTGGATCTCTGTGGGAGACAGTTCATGTGTTGAACTTCTGTCTCTCCCTGATATACTTACATGAGAGTATACCTGAACAGAAAAAAGGAGTTTCTGATTCCAGCACATTGCTGAAACCCTTCTAAAAACAAAAAAGGGAAATAAACCCATCAAGGGTTCTGTTCTGATTAGTCATGTATAAATTTCTGAAAGCTGTGAAGGGGAAAAGGGAGTGTTGCTAATTGTTAAATGGGAGATGATCCAAAAGCCAGAGACAAAAGGAGGGGAGTAGGATATATTTATGGGGTTCTGGAGAATGTTTTCTATATTTCAGACAGAGCTGAGAGACAGGTAAAGCCTTTGGTAATGCCATTTCTTACATAAAACTCACAGTATGGCCTGTTTCCCAGGTGTTTGTCTTTGCAGAAATCAAGTCATTAGACAGTCATTTCTCATCTCTAGGAGACCTGAATGCTGCAGATCAATACTTCAAGTAGGTGATTACTGGATATCAAGCATGAAGGTTTGCAGTTATCTAATTCAAAGGTGAGGGAAGCAGTTGGAAGCAAGTGGCTGCATAAGATAAAATAATTAGGTAATTCTTCTAATGTGCAGTATGTATATTGCCAAGGAATGCTGTAAGAACAGAAAGAATTGCACATTTCAAAAGCTGCAGACAACCAGTTTCATAGGATCAAATGTGATTCTGATTGAAACTACTGTCAAAAGTGATGAGGAAAATACTGATTTTCCTCCACATCCAATGTTTTTATTCTGTCACCATGATTAGAACACAAAAATTGGTGTCACAGTGGGCTAACTCCCTTTGCCAGGAATTACAGACTTCTTCAGTATAAATATAATTTGAGATCAGCTACTGACCTACCCCACATGTGAAGATCATTGGAAGATTTTGCCATAGATAAGTGTGCCTTTATTGTACCAGGTTAACTGATGCTAGAAAGGCATCATACATCCATTTATTTTTCTTTTTTTTTTACATTTTCTGCAAGAAATACTTTAATGAAAAGTCAGTTTGACTTTCATATCTGTTAATCTTTATAAAGATGCTGCTGTTCAGTCTAGGCCTTTCATCACAAGGGCAAGTAACATTACAGATCAGCCACACTTACTCTAACATGTGGTTAGAATCCATTTTAAGGCAAAAAAAATGTGTAAGAAATACAGATATCTTCTGTGCCCATTAGGATAAACAGCTTTTTCAAAACATATCTCACTATAATAGCTGCTGGGAGTTGCAGCAGCTCACAACAGCTTTTGCTGTTGACTTGCATCCCTGTTTCCAGAGGTTGTCAGCTGGCAGGAGTTACAACCAGATGTAACTCTCAGCCCTGCAAAGGGAGTCAGGGTGCAGGTTCAGCTTGTCAGGTTAAAAGGGTGCCCTGAAGATGTGCCCCTGCAGCCCTGGGGGTTGCTGCAATGTCGGGCGGTGTGGATGGTGTCAGCTGTGCCTCCATACCCTCCAGCACTTCAGTTCTGGGCCCCAAATGGTGAATCTTGCCTTTCACCAGGGCTGCTTTGCAAGGGCACAGCACAGACTTGATAGAGTGACAGAGCTTCTGATTTTTTTTTCCAGATATTTCATCTGCAATTTTCCAGGACGTTCCACCCTGTAATATACTTCGAACATCTGTCCCCAAATATTAAATAAGAATTTCGTACAGTAGATATGGACTTTTTTTCTTTTTCTTCTTGTGTATTTAGTGGTTCATGAAGCTGCTATTTTATACTTAATGTCCTGTATTTGAAAACACAATAGAATCTCCCTGATACAACTGGCCATAGCTTTAGAGCTCTAAAGCTAAATTTAAGGAAGATGGAAGGCCACCAGAGAGGGAATAAAAAAACTTGATCTGTAAATCTCAAGTAGATGCAAGAATGTAAACTCTGCATGTAGCTAAGTGTTTGAAACTCATTAAAAGAGCCTATGTCCATGTAATTTTGATAGCCAGCCAACATCTCCCTCTTACTATCTTGAGCTTCAGAGCCTAGCCTATGGACACTAGGTTCTTCATGACTTGGCAGGACATTGACAAAATTATTTGTGAATCAGAGCCACTATAGCAGGACTGTGAAAATATCCTGTTCACCAGTGTCTTGAGAAGGTCTTCCATTGTGTGGAGTTTTGTTAAGTAGGTATGTAAGTCTTACCAAGTGGGTATAACTTTTACACAGGCTTAAATTTGCTATTCCTCTCATCCCTCCTCCATATTTCACATCTGGTTATAAATTACTTTTGTTAACTTCATTATCTATAATGACAACTGGGGAATTGGAGGGCTGTGCTGCAGAGAAATAAACTGCAGTGGATCTGCATTTAGTGCTGTCAACCTGAACGTGCTGTAAAGGTGAAAGCTGAAGCTTCTACACCGTTTTGTCCTCCTCATGAATGTAAGTTTAAAAAGTGATGGCCCAGGTTTACGTGAATGTCTAACTGCAGCGATTCCAGTTTCAACAAGGAGCATGGCAGACAGAACCCAACAAACCTGCTGCAGCAGCTGCAATTCAGTGTAAGAGATCTAAATTGTTGGTAGATATTCCTTAAGAGCTTTTGGCCTGTAAAAGACACCTTTATTCAGTTTGACTCAGCTTACTATATAAATAACTTTGGCATGATCTTGGGTTAAAGCTATAAAAGGAAACTAATAATATCAATTGCACTACCTTTTGCTGGAGTATAAATCCAGTCAGCTTCTAAAGTACTTGGTGCCACAATCTGGCCCATTGTTTCTGGGGAAAATAACATCTTAATTTGAGGTTTTTAGCAGAGGTAATTATTTCAAGATCTCTGCCAACATTTCATATGACATTTCAGTTGTTTAGCAGTAGTAAACTCATAGTCAGGTCTCTGTGGCACCCTTTGTGCAACTTCACATTAAAGAAGTACACTGAAGCAAAAGCCTTTCAGCTAGAAAATACATTGTCAGCCAGCCTAGTTTTGTACTTCATTACCAGCACTCAGGGTGTGTGGATTTTGCCTGCTTGTGAAAAGGAGCTGACAGGAGTTCAAATAAGCAACAAAAACCAAACTACCAAGTGGCAATCTGCAACTGAAGGTGAATCAGCATTGTGTTGTATTCACTCACAGCTGTTTATTAGGTTCTGGTACTTTCTTTGTGTTCATGGAAACAAAAGACTGATTTTATGGCAGAGACTCCCATGCACATGTGGGAAGGCTGATAAGGACTGAGAGGTAGCTGGCCCTGCACAGTCCGGTGGAAAGATTTGAGGCTATGGAGATGGGAGAGCAGAAGCTGTCCTCAGCAACCTCAGAAACATAGTGAAAAGATGCAGAGCTGCCAGTACTCCTGCTTTTGGCAGCAAGCTGCTATTTCAGGATGCTGAGTAGAAATCAACTGAAATTTTATTCTCCGGGAGACAGAGTTCTGTGGCACCATCAATCCCAGGAGAGTCACTGCCCATCTCTGAGCTGCCCTGTGCCATGGGTAATGCAGAACTGATCAGAGTGTGCCCACCAGATACTTTCAGACCTGGCAATGCTGGCAGCTCTGGATTTAGCAGTTTTGAGTGGTAGGATGCAGCCCACAGTTTGCGTGTTTTGGCTATGTCCTAACTAACTAGCTCTGGTACTAGTAGAGTAGCTGAAGGCACAGATTTGGCACTGTCTGGGTACTGACCTTGCCTCTCGGGCAGGTTTCCATCCTGGGCTGGTCTCCTTGCTGTGAGCAGAAGGCACCTAAAAGCACTTTGTTTTTTTTTTTGCACTGGCAGTAGCCTCATAGCCAGGAGTCAGGCTGCACAGCCCCCGGGCAGCAGTCTGCTAGTGAGCCTGTTTACTTCCCTAACACATTCCACTTATGCCTTTTAATTTTCATGCTGAATTAATTACCTGTCCTTCCACACAGATGGCTTCAGAATAAAAATATAGCTCGTGTCCTCAGCTTTCATCTGAAGCTGCTTTCGTACCAATGCAGTGGCTGGCGAGATCCCGTGGAACAAACAAACCTTGACACTCAAGTAATACCAAGCTAAGGCTCCAGTCAGAGAAGCCAATCCAGAAAAATTGATCTTGAGACTGTCCTCCAAAACCTGCATCTGAAGGTTACAGCCAGCCTGAATAAATGGAACAGAACAGAGGGCATGAAATCCGGCTCCCTGGGGTACTGCTCTTCTGTCATACACGTATACAGCCAGAAAGATGGATGAATAAGCAACACCATTACTTCTGAATCTGTGATAAAGCACTTTTTTGCTTTGGACATGTCACATAATTCTTTATTTCATCAGCTTCTAGTTTCATAACACAGAACGGATCACTTTTTTTTTTTTTTTTTATTAAAGCATCTGTGATATTTCATTAAAAAATTGGCAGTGTGAGGCCCTGACTTTTGTATAAAAATAAATGGATTTTATATAATCTACCAAGTGTACTGACTTTGCTGCCTTAGCCCTCACCACTAACCTTAGCACACAAAGGCTGGAAAATGTTTTAAGGGCACAGCAGGAATTTTCTGGCTTCAGAGTAGGGCTGCCTTTTCTTGCAAAAATCACATGAGATCCATTCAGACATGTTCCTGTTCAATATTAATGGCACCTTCCCTCTTTGTAAGTTATAAAAAAATCAATCTGGTCACTTGAGAAATGGGAAATCATTTCTATTCACTCAAGTTATTTATGGATTTAAATCCCTCATGCCCTAATGGAAGAACATTTCTGCCATTATTAGCATTACAGAGACACGGGCACTGAAAGAGAACTAGGCATTTTATTCTTACATTTCTTACAATGAAGGAACATGAGTAAACCCTTGATTTGAGCCTTTTTACCTACAAAGGCAATCAGTTCTGACAGGTGGAGAAGGAATGTCTCTTTAATCTCATTATGTTTTTAATGAGAAGACATTTCATCATTGCTTTTAATCTAATTAGTAGTATTTGAAATTCACCTCCACTTGGGCAATATCCAGTAGTGATGACCTTTCTGATTAGTTAATTCTTTACAGGGTTCTGAAAATGCTGTCTGCACTGAAGGAGAAAATATATTTATTCTAAAAAAACTCTCCTGAACTATACAACAAATGCCTGGAAGAACTTCAACTGGCCTTACATCTCATTAAAACATTTGTAAATTTGTTTCTTTTTACATACTCTCAGAAACTTCCTAATAGAACTTTTGTCAGGTTTAACATCTTCCAATTCCAAAACATACTGACTAAGGATAGAAGCCCAAGCTTTTGAATATTAGATTTGGTGTTCAGGCCTCAGATAAAAAGTGGAAAAATAATTAAAGCATGGACAGCTACAGTGCTTTGGAGGGAGAGATGAACCGAGGGAGAGAGATGGAAGAAGAGTTTTGTTGTCACGTGACAAAAAAAGAATTAAATGATGAGTTAACAGAGCAGAGTTTTACAAAAAGGATGCTTCAGGTGGCAGAAACTTTAAAGAAGAAAGCTTTTTCCTTGAGAGTCATGAGATTTTTTGGTGGAACTGAGAAGAAAGCAGTGCAATTAAGAATGACCTAGAGCAGGGAAGAGGGAGAAGACCAAAAGAAGGGACATAAGAAGAGGGATGCCTCTTCTTTGGGGTTGTTCAGCCTAAAGAAGAGGTGGCTCAGGGGAGACCTCATCACTCTCTACAACTCCCTGAAAGGAGGGGGTAGCCAGGTGGGGGTTGGGCTCTTTTGCCAGACGATTTTCAACAAGACAAGAGGGCATGGTCTTAAGTTGTGCCAGGGGAGGTTTAGGTTGGAGATTAGAAAGAATTTCTTTATGGAGAGAGTGATCAGGCATTGGAATGGGCTGCCCAGGGAAGTAGTGGATTCTCTGTCCCTGGAGATATTTAAAAAGAGACTGGATGTGGCACTCAGTGCCATGGTCTAGCAACCGCAACGGTGGTTCAAGGGTTGGACTCGATGATCTCTGAGGTCCCTTCCAACCCAGCCAATTCTATGATTCTATGATTCTATAACTTCATAAGGGAATATTGAAAAATATAATGAAGTTTCTTTGGCAGCATGAGGTCCTGCCCATGCAGCATTGCTATGTCCAGGGAATAAGAGATGGAGGGAAGGCTAATGGCTCAGTATAGAGTTCAGATGGTTTTGTAGAAAGAAAAATGGCATCACCTGCAGCAGAATATGTGGCAAAGAGCAGTGTTTTGCTCATGTTGCACTCACGAGGAAAGCTGAGAAGCTTCAGATGCTGAGTACCCCAGGTCAGCTTCCCAGTGGAAACAAGCAATGCCTTGGTGCCTGAATGAGTCCATGCATACCTGGCTTGGAGTAAAAGTGACAATTTCAGTCCAAGGGCAGTATCCAGACCTCAGAGCACTGGTGTCACTGCAACAACCCCATCTCTAGATTTTGTGTTGCTTAGGAAGAATCATTCTCCTTTCTGTAAAGAGGAAAAGCTGTGGCTCCTAACCACACACAGCCTCTCAAAAGACAACCACATCATAGAATCATAGAACTGGCTGGGTTGGAAGGGACCTCAGAGATCATCAAGTCCAACCCTTGCTCCACTACCGCTGCAGTTACCAGACCATGGCACTGAGTGCCACATCCAGTCTCTTTTTAAATATCTCCAGGGATGGAGAATCCACTACTTCCCTGGGCAGCCCATTCCAATGCCTGATCACCCACTCGGTAAAGAAATACTTTCTAATATCCAACCTAAACCTCCCCTGGCACAACTTAAGACCATGCCCTCTTGTCTTGCTGAGAGTTGCCTGGGAGAAGAGACCAACCCCCACCTGGCTACACCCTCCTTTCAGGGAGTTGTAGAGAGTGATGAGGTCTCCCCTGAGCCTCCTCTTCTCCAGGCTGAACAGCCCCAGCTCCCTCAGCCTCTCCTCATAGGATCTGTGCTTAAGTCCCTTCACCAGCCTGGTTACCCTCCTTTGGACCTGCTCCAGGACCTCAATATCCTTCCTAAACTGAGGGGCCCAGAACTGGACACAGGACTCAAGGTGTGGCCTCACCAGGGCTGAGTACAGGGGCATCAGAAAGCAACACAAGCCACAGGGTTTTATTTCAATCTAAATGCATATGACAAATGTCTGCACAGCACATGGTGGTTCTGTCTGCTGCCTCTGATCACAGGACTTGCTTCTTAATTCATCTTAGTTGCCTTGTGGCTTAAACTCAAAGCTTTTCCAAGCCTTTCCAAAAGCAAAGATAGAGAGCAGGGCAGTGTGTGTATCACATCAGTACAGCCTATTCCCTCTGCTATCACACATTCACACAGTAAAGTGAAAATTAGTCCAAGAATCAATGTTTGATTAACTCTGCCAAGCAGACTAGATCGGCACCAAATAAGAAACTCAGCATAATAGGATTTTTTTTCCAGAAAATGACTGACTGAAGCAGCTTATTTTCCAGAGTGATACAGAAGAAAATGTACTTTCATGTTTCAGTTCATTTCACCCGTACTTCAAAATGCAATGAATTTAAAATTACATGAATGCCATCTATCTCAGTTGTAGAGCAGAAAGGGCAAAAGTTGAAAAGTACTTTTGTACTTCACATAACTTAAATTTTTCAAATTGTTATTTTTCTTCCCTTGAGGCAAAGGCGTCACATTCTGAGGACTGCTGTGTGAACCCACTGCATAACATCGATGGTCCTAAGGGTCTCTTCCCACCTAAGTGTTTCTATGATTCTATGATATCTATCTCATATTCATTCCTTTTGTGTCTCTTAACTTCACTGACCTCATCTGTGTTTTTGACATACCCATATAAGCAAAACAGCAGAAAACTTTGCTCCTTCCTATGACGAACGCTAACAGTTCTAGAGCCCTTAAAGTGTCCTTTACTCAGCTCCAGTAACTAAAAAAAGGCTTTTATTTTACTTTTTCCTAGATATGTTATTTCTGAAGATCAAAACATTGTGTTGTGTTCCTTTGATGACAAAAAATGGGTGATAGCATTTAATGTCTAAATAGTACAATTCATAAAATACCCAGGAAAATCCCTTTAGGTCAACTATCTGAGTGTGACTTGTGTAATATGCACAGACATATCAAATAGTATCTGTCTCCTCAGCAAAGCAATTACACCAAAGAGCTGATGAGCTGCAGAACAAATGTAGGTCATTTCCCCTTGGATTTCTGTCTTTGGGTTGATTCATGCTGATGACTGAAAAAATATGTGTTAGATATAAGCTTTTTCAATAGTGGCAGCAAGCAGGGGGGTATCCTATGTAGGGAACCTCATTTCTGTGAGGAAACTGCAATGACACTGGGGAGCCTACAGAGTTTTGAGCAAGGGTGGGCATAGGGCTGGCCATTTGTTGCTTAGTGAATACAGGCAAGAGTGAACAGCATTTATTTGTCAATACATGGGCAAAAATAATGGTGTGGTTGTTGGGTAATTTTTTTACATCCCTGACTGTAAGCAAGACATATCAGATTAAATAAAACCTAATAAGGAAGATTGCTGCTGGAGGGAGGGAACTGGTGTCCTTTAGCTGTCTGCAGAGAGGGCAGTTTGATGGAGCAAGTCACCCTCATACGGGGAAGGATTCCCTCCCTGGTGGGAATACCAGTTTCTCCAGCTAGCCCTGTTATTTCTGTAGCCAGCCAGGTTTTTTACCATCTTTTGAAGCTGTCAGGTCACAGCTGGAGCAAAGGAAATGGCCTGAAACTACAAGTTCATTTCTAGTAATCAAGGAAACTCCACAAGCCAAGAGCTGCTCTTGGTTACTCCCAACAGGACCTCAGTGGGAGCAAGGACCAGAAGGTGAATGGCTCCCTGGTGATCAGTGTCCCTCTGTCCAACCATCCCTTCCCAAAACTCCCACTTCACTAATAGGGATTAAATATTACTTTTTTCTCCACTTCATGGTCAAATGTTCTAGCTAAGAAATTAGTATGCAAAAATGGAACTTCCTAAAGCTCATTCCTTGGGGGCTATGTAATTATGCAGAAGTGAATGACATTTTGCATTTCCACAGAAACTCATGGACTGAGGGACAGATTTTCACTGTCATTCTACCATCTGAATACTTTGAAGAATCTGGTCTAAAACATGTATATTTTTTCCCCTAAGCAAAATGTAAAAGTTTCTGTTAAACCACTTTTAATAGAAAATAAAATTATCCTTCTTAAAAGATGAACTATGTGTAGTCCTGCACACTTTTTTTTTTTTTTATCTAGTTGCCAGACAATTATTCCAGCAGCACACTCCAAGGACTGTGTTCATGTGTGATAACACTTTCTGTTGGGTCACTGACAATTGATCTAAGAACCACCTTTGAGGTCTGGGTTATCTCAACATAACATGCAACTTCCAGGAATTTTACTGCTTAATTCTAATTAATTTTTTACATATAGATCTTGGACATCTGTGTGTGGATTTGAAAGCTTTACATACTGTGCAATATAAAAACACAGCCTAGACAATTCCAAGGTCATAACATTTAGCTGTAGGTAGTATGAATGCTAACACAAAGCTAGTTTAACTTAACTAACCTTCAGGGTTAACTTCCTTGAAAGCATCCAGACTGAGTTAACTACATACCAAACTCAGTATAGCAGTAAACTATATTTTAAAAAGCACTCATTCTTATATTTCATAATGTATATAGATAAAATCTGCTGCTGGAAATCTGGTTTTATTGAGGTTATACAGGTTTCCACTGGTGATGACCAGGCAAAGTAGCTTATATGCTTGAAGTACAACTTAATCCACAGCCTTTTTTTCAAGGACTCTCGTATACATGATTCTGCTGCATGAAGGCACTGGAAGCTGTATGAAGTGTGTCTTGTTGTGATTATGTCTCAAGAAATTTGTTGACAACAAAGCAGAACTGTTTCTAAAATGATTAAAATAAACCTTCAAGGCTGATAGCACTCAGTTTTTCAAGTGATTCTTTGTACTTCTCTTACCACAAGGAAAGCACACCAATGAGTTGTTGTGTTACCTAGACACTAGGAAGAAATTGAAGTGTTCAGATGTCAAAAATGTTTTTGGCAGGCTGGTCAAAATGTTAAATACCAGAGAGCCTGAGTTTTGCTCTTCCTCCCTCATACACACCAAAAATTATCTAGATCCAGAGTCAGTGTGAAAATAACTTACTTTTAGCTTAGTGACTGGGAGTGTTCTCAGCTTCTGAGTTAAGACTAATATTCACAAAGTTGCAGAAGGAAAATGTGCAGAGGGAAAATCCAAACTTAGAGATATGTAGGGGAGAAAATAACATAAAATGGCAACTATGGCAGAAACATGGAAGGTATTTGTTATCAGGAGGGGCTAGTAGCTGTAGGCAAAGGTCTGGCAACAAGTTCAGCAGTAGTTAGCTCTGTATAAACAGAGTACAAGTGGAGGGTATGTAAGCTGCTTATTCTACAAAGGAAGAAATGTAAAATGTGCTGGAATAAAAGTGGGGAAGCCCTATCAGCCCAGACCTCATTGCAGATGGGACTGAGCAGGGTGCTGTATACCAGAGGGGTCCATCCAACACTGTCAATATGGGGGTCCCAGCAGCAAGAGCATTATCATCTAATTCAATTGCTAACATCTTGTAATTGATCCTTTTAGATCAATAAATAACACCTTTTATTCATATCTTGGCCATGAGGTGTTTCCATGAATCCTCTTATATTCAGAGTCAGAGTGAAGAGCAACTCTTGTCACTGGTAGAAAAATAGTCAACACTTCAAGGTATATAAACAGGATCTTATAAGACTAAATAGATCCAGAAAGTCAGCTTGGAAGTCAGGTGAGAAGAGACAAAATACTTGAACAAACCCTGGCTTACTGGAAAAGAACATAAATGTGGAAGTCAGAGAATCAGTTTCTGCAGTGTTCCATTGCCTGCACAGCATTTCTAAAGAGCAAAGCCTTCAGGTATCAAAGAGTAAGAAAGATCCTAAAAATAAAAAGATTTAAAAAAAAAAAAAAAAAAAAAAAAAAAAAAAAAAAAAAGATGAAAAAGGAAACAAAAACCCACAACCCTGAACCTATAATTAAACCTTCCCTTGAGATAGCACAGTATATTTTAAAGCATGGAGAACTGCAAAAATCAGTCTCTGGGTCAGGTAGGAGGAACATTGCTTGTTCCACTGGAACAGGCAGTGCTACTGCTGAGTCTGATGGGAGCTGTGGGCACAGCTCAGCCACCCACCACGGGGATGTCTGAAGTTCTGCCAAAGCCTGTGAACAGAAAGCTCTTTCCTCCTTAAGACATCACTGACTCAGAGTAACAAATTGAAATATAATCTTCCAAACTAATGATGACCTGAAACATCGAGCCCTCCTCAAGTCTACTGAGGATTAGAGATCTACTGACAAATTGAGAGGAGAAATAAATTTTTCTCTTTTCTTCCCTTCCATCAGAGAGGCACAATAGGCACTCTCACTTCTGTGACATGACACAGTAGCCTGGCTCTGGAGAGAGCTATTTTGATTAAGACAGTGTCTGTTCTTCAGGAATATTGCACTGGATGATCAGTTCTGAATAGCTGCATGATGTTGTGTCACCCTGCTGCCTCAAAACCCTGAGAGCACTTCAGAGCCTCTCTTGCTTTCTGGCAAAGTAATGACATCTAACTTATCAGGAAGTATGAGGAAGGATCTGAACTGTGAGGACAGAGAAACAGGTCACTTTTAACCAGAGTCAGATGGCTTCTAATGCTTTCACAAGGCACAGTATTTTCAAAAATAAGAGAAGAGTGGAGGCAGAAACCAGGGAATCGCATTCAGACTGCAGAGATGACAGCAGGGAGACACAGAATCATGTTAGGGAAGAAGGAAAAGGAGCATCCAAGTTATCCAGGAGGAACGAGTCTTGGGAATGCTCTTTACTCTTGAAACCAAAACACAGCATTTCCTAGGATACCAACAGGAGACATGAGCAGAGATAAGGGACAGAAGAAGCCTTGAAATAATACTAAATGTCACTATTTATTCAGTGCCTTGACACCTCACTCAGTGAAAAAATTAATGCCTTTTAGGATCGCAGCTATTTTTATCCTTTGTTTCATTTTACTCTTTAGTTTATTGCCTGAAAATTGCCTGATCCCCCTTTTTTCCCCTCATGTCTTTCTCTTATTTCCCTTTTCTCTTATCTGCATATTTTCCTGCAGACCTTACACCATTACTACCCCTGATGCCAATGAAAGTTAAGGGAAAAGTTTCTGTTGTAATTGTTGATTTAAAAATTAAAATTAGATGTAGCAGCTAGGCTTTCTGTAGCATCAACAGAGAGAAACAGGTTCTCTGAGCAAATCACCCATCTCAGCTTAGAGCATGGATGGGAGATCCAGTGGATAAGAGCTTTTGAAGGTACCTTTCTCCCCGCAATGATGGTAGGGAGTGTAAGCCCAGGCAGCTGGTTTAAATAAGGCACCTAAGTTTTAGATCAAATGAATTATACCTTGATACTGAAAAAATTTCCATGACTGGTGAAAAAATGTTAAAAAAGGCCTCTACTTTATGCTTATATATGCCCCAGATTTACCATGCATTTGAGGCATATTGATGTGAAAGCTTAGATTTTGGTGGATCTTTGGCCCACATAAAATCTCAGGAAGGCCAGAGCCTAGCTGGCATATTTGAGACATCTTGTCATGAAAAAAAAATGCAGGGACCTGGAAGAAAGCTCATGGCACATGGCTGACAAAAACATTTACTCCTAATACACACTTTTGGGTTATGATACAATAATGCTTGAATTAATTTCCTCACAGAGGGCCCTGGTTTGCCATAGGTGATCTGTTCCTCCAATGTTTCCAAAGACAGAAATTCACTATTGGTGACCACAAGGACAGAGCTGAACCTGTGTGCTTCTGTGGCTAACAAATACTATGACTTAGTCCCTAGGTTCTGACATCTGGTCTTCATATGGAATGCCTGCATCTGTTGACAAAAATTACAGCAGCACTAGCCTAAGAAAAAGTAAGATTGATAATTCTGGGCTTTTCATATTAGCAGATCATAAACAGAAATTTTTCATTTGCCTGGAAGCTTCCAGTCACTTGATAAAAATTCAATTAAAGCATGAGTAGTGAGCTTAAATGTAATCAAAAGGCAAGAGAGGGGACTTTGCTACCCCTTATCTCCTGGGATTACAGATAAGAACATGCTCCTTGTCTGTTCAAATCAGTTTAAAGTAGAAGAAACTGTTTCCTGTAAAATCTAAAAGCCAATGAATTAGTCATTGGCCTGTATATATTAGATCAATTGCCTAGACAAATGGACAGACTTCGAAGTATCCTAAAGACACTTTAATAACTGCAAAGTAGTAAGAATTTCTGATTACTGAAAAAGAGAGCATGTTAGCACTTTTTAATCTGTGATCAAATTCTGTAGTAAATGAAAAATAATTCTGAAGGATCTTGTTATAAAAATGGGCTGCACGATGCCTCTAGCCTGACTGATGGAAGAGACTTAGCATAGAAGGGTAAACATGTCTTTTATTTTATTTATTTATTTATATAATATTGTTATATTTTGCTTTAACTCCATAATTCCTTTCTAGCCTCTTTAAAGTCTTTACAGATTTAAAATAAATGAAAATAGAATTTCAGACATGAATATATGTATCTAAATCACATAAATCTACTGCAGCAAATTCTAATAAGATAGCACCATCATCTAGAATCATCTGATAGAAAAACTTTCCTCATGTAAAACAGAGATGAAGAGAAAAGAAGAATAAAGGACTTTGGAAGCACAGTGAGGTGTAGACCTCTAGATTTGAAATACATACATAAGAAACAAACAGGTTATGAGGAGAATGTATAACATAAAATCTTACAGTTAAAACTAACTGTAACTGAACTTTTATTAAACAGAAAGTGAAAGAAAAGCACATCTTCCTCCAATAAAATCAGACTATCCAGCTGTTGTTTCAATCCTAAAGGAGTAACCACAAGATGAACACTTCTTGCATAACCTATATAAAACACTATGCATATACAACTCCGACAAAGCAAACTAGTTCAGTAATGATAGTTTTCACTAATAACTTTAATTTATTATTTTACCTAATATCAGCAAAAAAGTCTGGATCAGCTACTTCATGGGCTGGATAAACTACAGATACTAATAGCTTACTTTAAAGAAAAAAGGGAGGAGAGAGTTGCCTTTGTTTCTCTTTCTGTGAGCAAAATAAAAACTGGACCTTATAAAATGAGTAACTAGAAAATACTGGCTTTAGTAAAAAACGAAGGAAAAATCTATAAAGTGTTCTAGAACAGGCTCCAGCCTTTCAAAATGTAAACTCTGAATGTCACTGTCTTATATAAATCTCAGTGGTCATCATCACCTAAACTGCTCAAAAATTAAATTTAGTAGCACATCTTTCTTAGCTGCATTAGCCCAAAATAACAATAACAATAGATCCTGAAAGGCAGCAGTGTAACAACAAAACAGTTCCAGAGCTTCTCCATTTTGTGCCAGAAACTCTAAAAAATATAAACTTGAGACTACATTATTGTTTAACATCTTAGGTAGACAGTCCAGGAAGTGTCAGTCTATGCCCTTCCTAAATGCAGGGATTAATGTAGCCCTTTCCCCATGGGAAGACCTCACATGCCTCTCTTGTCAAAGGTAATGGGAAACCCTGCAGGGATTTCCTTATCTCTGAGCAGAGTGCCTTCAGGCTTCTTCGTGGCTCCCTGAGTATGATTCAGAACTGTGGGCTAGTCTTAGGTCCACTTGAGAAAAGTCACTGTTTCCAGATATTTTCCTAACATTCCTTCTTCATCAGTTCTCATTTATTAACCACAAGCTGGCCATTAGCCCTCTAGATCTGTCTGCCTGAGCCACAGAGAAATTCAGTGGCTCAAAGCCACAACCAGCTGCATCAAAAGAAGCAGGGCCAGCACATTGATGGAGAGGATTTTCCTCCTCTACTGTTCTCTAGTGAGACCCCTCATGGAGTAGTGTGTCCACTTCTGGAACCCACAACATAAGGATAAGAAGCAGATGGAGCAAGTCTAGAGGGCCATGAAGATAATCAGAGGGCTGAAGCTCCTCTCCTATAAAGACAGGCTGAGAGAGTTGGGGTTGTTCAGCTTGGAGAAGATAAGGATCCAGGGAGATATTATAGAGGCCTTCCAGTACCTGAAGGGGTCCTACAAGAAAGCTGGGAAGGACTATTCACAAGGGTGTGCAGCAAGAAAACAAGGGGTAATGGTTTCAAACTGGAATAGGGGAGATTTAATTTAAGCATTAGGAAGAAATTCTTTACTGTGAGGGTGGTGAGACACTGGCACAGGTTGCCCAGAGAAGCTGTAGGTCCTGCATCCCTGGATGTGTTCAAGGAGAGGCTGGATGGGACTTTGAGCAACGTGATCTATTGGGAGGAAAAAGTAGGAACCATTCTATGAATCTATGATAGATGTCTGGGTGGAAGAACTACTGTTCTCTGAAAATCATAAGGAAAAAAAGGGATAAAATTTCATGAAATTGCATAAAACATGAATCCTCTTTCTAAAAGACTCTTCCTGTCATTAGGCTGGTTGAACTGCTAACAAGAACATCCCATAAATGTAAGATTTTTTTACTCTCACAACTACGTAAGATTACAATTTTTGTAAAAGCATCCATTAACTGAGTCTGCTCAATAGTTTCAGGAAGATGTTGGAGTGAATAGCTGCTTGGGAACTATCTATAGCAGCTATTCAATCAGCTGGATGTCACACAACTCACTCTTTGAGCAGACCCAGCAATTGAAAGCCTCAAGCTTTTCATGGAGCCCTGCCCTGCATGAATACCTAACCACTACCAATTATAATCAGAAAGCTGAAAAACAATCTCTTATGCAAGCACACTCTGCAAAGCCTCTTCCTCACACTAATGTCAAGGTAAGGACAAAGCTGACCTTTTGGGAACCTGGTGTGAGTACCACTGGCTTTCAAAAGACCCCTTGGAAAGCCTCTACCTTTAGAGAGACCATGTGACTTGAAGAAGAATTCTGGGAGCTGGCAAAGTCTAAGTGATCACATTTGGCTGCTTTCTAATTAGCATTTGAGTCACTACCCAGAGTGCCTTTTGCCACTGGCATGCACATGGGAAGGACTCTTGATACGTGCGATCAGTCCTCCCAGTTGGGAAAATTAGAGGATGCACTATGTCCAGCACTGAAAGGAGGGATGGGCTCAGGTTACCTGGCTCCTACACATTTCCCACAGGACCTTTCTGTAGTGAAATGAGGCAACCAGATGCCACTAATTGCCAGGTATAGAATCATAGAATTGGCTGGGTTGGAAGGGACCTCAGAGATCATCGAGTCCAACCCTTGAACCACCGTTGCAGTTGCTAGACCATGGCACTGAGTGCCACATCCAGTCTCTTTTTAAATATCTCCAGGGACAGAGAATCCACTACTTCCCTGGGCAGCCCATTCCAATGCTTGATCACTCTCTCCATAAAGAAATTCTTTCTAATATCTAACCTAAACTTCCCTTGGCACAACTTAAGACCATGCCCTCTTGTCTTGTTGAAAGTCATCTGGTAAAAGAGCCCAGCCCCCACCCAGCTACAACCTCCTTTCAGGGAGTTGTAGACAGCAATGAGGTCTCCCCTGAGCCTCCTCTTCTCCAGGCTGAACAGCCCCAGCTCCCTCAGCCTCTCCTCATAGGGTCTGTGTTCGAGTCCCTTCACCAGCCTGGTTGCCCTCCTTTGGACCTGCTCCAGGACCTCGATATCCTTCCTGAACTGGGGGGCCCAGAACTGGACACAGTACTCGAGGTGTGGCCTCACCAGCGCTGAGTACAGGGGCAGAATCACTTCCTTGGGCCTGCTGGCGATGCTGTTCCGGATACAGGCCAGGATGCCATTGGCTTTCTTGGCCACCTGGGCACACTGCTGGCTCATGTTCAGCCTCCTGTCAATCCAGACTCCCAGGTCCCTTTCTGCCTGGCTGCTCTCCTGCCACTCTGTCCCCAGCCTGGAGCTCCCCATGGAGTTGTTGTGGCCAAAGTGCAGGACCCGGCACTTGGCCGTGTTAAACCTCATCCCATTGGAATCAGCCCAACTCTCCAGTCTGTCCAGGTCCCTCTGCAGAGCCCTCCTGCCTTCCAGTTGATCGACACTTCCCCCCAGCTTAGTGTCATCTGCAAATTTGCTGATGATGGACTCAATCCCCTCATCTAAATCATCAATGAAGATATTGAGCAGAACCGGGCCCAACACTGGTCCCTGGGGGACACCACTAGTGACCGGCTGCCAACTGGATGCAGCCCCATTCAGCACCACTCTCTGGGCCTGGCCCTCCAGCCAGTTCTTAACCCAGCACAGGGTGCTCCTGTCCAAGCCATGGGCTGATAGTTTTTTCAGGAGGATGCTGTGGGAGATGGTGTCAAAGGCTTTGCTGAAGTCCAGGTAGACCACATCCACAGCCTTCCCCACATTTACACCTCTCAGTATTTTTTTATTTCATAAATTTAATAATGCAGTCTCATTTCAGTAACCACCAAAGGAATTAGCATTTCTAAAGCTTTTTGTGATCAGAGAAACTATTCTTTCCTTAACATAAGTGTTAAGTAATTGCAACTGTCACTCTGCCTTCATGTGCATTGAATTCAACTCTGTAGCAGGCATTCATTTTGCTCAATATTGAATTAATTGTCATTTCCACATGTCAGTCCAAATGGAGACTGTCAGATTTTTAAGTAAATTACTTGAGAGAATAAATCACAGTGTTCAGACCCAATGCCACTAAACTGGAAACTATATAAAATACTGTTGCAGAACTGTCAAATAAGTTTTGAACATAAGAAAAAAACAGTGTGCACCATTCCCTAAATGGGTTGTACTTCTTTAAAGAAATGGTACCTTCCTGTCCTCTGATTCTCATAGGGCAAAGTGACCAGGTTCCTCTGAAACTGCATATTTTTTCCAGTATGTAGGATACCAGTCATGGGCAGCAGATGAGAGTTCAAATGATGTTCTTCTACTGATTTTCCATATCAGTGTGAGCCAGGTGGGATTCAGCTCTAGATTCAGGAACAAATCTGTGTCTCTGCAATGTGCATGTGGAGCCCAGAAAGCCAACCATATCCTGGGCTGCAACAAAACAAGCATGGCCAGTAAGTCAAGGGAGAGGGTTCTCCCCTTTTACTCCATTCTTGTGAAACCCCACCTGTCATTCTGTCTCCAGCTCAGGAGTCCTCAGCACAGGAAAGATCTGGACCTGTTAGGGTAGATTTAGAATAGGGCCACAAAAGTTACCAGGGGGATGGGACACCTTTCCTGTGAGGAAAGGCTGAGAGAATTGGGGTTGTTTAGCCTGGAGAAGACTCAGAGGGGACCTTATTGCAACCTTTCAATATTCACACCAGGCTTATAAGAAAGATGGGGACAGACTTTTTAACAGGGCATGGTGTGATAGGACAAGGAGTAATGGTTTAAAACTGAGTACATTTAAACTAAATGTGAGGAAGAAATTTTTTATTAATGCGGGCAGTGAAACGCTGGAAGAGGTTGCCCCATCCCTGGAAGCATTTAAGGTCAGGTTGGACAGGGCTCTGAGCAGCCTGATCCCATTGAAGATGTCCTGGGTCCTTGCAGGAGGGTTGGACTAGAAGACCTTGAAGGTCCCTTCCAAACCAAATTATTCTATGATTCAGTACAGGTGCTTATATGTGAGTCAATGCCACTACAGCCAGTTGAGATCTATTGAGTACAGGTAGTGAATGCCAGAGAACAAGAGAGCTGAGTGTACTGAGGTGTGAGGCAAATGACCTCTAACCTCTGGTGGCTGTTTTGACTTCCCCTCCACTGAATATAAAGAGAGCCTGGACACTCAGTTCACTTGAAGGCATTCACAATGCAGAAACCTAAGTTTAGGTGTCTAGATCTGGAGCTGGGATAGGCCTTACTGACAGATCAAGAGGACATCTAGATAATCTAATAAAGTCATTTAAGTGAGATTAGTTTTCTATCTTTGAAAATGCAGGTATTGATGCTTTTCTGACACCAAATGGACAAATATATTACAGAGAAAACTGAAAAAAATTACTTCACTTGGTTAGTGGAAATGGGGGAGAAAAGGGGCTGTACAAGATGACTGAGGAAGCTATCAAGAGAACAGAGCTGGGCTCTTCACAGTGGTGCATGATGAGAGGATGAGATACAGTAATTATCACTTAAAAGCTGGGATGCTCCAATAGGCTATATGGAGAAAAAAAATTAGCATGAGGAAAGTGAAGGGGTGAAACAGATTGCCCAGAGAGATTGTGGCATCTCAGTCTTTAGAGGTTTTCAAGAGCAGATGGAGCAAAGCTCTGAGCAGCCAGCTCTGCCATCATGGCTGATTCTACACCATGCTAGAGGTTGGGTTAGAGACCTCCTGAGGTACTTTCCTACCAAAATATTCTGTGGTGTGATAGAATTCTTTCACTTTACACAGAGCAGGAGAGAAGTCTGTCATATTTCTTTTACTACAGAAATTCAGAATTCATTCTCTGTATTTTTTTCACTACATGATAAAGGCTTCTGATGAATAGCCTTCCAAATCAAAACTCCTAGAGAACTTTTGCTACCTTCTCCTTTTCTTCAGTTTCACCTTTTCCAAAAGAAGTAAAAAAAAAAAAAACAAACATAACCAAATCAGAAAGGGAAAAATAGAGGTAGAAAGGGTAGTTTTAAACAACATTCTCCACTGATGCTTCTAAGACAGTGCATCTGATATGCCTTTGGACATTTCATGTGTTAGAAATCTAGGAGATATGTTATCAGTGCTGCCAGCACAGGAAGGCAAGGCACCAGATGTTATGTAGTTACATTTATTGAAGGACAGCTAACATTCTTCCCCCCAAGGATGCACAGTGACAAACCACCAGGCCCAGTTACACAATGATTCCTTGTCAACATTTTAGTTTCCACTTTATATTCTCCCTACTCTGTCAGATTCCAATTTCATTACTGAAAATTTCATTATTAATTTTATGTTATTGCATTTGGAGTATTTGGTGTAAAAGTACAACAAAGTCAAGTCCCTATGGCTAACATTTATTCTAGCTGTGTGGCTGCTCAGGGCTATTTGCAACTGCATCAAAGACAGAGTGAATAAAGAGAACAGTGCTGAGTCCACAGAGCCATGGAAGCATGAGCTGGCTTTTGTTCTCTTCTCTAGCATCAGCAGCATTTCCAAACCATGGTTTAACAAGTGCCAACATGAGCAAAAACAATTGACTGGACAGTCAGCAAGCCCTCAAGCTAGAGCCTCATTTGGCAGAAGTGGTTGTTAAGGAGCCATAAAGAGATACTTTTATTCATACCCTGGGAACACGTAAAGAGAAAATCGAGCCACACATGCGTTCAGTTCTGCCTCACCATCTCTACAGTGATTTCATAATAACCACATTATTGTGTTAAGAGGATTGCCTCATGCAGTTATCTTGCCCTTCCCACTCCCAAGCACCAGCACCCATGCCTGTATTGCTCTCAGTAGATACTCACC
Source organism: Calypte anna (assembly GCF_003957555.1). Classification (NCBI taxonomy): domain Eukaryota; kingdom Metazoa; phylum Chordata; class Aves; order Apodiformes; family Trochilidae; genus Calypte; species Calypte anna. The sequence goes on from NC_044244.1 coordinate 174,025,902, forward strand.
AGCTTGACTTGCTCTTAAGAACTTCCACAAGCAACACCATCACAAGCTGAGCAATTTCCATGCTCAGCTGCCTTGCTAAGCAGCCCTTCCCTTGAGAGATAACTGCAACTTCCACCTCTGTTAAGTAATCTTACTACTCCTTGTTGCCCCTTGGATGTACTCCCTCCCTTACATGCATTTGAAGACCATAATCATGTACCACCCTCTGCTTTCCTTTCTCTAATGTGAGCAAAGCCAGAGCTTCTGCAGCAGATGTGTGTGGTGGGCAGCTGGCCATGACCCCCAAAAATCCTTTCAGAGCCTCCCTTACTGCTCTGAGCAGCATGCAGGGACTGCATTTACACCTTCCAGACCATGTGCCTGGTAGGACCTCTCAGCCTGACATTGCTGACTCCTGCCTGAAGCATGGCCCTCCCCCAGCAATCAGTCCCCACTCTCTCTTCCCCAGCTTTCCCAGTCCTGCCTTTGTGCAGACATGCATCTACCCTTTCAGAAGTTCATTCTCTGCTCAGACCACTTCAGCTTGGCAGGACTGTTTTAACACCCAAGCTGTGCCCCAGTGGATCTGCATCTTTTCTCACCCTAGTGCCACCTGCACTTTTATAAGGGTGCTCTCTACTGCACGTAAATTATTAGTGAAAATATATTTTTTGTTAATGACTGCCCGTCTGAATAACTAGAGAAACTAATCTAAGTACAGTTTCCTAGCAGTCACATAGCCACATTCAGTTGCATCAAATCCAAGTTTTTTCTTATGTGTCACAGACAAATGCCTTACTAAAAATCAAAAAAAAAAAAAATTACATACTTGCTTTTCCTTTACTTACAACACCCACCCTAATACGTGGGTTATATATGCTCATATATGACTAGAACAACTCTAACAATGTTGTGTGTCATCCACTTTAGTTGTTTGTTGTCTATGTAATTTCAAATTATTTGATTTTTATCATTTACATTGCCTCTGTTTTGTTCCTGGATCAAAGCTGATGTCAATTAATCTATAGTTTCCTGGTATCTTCTTTATCTTTTTTTCCCCTCCTCTAGGAAAATCCCTTGAATTTTCATTTTACAGTCTTCTGAAACTCACTTCACCTCCAGTTCTGGGAGAGAATTGATAATGCCTCAGTTTTTCAACATCACCTCCAGCACAGGTGGACTTCTCATCTTGTTGCCCCTAACTATAGTTAAGAGTCCAACTACAGCCACCAAACGAGGCCTGTTAAAGACAGTCCTATAAAACAGCTGCAGAAATATCTTTCCACCCTACTTTTTATCTCAGCAGGGGCCTCACCTCTGGTAGGAATGACATCAAGACCAAAAGAATTGGAGGGGTTGAGTTACTTTCTGGATTGTTTTGGGTTTTTTTTTCACCTCCTTATCCTTCTCCTGGTTGTATAAGCTCTACTTTGGTGAGGATTTCTGGTGAGAGGAATTAAAGATTCCACTGATTATTTAACCAAAATCAGACTTTTTCATCTTCTCCACATTCACCCCTTCTAGCTCCTAAAATCCTGGCCTGCAAAGACTTCATTTTCAGTGAGCTCCAAACAACCTATATATGTACTTCATGCACCACATGTTACTAGTTGCTTTTATTCTTGACCAGATCCCTTCTCTGACCAAATATCACCAATACCAGAGTTACTCTGATCCTTGTTTCTGTTTCTCCAAAAAAAAAAAAAAAAAAAAAAAAAAAAAAAAAAAAAAAAAGAAGCAAATTCAGATCTTTCTAACACCAAACTAGAAAAAAATGAGTTTCCACTGCACAATTTTTCCTGATATATGAAACTTTGATGGGATTTATTTTTGTTTCTTCCTCTTATCAGACATTAACTGACATGGCTGTGGTGGATTATTGCTGCTTTCATTTTTGCAGACAGAGAAACTGCAAGAAAATGAGGCTAAACCTACTGTAAAAAGCTTCATTCCTTCAAACAAGCCCAGGAATTCTGACACTCCCACCTGCTTCAACAGGAATAAAGATTAGATCAGCATTGAGTGAGTGCCTTTGAAAACCCCATCCTACATTTCTGCCTCAAAACAGTTTAAAATCTAACTCCCAGGCTTCTCTTAGTCAGTCAGTAAACATCTGTTTCTAGGAAGTTATAAACATAGCATTTTGCAAAACAATTGTGCAAAATCTCTGGAAAAATAAACTGCACAAAAATGCCTGAAGCTGCTCCACTTTGGTTATCACCATTTGGTTAACTCAAAGCCATTTCTCTCAAAAGATATGAAAGGGCAAAAAGGTTATAAACACTACAGCTGTTGGTTTGCTCAACACATCTAATACAATATCCAGGCTTTTTTTCAAATATTGAAATTGGTTAATACTAGAATTATTAATTTAGAGGCAATATATAAATATGCAGAATGGTCAACCCTGGAGTCAACAGAACAGGCATTTCATGCCAGGTTGATACTGTGACTTTTATACAGCCCTGGTTCTTCTGGAAGTTTGAGTAAATGTGTTTACATAATACTTTCAAAATGCAAAAACTGTTTTAGGTTTAAGGTCAACAGCACAATGTGCAATGAAGTGTTAAATTACAAAAAAAAAAAAAAAAGTAGTATGAGCCCACCTTAGCAGTTGCTAGCAACCCAGTGCTTTGAAAATCCCAAACCTTCCCTGGGGTTCCAGCCTACCACATCTCTGCCCTTGATACCTTGCAATGTTTCAGCTTCAGCAATACTTCCAAGATTTTTCTAAATAACATGAAACAAATATTGCCACAACCTGTTGCCATATTAAGAGTGCAATCAGTTAAACTGAATGTGGGTGAATTGGTTAATATATTTCGCAGTGCATTTCAAGAATGAGATGCATAGTAAACCCTGGTGAAGTGTTAACCACCAATTCTGACACTCCTCAAATCCCAGGCCCCCAGTGCAGAGCTAGCAACTCCCAATGCAGCCAATGCAACAGCTAAGTTCAGAATCTCAGGTAAGAACATGTAGATAGTAGCAACCCTTAAGTGATTTCCATAGACCGTAGCACGTATCTGTGTTTTTCAAATTATCCAGATAACTTAAGCTTATCAAATTCAAGAAGACCTAAGCTTCTAGGTCATTCAGGCACTCCTAAAAACTGTCATGGCCCTAGTCAGTCATAGAATCATAGAATTGGCTGGGTTGGAAGGGACCTCAGAGACCATAAAGTCCAACCCTTGATCCACTACCGTTGCAGTTACCAGACCATGGCACTGAGTGCCACATCCAGTCTCTTTTTAAATATCTCCAGGGATGGAGAATCCACTACTTCCCTGGGCAGCCCATTCCAATGCCTGATCACCCTCTCGGTAAAGAAATTCTTTCTAATATCCAACCTAAACCTCCCCTGGCACAACTTGAGACCGTGTCCTCTTGTCTTGCTGAGAGTTGCCTGGGAAAAGAGACCAACCCCCACCTGGCTACACCCTCCTTTCAGGGAGTTGTAGAGAGTGATGAGGTCTCCCCTGAGCCGCCTCTTCTCCAGGCTGAACAGTCCCAGCTCCCTCAGCCTCTCCTCATAGGGTCTGTGCTCAAAGAGAGCCTTTCATAACCAACAAACAAATACAGCTTTAACCCCACATTTTTCCTAATAAATAGTTACTGGATGCCATGGAATGAGGTGGTTTCATTTCGTCTTGCAGTATACAAAGCTCAAAGTTACCAAGCTATTTTTCTGTCCATTATAGTAGCAGATTGCACAGTGGATCAAAAGGGCATGAAAACAGTTGTGAAAACTGTTACGACAACATTTCTGTGACAATGATGACATTGATGTCATCAATGATGACAGAAATGACTGATGGCACTGCCACAGGTGGCAGATCACACTGTAAAGCTCTGTGAAGCAGCTCAAAATTCAGAGGCTGTCAGTAAGCAGATAACCTGACATGTCGAGGTCTGACATGTTCAGACTAGTTAGGGTTCACACAAAAGGAGAAAAAATACAAAAATCCCCGTATGCACCACAGCTGTAGAAAACTTTATCATTAAAATATGTACTATCTCCCACTTTAAACTTCTAAGGATCGGGCCACCAGATTGCAGCAGATTCATATATTTCAAATAAAGCTGTTTGAAAAACTGCTTTATGAAACCTGCTTCTTGTATTTATTTTTTTTCAGCGTTGTTGTAGTTTTTATAAGCACTGATGGAATGCAAATATTACCATTATGGATGATACACACAAGCAATGAGAACTATATTGTTCTGCTCACATATATTGCAGCAAAGAACATACCTGTGATTTAATGCTATAGCAAAGCAACTCCTGTTTGATCTCTGTACTGAGCTGGGCTCTGCAGAATGTACCCCAAGCAGCACAAGGCTCAACACCTTGAAGACTGCTTATTGCTGAGGATTAACTCGCACTTGGGCTGCATCTCAGTGACCACAGCTCCTTTCCTCAAGATCTCAGAAATAGATGCCCAAATGTCAGCATTCTCTCAGTGTATGAAGTTGTGGTGTTCAGGTTGGGCAGTGACCACAGGCAGCCTGGCTAATTCATCATTTTTCCTCAATGTATATGTGTTTATGTGTGTATATATATATATACACACACACATACAACAAGCACATATAGCAACATACCAAACGGCTCTGTTGCTCAGCAGCTCACATGATCAAGCACCTACTCCACACCTTTTTACACGATGTTGTACATGTTACCTGGCACTGACATTTCAACTAACATTTAGCTGTTGTGCTGAACAGGAACACAGGGCAAAACCAGCCCCTCTGATAAAGAAAGGAGAGAGAATAAGGGAGAGAGACTTATGGGTTGGGAACTAAACTACACAACTTTGATGAAATAGTAATGATAAATAGGAAAAATTACTAAATATATACAAATATACAGGAAAATTGATACCATGTTCCTCCCCCCTTTCCTCCCAATAACTCTCATGTCACCACCGAGGCTGCAGGGCAGCCCTGGAAAAGTCCAGGCTGGACTCCTGGAGTCGGCAGCAGTCAGGATCTGGAGGCAGGAACACACAGATATGGGCTGGCACAGATCAGGACCACAGGCAGACGAATGGACGGAATCCTTCCAGGATGCCGAAGCAAAACAGGGACAGGTGGAGAAGGGGAAGCAGGAAGGGGAGAGGAAGGAAGGAAAAAAGGGGTTTGACCCTTGTGATCTCTCAAATTTATACTCAGTATGATGTCAATGGGATGGAATACTCTGGTCAATTTTAGCATCTATCTTGTCCATTCCTCCCCAAAGGAGGGCTGCAGGTGTGACCTCTTTACTCCTTCTCTCCTTCTGGAGGGCAAAATATTCCTTAGAACTGAGCAGTGTCCTTGGCTCTGCACACCAGTCTCTAGCATTAACTATAAACATTGAGCATTATCAGTTCCAGAAGCAGACACTGACAGAGAAACTTGCTGTTAATTTCATCAAGTGCAGCTACTTACAAGAGACTTAGCTGAAAGCAAAAGTACAAGAGAGAAAATTACCTTTATCCTGGCCCAAACCAGGACAGATCCTTTCCACGGGCTTCAGGGAAGAGCAGCTGTAGGGCCAAGCAGCACCTCAGCTTCCTCTTCTGTCTGGTGTTTTCCACCCATTTTTAAGTACACTTTCCCAGATGTGCCTCTGAGCTCAGCTGTGCCTGCACAGGGCGGCCCTGGCCTCTCCTCACAGTGGCCTTGCCTGCTGCCTGCCCTGCCACTGCCCCCCACAGACACCCAGCACCCACATTTAATTATAGGTTCCCTAATGAAATCCTTTTCTCCACCAGCTCCTCCATGCCCATAGCCCTCAGTGGCAGAGAGGCCTCAATGCAATCCTGACAGAAAAGGAAGAAGGAAAAGATGGTGTTGCACACCTCAGGCTTTGCTGTGTCCTTCATCACTGAGTTACCTGCCCCCTTCAGACTTTTACCTACATAAACCATTTATTCACCTTTACCTTAAAAAAAAGGAGTTAGGAAGTCCCAGTCATGTCTGACCATCCAAGCACCACTGAACATTACTAGAAACAAAATAGGGATCAAAAATCTATGCCACTACTGAAATTCAAAGAAATACCTTGAAGAACTTGAAGTCCCTTAGTGGCACTGACTTCAGATAAAAAACAGATGGTGATATTTAAAACTGGCATAATAATTGCAATTAGTATATATTAGTAGTGCTTCTAAGTGTAGAAGACATCTGGCCAACTACTGCCTAAGCAATGGCTTGGGTAACTTGCCAGGAAGCAGAGAGACTGCTTTTGATTTGTATACACTGGAAAAAAAATAAAATTGGTGAATCAGCTTTCATTACAAGCAGGCTTCTGCAAGATTTGTATCTTCAGCAGCATGTGGCTGCCAGCACTTACTCTCTGTGCTCATTAGAAAGTTTCTGTCCTCAGGGACTGTGGGCTCTGCAGTCCTGTGGCTTTCACCCGCTGTGACAAGAGCTGAATCCCACCCTCTGATGCCCGTGTTTTCAGAGGATGCTCGGTAACAGGAGAGGAGTGCTATAAACGTGAGAGCTAGTAAAAACCTGTTGCCATAAAAAGCATAGAAAATAATGTAATTTTGTTTGCAAAAGAAAAAAACAGGAGGTAACTTAATTGTTGTGCTTACACTCTTGCATGGGAAGATAACACAGTTAGTGAAGGGCTCTTTAGTTGCAAAAAAGGAAGTCTAGAAGCTAAAAATAGAGTTTCTAGTACTAGAAGTGATTTAGCAGCAATCAAGCATGGTTAGACAGATATAAAAGGTATGAGGAAGTCTAATAATCTTTTTGGCCTTAAAAAAATGTATGCATCTATACAGATAGTGGCAACTAAGTCCTCTATAAGCTCAGAAATTGTCACAATCAAACCTGGATACAGAGCACAGATGGTAAAAATATCTGTAAAATATGTTCCTATCTTAAATTCTGACCACGGGGCAAACAAGCTGTGGTTTAAATTTCGTAAGCTGATACAGAATCAATTCTCTGCAGATAATCAATACTGTAATCATTGTAATCATAGTTACACTATGCTGATTATTTAAGTAATTCAAATAACATTCACTGTTGGGTGAAGCATTAATTACAGCATTTCCCTGTTTCTAGAAAAAGGCAAGAAGCCGTTGATTTTGGGTCATCCCTATATCAAGTGAAAATGGAGGCCTCATTTGAAGACAGGATGAGATTTAATGGAGTTTTCACTAGGATGAGACAGTGGCACTCAAGAACGGTAATAAACAAAAATCCAGTGATAGCCCTTATTCCTTCACTTATAGAATATCAAGTGCAGATAGATTCATTACATTTAATACTGTCATAAGCTGTTCTCTTAGCTTTAATATTACATTGATTTTTATACTATTACACTTCATGTTACTCTTGAATTTTACATTATATTTTATATGAATTAACACAAAGAAATTCCCAGAATCTCCTTGAGCATCCTCAGTGATGACTCATGTCACACCATACAACAACAACAAAAAAACCCCAAAGATTCTAAAATAATCTGTTTTCAGATACTTACTAACCACCTGTGGTAGTTTCTCCAATAGCAAAACATCCAGAGCTTTCTCTTCTCCAGATGGAAGAAACAGCAGCTTTTTAAATTCATGTTGTGTTCTGCTAGAGACAATTCAGGACACTATTGATACAATATTGATGATATTTGGTGGGTGGTATATTGGGTTTCTTTGGTTTGGTGTTTGGTCTTTCGCTTTCTTTGTTGTTGGTTTTTTGTTTTTTTTTAAATTGTTTTTCAAAAGATCCTTTTCTGTTTACAAGATATCCATGAAAGGTTCTGGATATTTCATCTGACAATAACACAAAGCCTTTCCCTAGTTAAAGTGCAGTCAGCATTTGCTTTAACATAAGTGGATGTTACAGAGATCAGCAGTTCTCGGTCTGTAACCTCTGAACAAGCCCAGAAAACTGCATTAAACAGCAGAACCTACTTGCACATTCCTTACATACAGCCCAGCTCTGTGGTCTGGGGGGACCAGCAGAGGTTTTGCTGTGAGTTTCCTGATGGCTCAGTGTTCAGCATTAAGACAAGAAGCTATTTACAGACCCTGCAGCTTTGTGAGGCGTGTTCTGGCAAACTGGAGCAGAGCTTTGTGCCCTTATTACTTGCTGAAAAAAGAGCCATCAGAGCCTGCTTACTCCCTGCTGGGCTTGTCTTTTCAACAGGTGATACAGGATAACTAGTTAAAAAAACAAAAAAACCAAGAAAACCACAAAAAACCCAAAACAAAACCGAAAATATTAGAAGGCAAGTTTATTTGTACAACTTGGTGCAGGGAGGTGCTTTAAAAAATGGTTAAGGTCTGGTCAGCACTAGTGTGTCAGTCTTGCCTGATGGGAGATATATTATTTATTTATTGGCTCAGGGCCAGGAGCCCTGCAGAGCTTTATCCTGCTGGCAATGCAGCCTCTGCAGAGCCACATGCTTGTTCTGCCTAATTTGAAAGTTGTGAGCAGTCACTGAATGAAGGGGAATAAAGAGGAAGGAGAACAATGTCCAGCTAGCAGATGCACAGGCATATGCAAAAAATTGCATTTGTTCAGAGGTGCTGAAGTGCCTTCTGAAGTGATGTGTGCATGATGTGAATACGCTCTGCTCTTCCTCAGACCTCTTTAATAAGTGACAGCAACACCTTCTGAAAGCTGCTGCTGTTTGCCAGAACAAAACACTCGTTTTCCTCTAGTCAGTGTCCATGGAGCACCCTCAGGTAGTCCACGACTCTGTGCACATGGCAACTGCTTCAGAAACTATCTTAAATATGTCTGTGCATATATCCACAAAGGCTCAAAAAGAAAAAAAAAACTGGAATCAGCAACAACTGTTCAAGAAGAAACACTGTCATTTGACTTTAAATAGAAATGCTTTACTGAGAAGTTTTTTATTGAATAATGTTAGATCACTGCTAGTAATCATGACTGCTCTGGATACAAGCTTTCCACTGACTCTACCAGTGCATCTCCTGCCTTCTGTTCAGAGGCTAAAGGCAAGAATAATTAAATTTTTCGAAATAATTGCAGAAAAAAATATATAGAATTGAGTGGGTGAGCATCTTACAGAACAAGATTAAAAAAAAAAAAAAGACACAATCACTATGAACTGGACAATAATTGTCATATATATCTGTTCTCTAGCTAGATAGATTATCTTGAAACAAAAATGAACACTGAATTTTTCAATGAGCAAGAAAAAACATCCTAATTTAAAAAAATATTGTTTGTTTTTTGTTTTTTTTTTTAATTCTCCACCCCCTTCCTCCAAATGGTGCTGAATTATCTGGCAGAAATTCCCTTCCTTCCTGCACAAATCACACAAGAGCACATGGCACAAGAGCTTTGCCTGCTCAGCTTGCAGTATAAGGAACTGCTCCTCCATCACCTGCTTGAACAGAACTTACCTGGGTCATGAACATTAACAGCCTGCATCTTATTTTCCAAGATGTCCAAAGTAGATTTTAAGTCAACACCTGATAGCATGACTTGCATAGCCAGGAAAAAGATATAACATGGATGAACTAGTGCAAAAAGCCAAACTTCACAATACATATGCTGTGAAAAGCTGCATTTATTTTGAGTATCCCTGGAGCACTGTGTGTGAGAGCTGGACAGCACAGCTGACAACCTCACACTGCAGTTTCACTAAATAATGGTTACATTTAAAGAAAAAAATAACCCAACATAACGGTATCGTTGCAGTGATCTCACACGTTGCTAATCTGCCCAGAAAAGTGTAAAAGCGAGTCCAAGAGCAAATTGCCTTCTTGAGCTCTGACTTGAGCATCCTTTTTGGGAAACACGAAGGTTGACTTTCCCTTCGAGCCACGGACCAAGGGCTCTGGTGCCCTCCTCTGGTTGCATTCTTTGGAGACCACCAGATCACAGGATCGCCGCTATTTTTACTGTAAACCAATTCACATTTTCCTTCTGGCTTAACACAATAAAAAGTCTTTCCTTGTGTGGCTGAACCTGCGAATACTTAGATGTGCCTCTTCGGTAAATAAAAGTGACAATAGATGGCAGCCCTGGGACAAGCATTTTGTTCTAAGCACTTGTTCTGCAAATACGGTTTGGAGTGAGCCCGGTTCTGCCACCCTGACATCTCACTCCCTTATCGCATAGGAGAACAGCACTGCTGCTGCTCCTCATCTGCAGCCTGCTTTGCCACCCATTTTGTTAGTTTACAGATATTTCTATCCTCCTTATGAGGGACAAGAATAACTGAAGGGTGAGTGCTCCTGTTTCCAGATATCTGTCACACTTGAGTCTCTCCCTAGACTGGGATATGGTTTACAGTATTCTTCTGTATGAAGCTCACTGGTTGGTATCAAATGCGTGACCTGTTGAATAATGTGGGCTCTAGGGCTCTCTTTCCTAATTTTTCAAGTTATTTACACATCAAAACACAAACAATAATAAACAAACAGAGAAGGCAGCTTGGCTGCAGATGGTGGAGGGAGAAGACCTATTTCTTGCCACAAATCAGTGCTTTATCATGACCCTGTTCTTCCAGCACTTGGCTCCAGTAATGCTTCCCTGTGTTCAAATTCAGAGGGTCTGAACATCTGGAAGGCAAGGACTGAGGAATCCCTTACACCTTAGGTAGGTATTTACCAGTACTAGTGACTGGGACACTTGGTCATTCTGGGCACCTTGCTAAGACAAAAGAGGGGCAAGACAGGAAGAGTGAGCTCTGATCACAGCCAGACACACAGCCTGTTAGCTCACATTGACTGTTTTGTCCCATTCCAACAAGCTCTCCTCCAGACAAATCTGCTTAAATAAAGCTAGCCCTAAGCATCATGGAAACATGCCAAATGGAGACAGATAGATGGCTGGGAACCAGCCTTTGTTTAGTCCACAATTATTTTTCAATACCAGCACAACCTAGCTAGACAAGCACTGTTCAAAACTCCAGGATGCAGAGTTATAATTTAAACATCCTCAGGAAGATTATTATGGCCAGGTCTGCCTGGTCTTTCTTGCCTCGGTTTAGTTCAGACCCAAGTTAATTTGGTTAAGAGGAGTAGGCATGTACTTTAGGATTAACTCAGCATTACTGTGGACGGTCCTGCAAGTTTGACTGTGCTCTTCTGAGCTCTTCTGTGCTCAGAAGTTTGCACTGCTGCCATCTACACTGAGGAACCCCCATCAGGGCACAGAGGGCTGAGCTTGGCCATATTAGCTATTCATCACACAGGCTTTCTAAGCCGATGTTTCTTTCTCTACATCTCTGTGGGAACATCAGCTAAAGTGCACATTTCCCATTAAAAAGTTTCCATGGATACTCATCATGCAAAGTTTTGAAACTTTTGTAATAGGTGGATGGAATCTGAACAAGCACCCAAGAGAGAGTCTGAGCTTACCATACAAGAGAAAAAACTATGAAGCAGACAAGATTTAATAAGCATTTAATGAGACTCATGTGGTGTGATGGAAAAATACTCACAACCACTATAACCATCAGAGGACCTGACCAAGTTAAGACTCAACCAGGGCTCCAGAACATCTGGAGGTAGGGGATGGGTCTCTACCTCCTCCAGTTAACATCTGCCTAGCACAGTCTGCACAGCTCATTAGTGTATGAAGATGATCTTGCTCTGGGGCAGAGGCTAGTGAGAAAAATTGCAAGACTAAAAACTTAATTTCAGGAAGCAATCACTGATGCTGCTGGCTTGCTTCTCATTCACAAGAGCAGTTCCACATGCTGCTTCAAGGTCACGGGCTAAAATACACACCAGCTTCAGCAATCACAGTTAATTCTAGTAATTTGTAGAACTGACAACAAGCAGGGATGTACACAGACTAATCAAGCAGCCAGAATTCCCAGCAAGGCAGACACACTTCAGTCATGAATTAACAGCTTAACTGTCCTGACCACTGTTAGATAATTTTCCCTAATTACCCAGTTACCTCAGGCATTCTTAACTCACTCCAGAGAAGAGGAAAACAAAGACCCTAGTTGTTAAATCAGTGCCTTCCCAGAGAGTATTGAGTTCTGATTGTTCATTTTAATCTTAAGGGCATAATGGATCCACAATGTCTCCACAGCTACAGCTCTCCCAGGACACCAAAGTAAGTTACAATATTTAATGTTAAAAGTCATTGGTTAAAAAAATTCACTACAACAGAGAGGAAACAGGATCACCTTACTACAGCACATATGGGTCTTCTGAAAATCACAACATAATATTATGGCAGCTGGTAGAGTAAGATCAGGCAGCTTTTAGTTTGTTTCTATTACCAGTGTTAAAGAACTCTTGAACATCACAGATCAGAATTAAAATACTCAACATTTCCAACCCACTCCACTTGATCACTCAAAGCTCCTTGGTTGTGCTCAGCCTGCTGTCTCACCGTTGGGTTTTACCCCCAGCACATTGTCCCAATACATCCTAACTCCAGGGAAGATATTGTGACCTCCATACAAGTCAACATTCAGCCTTCAAAAGACACATGTTGGAAGTCAAGACTTCTCTTCAAAGTAGAACTGGCTGAGCAAGATCAGGTTTGACAATTCTGAAACTGCCACAGTTTAAATGTTTTCTGAACAAAATAGATGAGCTCTTATTTGTGGCATGGTCTACAAGTCACTAAGTGGGATGATCAAGAATTGAGACAGCTTCTGTGTGGTCTTTAGTGTTAATTTTTTTAAAGTTTCTTTTCTAGGATATGGCTGTCTTTAAGAAGTCTGGTTCTGTTTGTTTCAAGTATCACAAAACTATGAGCTTTACAGGTCTTAGTTTTTCCATACAACACTGGCACTACAACAATGAAAACTGAAACCTTCCTTTTGGGTTGCTTTCATTTCTCTCCTTATAAATATATATTCCTGTATATTTGATTATTTTCATAGCACATCTATTAAATACTTATATTGTTTTGCCTCTGCATTGAAGCACTTAATCTTATTTAAAAAGTACTGTTTCACCTTCATTTGCACACTATGCCCAACAGAAACAGCTGCACAGAAGACCATGCATGAGGGGTAGGCAAGAGTTAAGTGTAATGGTTCACATAGAATGAAGGAGGACATAGCACCTAATTTTCACCCTGGAAGAGTCAAAGCTCACACATACAAGAGCAGCCTGACTTTTTCTTGCACAGAGTAAGGCCAATACAATAAAAAGAAGTGAGAATAGAGCAGGAACATTCAAAAAACCATTATTACCCACAGATCTCAGATGAAATTACTTCAAGATCATTTTCTTCTGCCTCACAAATTAAAATTGAATCTTTCGTGCACTATTTTGTTATTAGCATTCACACTGCAGCCTTGTGATTCTCCACCTTAACTGCTTAGCTTTTTTTCATTTTACCTTTTAAATATCCTTAAGGAATATTTAAGCTACTGGCTTAGTAGCAAAATAATGACAAAACAAACAAGAAATCAGACAAAGCAAAGCCATCTTCAAATATTAGTTTGAAAAAAAAATACAATCAGGCAAATTTTTATACCAGAGAACGAAAACATCAAGGAAGTTAAATACAACTATTGTATCTGTCTTTCAGCTCAGTAAACTCCTAATTTTTAAAAAAAATTTAAGTAAAACAATGAAAGGTTAGCTTCTAGGAAGATACCATATGGTAAAACATAGTAAATTCAGACTTGGGCACATTGTGGTATGTTATCTGCACCAAATCTGTTGGCCCAGGAACATGAGTCTTGCCTGTGATCACAGACCATTCCTAAGATCAACATCCACCTCTTCCCTTCCCTCCTCCTATTGTGACATGACCATACCAATATCTTCAAATGGCTTTAGTGTCAGAAATACAGTTCTACACTTGAGAAAGTCATTACTGCTTCCAAATTACTCCAAACTCCAGTAATTGCAGTTCAGTAAGCAGTATTGCTTATGAGTAAAGCTTATTACCATGGAGTTTCAGCCCATCTTATGTTCAGCCAGGTAACAAGCTGGTACTCACAAGCCTGACAGATTTACCAAAACTTTTGCTCAATAGAGTAACCATTTGATTGTGAAACAGGCAACCAAGTAATTCACACACACCCCTGTCCCCCCCACTGTAACAAGGCACCCCTGGCTCTGACCCTTGTCCTGGCATCCCACTGTAAAGGAGCTGTCTGCAGGCATGAGAAGTTCATAACCCACCTGTAAGACAGCCATCCACAAACCAGGACACTCATTGTGTGGAGATAACCACCAGGAGTGGCTCCCCCACCATGAAGTAAGTATCACAGATGAGCATGGGCTAGATGGCACCTGTGATTATCAGGAAATACCAAGCCAGGTTCATTTCCCTGGCTAGAAACTGTTTGAAGCAAAAGAAATGCATAGGCTGAAACTGAATGCTTCTCCTCTTTTGAAGAATATTTGAATTATTCATTACTACCACCCCCATTTTGGAAGGATATAGGGGTTTGCATTACCAGGAGGATTCACCAGGCTGGAGAGGGAGGAGGCATGGAGAAGTCAATACATACATTAAGGAAAATGAAAACCCTGATGCTAAGAGGAGCTTCGTGACACACATTGGTATAATCAGGTTTTTTTAATCAAAGTAAGAGGCTTGTTAGCTGGTACTTAGCACTTCTGCTGAATTGTGCATTGATGTCAAGTGTTAAGCACATTCTTGCTTGGAAACAAAAACACCCCATACAGCTTCTCTTTGGAAGCAGTAGGCACCAAAGGTTTTTAGCTATTACAGTAAAAGAGTGCCTCAAACTTACCTTGCCATGTAGATGAGTTGAATATAGCTTCCTACATGTTGACCAACTAATTCTTTTGTTGAACTACTCTGGACAGGGGGTGTGTTTAAGAGTACGTTTTGTTTTTTAAAATGCTATGAAATGAATAGCTGAGGGGAGCCAGGCAGCATAGCAGCTCAGGATAAGGTAATTAACAGTCCAGCGCTATCACCCTCCTCCTTCCTGCTAAGAGGAGGATTTCTCTAAAGACTGCAAAGCACCCATGTTCATAAGTGCTCTAGTAGCAGGAGACATCACCTTAGATATCTGTGCCACAAGCAACTCAGTCCCACAGAGGACACAGCAGTCACTAAGCTCAATTTCACTGTTCCAGTACTTTGCATCCCTCACCTCCTTCCTCACAGCTAGTAGCATTGCTCCCTACTGCAGTTTGTTCACCAGTGTTAGAAGTGTTCCCAATGTTATGCCAGCCACAATCTCCATTTCCTCCACCTCCCTGCAGAGAAATCCCCCTTAAAAATCCCTCCATAACAGGAAGTTTGGCTTTCACCTCTGATGATCTTCTAGACAAAAGTTTGGGCTGCACAGACCATTTCTATCTGTATGATTTTGCTGTGATATGATAAACAAGTTCCAGAAAACAGGTTCTGTCCATTGCCACATGAACGTGGCCTCATAGAAGAGAAAGAAACAGAAGAGACTGAAACAAGTCAATCATGTCTATGAAGATGTCAGTGTATGTTGCTTTAGGCTATGGTTTATCCACTCCAGTTAGCTTTAAAACTCCTTAAAAGCCTGGTCACAGTGACTTTGTAGGAAACCCTAACCCTCACCACTCACTGTTACTGAAGATATTAACAAGAATCACAAGATTCATAGAGGAACAGTGTAATAAGGCATTTATTAAAAGTGCTGTCAGGAATATTAAGAGATAAAGTCTAACAACCTTTTTTAAAAAGGCATCTAATTAAAAATTACGAGTTAAAAACCATTCCAATCACCATGTTTAGACACATGGTCTGCAGTGCTCTATGAGATGTTGACCAGCTTTGCTGATTGGGACAAAGTAATCTTCCAAGTCCAGGATCTGCTGTCCCTATTGCAGAGGAAGAACTAGTGGAGGCTCCAGAAGAGACACCTGCAGGTATCTGAAATAGAAATGGTGTCATTAAAGATATTAGCATAGCTGAAAAATTTAAAGATGCCACCTTCTTGTGTAATACACTGGGGAAGAAAACAATCATCAGTGCAATGCAGAATTGTTATCCAGTATATCTGCATACCTATGGATGAACTACTCCTCTGCTCAGAATAGCTTTCCCCAGAAGAGGCTGACAGAGGCTTGCATTTCAAGAAGACCACTATGAGAAGTTTGTCAGCTACAGCAGCTTTGGCCTGGGATGCTAAGACTTCCTGTGCTGATAGCCTCCAAGCTACAGAACATGGGCTTCCTGGATACTTACTTTGGATGCTTGTACTTCTCCCGAATAGCTTGCAGTTGGCAATGGGGAGCATCGAGGCACACTTTATGCAGATCAGTCAAGCAAGGCACTATATCACTTAACGAATACCCAGTGAATGCAGCAAGTGTCTCTGGCTGGCCAGGGGAGAAAAAGCAGCATTACTCTACTGTAGATAACATCTAGAAAATACATTTTCTGCAGCAGCACAAATCACTACATCAGAGCTCACTCTAGATTCTTTAGGCTTCAAAATTATTCAAGCATATCCTGCCATCAGTTCCACACTAGGTCTTCCTTGATGCCAGGACATCTGCCAAGAAGCTCCTTCTGCTCTTAAGATGTGGCATCCATTACATCTCTTGTGTGTCCTGCTCTCTGCTAGACCTATTCCTCCAACACACAGCTGACATCTATCAAGGCTTACTTTAAAGCATCCACTCAATGTAATCACTCAAGTAGACACATTAATCTATCCCCTCCTTCCCAAAAGCCCCCTGAACTGTACTTGGGGGAGGAGTTCTGCAGATTAAAGACTACCAAGGCTGTATATTGTTACAATGCTTACTTGTAAGCAAGACAGCAAGGTCCCTCCCATTTCAGAGAAGAGGCAGGGTATTTCACACTTATTTAACATTCATTTATCAGGTAGTCCCATTGGCTTAGGAACAGCTATTCATACTAGGATTTCAGCCTTTTTAACAGCATACTTTGAAGCCACTCCTTTTGCTTCTCAGACTAATTCTAATGGTAACAGGAAACACTTAAGCTATTCATTGACATGCAGTTGTTCTTACCCAGAAAGTCCTGTTCACTGTGTAGTTTGCTAGACAGAAAGCTGCTGCAGCAATTTGTGATGGAAGGTACTTCAGAAAGGGATCTGCTTCAAGGAGACTCAGCTCTGCAAGATACTGAACACAAAAACCCACAAGTTTCTCAAAGAGAATGAGCCAAGCTGGTACCTTCAGAACAATACAGCAAAGCACTGAAAATTGTCAGTGGCTTCAGCTTCATGTACAAAACATGAGCTACATGTCTGGTGGACAGAATGAGCACTCCAGTCCTGTTGCTTTTACAGAACCTTTAGCGTGTTTCAGTAGGCCAAAAACCACACTTTGTCAAAGCCTAAACAATCTACACTGTAATCTGAAGTTCTGGCCCCATCAGAACCTCTGATGTATTTTTATAGAGACTTAGAAAATTTATGGGTTTTTTTCAAAAAAACAAAAAAAAACCAGACACTTTTTTCATCCTCCAAGGCTTTTGTTCACAGAGGTGGACCTCCTTTGGATAAATAGAAAGCACTAAGACAGAATTTAGGCTCTGCTGGAGCAGAGTCACTAAAATCTTATACCCTTTGCAGAGGAGCTGTAGGTCACATGTTTTGCTATAAGCTTGGGTTAACCCATTTCTAAGCAGGGTTGCCCATGCAGGTGTACAGGTATATACTGTGTATTAGCAAGATGCAGTAAATCCACATCCAGGGTAGTCTTGTTATGTAGGCAGTGTTTTAAAACCAGCCAGATTCCTACTACTTAGCTGTTTAGTCAATACATTACCCCTGGACAGACAGACCAAACTTAGGTTTTCCATGAGACATTTATCTAGAAGTCTCAGCCTACAAGCTGTCTACTGAAGGTAGGTGACACATCATCCACTTTTAGGCCTGCTGTATTCCCAGTAAGAAATGGCATTAGAAAGAGTATCTTCTGATAGAAAGTAGTGTACTAGAAGAACCTGTTTATTCAATGAGATACAAGTGGTTCTGATTTTAGGATTATGTGTCTCCTCCTTTCAGTCCCAAAAGAAGGATAATTCATACCCTTGCAAAGTTCTCTGTCCTCATACAGACTCCATGCCTCTGAAAATACTGAAGAAGAAACTGGTTGATGGTTGGGGCTGTCAGGTCAAAAGCCAACACTTTGAGAAGCAGATGTTCCATTCTTAGCAGCTGCCTCTTTGTGTAGGTATCATCTGTTATGTATACAAATTCATCCACTTCTGGAGGATAGATCTCTTCATATTTCCTGAAAAAAAACACAGAAGCAACATCTGTCAATTTGAAAGTTACAGTTCAAAGAAAGCTTTTCACTAGACCCATATGAGGACAAGCATATGACATTAGGATAGCTCTTTATATCAGTCCTTCCTCGAGGTTAAGTAGTTTCAACTTCGAACAAAGATGTTTAGAGGAACTCCCAAGTCATCAGCCTAGATAGAAACATTGTTAGCTCGTAAGTAATCAGTTCTCAGGAGATAAATTCTCAGTAAAAAATTACCCCAGACAAAAACACACGCACTCCTTGTCTATGATGGGTACTCTGCCTACTAAAAGCAATTCAAGGCCAGCTGCAGATTGCAACTGTAAATCTACTACTGCCTCTTAGGCTAGCAGCCTAAACAGTAGTTTTCCTCCTGCTGTTATGGTTACAAGGTTTTCCTACTACAGCTTCTCACATTAAACATTTGATGTTAAATTTTGCTAGTGCCAAAGTAGGTAAAGTTGCTAATCTTGAGGTATCATGAAAAGCTACCTAGCACTGCAAGCTTCAATCTTTCAAATTAAAAGACTTAGTCCAAAAAATGAGTTTTAGCTCACTGAGATTTCGTGAGATGAAAAACACTTACGCAGCCAGAAGAATTGCTGCTGTTCCCACAAGCTGCAGCTTTCCTCTGAGAACAGACATGCAGGAAAGAAACCTGTCCAGAAAATTCACCGCCAGGTACAGAGTCTCTGTCCGAAGTTTGTATTCTTCCCCTACTTCCACCAGCCAGTCTATCAGGATGGCTCGCATCCCTGTTGTGATGTCTGGCTGCTTCCTCATGTAGGAGGGCTTGGGCCTGAATCTTACCTGTTTGGAGAGAGAGAGTTAAGAATCAGGACACACACCCTGAAGAGAGCCATTTATGTCTGAGCTGATTAACATGCTTGATACCAAAACGAGCAGGGTTCCATTATTACAAACTCATTACTACTAACTATAATCATAGTTAATACTCTACCAAGTACTAGTAGTTAGCATCTCTAGAGATTAGTATTTCTACACTGAAGAGATATGAGCTATTGTGTTAGTAGCAGAATAGTAAAATACTTCCTGGACTATGGGCAACCTTTGCCACCAAGTATATATAAGTCATTCAGATGGACCTTAAAATTACTTTGAACTCATCACATTATTCCTCCCCTGAATCTGCAATTCCTTGTGCTCTGATAGAGAAACGCAGGGGAAAACTACTATAGCAAGAGAGCTGTCAGTGAGATTACATGCAACTGCTTTAGTATTTTTGCTGCATTCAATTTCCATCTGCAACAGTTCTTCATCCCAAGGAGTCAAGAGATACTCCAATTTTGGGTATTACAGGATGCAGAGTAAATGGGGGGAGGGGGAGAAAACAAACAAAAAACCACATCCCTGTTTAGATGCTATTCATGATTCTAGCTTCAGAGGTGGCTTTTACCGTTTCCTTTCCCTCCTTTGTATCTCAGTGGCAACCTTAAGTTATCCTGGAGCAGCCATACATCTCTGCTGTATTGCAGCCCAACAGAGACCACATATTTAGAAGCTTTTTAGAAGTCACTCACTTCAGCCTCTCTCAGGTACTGGTGAATATCTTCTGCATACTCTCCCACAGTCAGAGTTATGGGATCTCCCATGTGATCCTCAGGCTGGGACTGGAAGGATGTGTCCACTAGCATAGGAGATCCTAACAGGTAAGAGGAACCAGCAAGACATTTGTGTAAGTAGCCTCTTCGGCTTCTCCTGCTATTTGTAGCACAGAAGTGTTGTATCTTATGTAGACACAATCCAAGTTACCTTGCAGTGTTATTTACTGTAACATAAGCTACTCACAAACTTACCATCATCATAACTCATAAACACCCTACATGTTGTTGTGCTGTAGGTACCACCTTAGTAGGAACAGGAGTTACCTGTACTCAGATCCAGCAGCAGGTGAATACTGGATGTCATTGCACTAGTATCCAGTTCACACACACTTGATTCCAGCTCCTCAGCCACTTGGTGGCTGTAGTTTTCTTTCTCTTCTCGGTCATCCACATAGATAGCAAACCCTTGCTTTGATGTAGCACTGACCATGTGGTTGGGTACTTCATCTTTTCCAGATGAAGGGATGGTGTTTTCAGAGCCAGAGAAGCGTCTGATAACAGCAGCACCCTGAAAGACAGTACAAAGTAATGCTGTGGGAGGGCAACTCAGGAAGAAATCAACAGTAAACATCACTTGTTATAGAAAACAAAATCACTGTCCTTGCCTAAGAGAAGCTAATAATATAAAAGTGCACTGGAAAAACCACCAGCTACAGCTGGCAAGCTATAGTCGGAGTCAGGAACTTATCTCCAGTGTCCACTGCCAAGGAGAATGAGGTGAGGGTACTGCTCAGTTCTGATGGGGCTGGGAGGGGTCTGCTCCACATTCAGTTCTGACAAGAAGCTGCTGCTCTGAAGTGCAGCTAAAGTAACAACTAAATAAAGTAAAAACTAAGTGCTCAGGGACTATTGCAGACTTGCAAAGAACCTCACCTGCATGAATGCATTTCATGCCAATTTCCAAACCAAAGTTTGAACTTTTGAGCTGGAGCATCACAACCACTAGGACTACAAGGCTACAATCCTCCATGTCATCTACAATGAGTAACCACTGAGTTAGGGGCTTTACACAGTCACAGCCAAGAAGAGCTTGTAACATATAACAGCCGGTACTTTACGTCCTGTGAGTCAGCCCAATAAAGCTTTCCCTGCCACACCAGCAAACTCTGGGAGAGCCCAAGGAACAGAAATGCAGACAGACACCTTGCTGTGACTTTGGCTTCTTGAAGACTCAGGCACCTCAAAGGGAGTATAACCAGCCAAACAGCAATGGGACCTTTGGGTAAGCATCAGTGAATATACTCTTTTTAATTAAATCACCCCCTGAGGCTTTAGAGGGTAAGCACCCAAACGCAGTCTTGCCACATCTCCCTTCCTTCTGGGATGGATTATTTGATCAAAGCATTTCAAGGGGGGAGTTTCAAGGGATTAGGGCTGAGCAGTTATGAGCAGGGTATCTCGGGAAACTCGGGCTCATGAACTGGACCCCCATTCCACCGCTTCACCCGCCACCCCCGGGGCCTTCACCTGCAGCCCCAAGTGAAGGTGCGAGCACCGCTCACGCCCGCGGCATGGGGTCAGCCCCGAGTCCCACCACCGGGGCAGGGGGCTTCCCCGGTGGGGCTTTGGGGGGCCTGGCCGGGGGCTGCGGCCCTTCAGCGGGCAGGGGAGGGGAGGCGGCCGCAGCACCGGTGCCGGGACGGGTGGGTGGGCACCGGGAGTGGGGCTGTCGCCGCGGGCAGGGCTCACCTGGCCGCCGGGCCGCTGCTGCCCGTTCTCCGTCAGCACCCCCAGCACGGCCCGGCCGCTGCTACGGGGGACAGCGGGGCAGGACTCCCGCCGCACCGCCCGGCTCTTCTCGCTGGTACGCCGCATCGCGCCGACGGTGGTACCTCCTGGAGGACAAAAAAAAAAAAACAAACCAAAAAACAAACCAAAAGCAAAACAACGACGAAAGAAAACACACAACAAAAAAATAAAGTTGGGGGGCCGGGGGGAAACCTGCCCCTACAGCACCACGAATATCTCTGGCTGCGTCTCGGGCAGCCCCTCCCGCCCCGCAGGAGGGCAGGCGCTCGCTCGGCCGCACCGCCGGAGAGCCCGCACCCCGCTGCCGTGCTCCTCTCGCCGCCGGCCCCCGGAGGACGCTGCGCAGCGCACAGCCGAGGAGGGGCCCGCCCGCCCCCAGCCTTATAGGCGGCGGCCAATGGAGGCGGTGGCTGTTGGCCGCGGCCAGTTGGAGCCCGGGCCGCAACCCCCGGCGCCACCGCCCTGGCAACCCAAGCGGCGGCGGCGGCGGGTCGCCATGGAGACCCCGGCGGGAGGCCTCCGCCGCGGGCCCAGCCGCGCCGGTCCGCTCCGCCCCGCGCAAAGCACGCACCGCCCCGCGGAGCACCCGCAGAGTGCGGGGACAGGAGTGAAGCCGCCCGGGACCCGCGGCTCGGCCGCTGTCACCCCCGCCTCGCACCGGCTGCTGTTCTTAAACATGCAGAGCTTGAGGGAAGGAGGCGTGAGCGACAAGAGCAGCTCTACGGGAGCAGCTGAGGTCAGAAGAGTTTGGGTTCCCTCTGTGATCAAGGTTAAAAAGCAAAAACAGACAAACGAAACAAGCAAACAAAACAAAGGAACAACAAAAAAAGTAGATTTTTGCTGATTTAAGTGTGGATTTGACTCCTGTGGCGCTTGGATGAAGTCCAAGCCCGGGGAAAACTGCGGAGCTGATTGCGCAGCTGTGCACAAGGGGCGTTTTCAGCTGTCAGTGGTGGAAACGCGGAGCTTCGGGAGGGGAATTAAGCGGCAGTTCAGGCAGTGCCATCAGAACTTTACACCAGTGGTGTGGAAAATGACCCAGAGAGCACACATAATGCCACTGATGGCGCTGGGAAGGACTGTGGCTATGCTGGGGGAACAAGATGGTGTTTCAGAAATGATCTGGAAAAACTGGAAAAATTGCTCTGGAAAAGTGCGATGCTCCTGAAGCACAAGTGTTAAGGTCAGACAGCCATCTGCTGCAGAAACGTAGGCTGGTAAGCAGGCAGGTAGGTAGCAGGTCCATGAAGAAGAGCCAAGAGGACAAAGTGAACCTCATACTGAGCATGAGTCACCGTGCTCATGGCTGTCCCAGCAGGAACTACCAGGAATAAAGCCTGTGTGGCACACAAATCCTCTGAAAGTCCATAGTGAAGACAAAAGAACAATCAGTATAACAGCTTAAACCTCAACATGAGATTTAGATTACAGATCAGATACCAGCATCAGGACAGCAGTTGAGGTGCTGCCATCCCTTGTCTTTATAGACCTAGCAATCCATGCTGTTTAATTTTTCATAATTTAAGCCATGTTACCCTGTTATAAGTCAACATTGACTATCATTAGAAAATATCTTCCAAGGCATCTTCATTTAGCCAGTGCCAGTGTTGTTTTATTTTCAGTAAAATATCTGTGTATGATACTGAGATAGATGAAACATTATGCAAGTACACATTTTTCAGATATGTCACTGCCAATTGCAAAAACTGCCAGTAATTTATAAAAATAATCTTACCTCTGCCCAAATGTCTTTTTTTTCTAACTGCCCAGTCTCTCCACATGGTATTTGTCATGAGAAATATCAGAACTTGATAGTTACAGGTCCAACACATTCATACAAAGATCATGTGTTAGTCCTACCCAAATACATGGATGGAAGTTATTTACTAAATTCAGCCTCAGTCAGTTAGTATCCTTTACATCCAAATGCCCATCATAGTCTCACATTAACTGAAGAACCTCAGCTACCCAACAATGATTTATTAATATTTTTTTATATGAGCAGCTTATGGATATCCTCAGTAGTGATGTAGTACATTAATGTCACTGAAAAAATAGCTTTTTATGAGGTTATCTAAGGTCCAGTTTCTCAGGAACTCTTTGGAACAGCCCAATATGTATCAGTACCTGATGGAGGCCAGTGAGCTTTGCCATCAACTACTTAATTCTAACAGCAGATCAAATAAAGCTTTGGGCCATTAATAATTTACCTCTGAGCTTTCCTGTGTGTGCTTGAAGCCTTCCCGAGTGGACTCCTTAGGGCTTCTTGCAGTAATTACTGTTTTACTCATGATTTCTAGGAAGTCAGAGGAGTCAAGAAAAGTTCCTGATTTGATGAGGGTGCTTCCCATGTGGTTCTGGAGAAGATAATATTAAAGGGCTGGTTAGGACTCATCTCTGCCTTTCCTTAAGGGAGTGGAACATCTCCCTTATGAGGAAAGGCTGAGGGAGCTGGGTCTCTTTAGTTTGGAGAAAAGGAGACTGAGGGGTGACCTCATCAATGTTTTCAAATATGTAAGGGGTGAGTGTCAAGGAGATGGAGTTAGGCTTTTCTCAGTGGTGACCAGTGATAGGACAAGGGGTAATGGGTGTAAATTGGAGCATAGGAGGTTCAAGTTGAATATCCGGAAAAATGTTTTTACTGTAAGGGTGACAGAGCCCTGGAACAGGCTGCCCAGGGGGGTCGTGGAGTCTCCTTCACTGGAGACATTCAAAACCCGCCTGGACACGTTCCTATGCGAAGTGCTCTAGGTGGCCCTGCTCTGGCAGGGGGGGTTGGACTAGATGATCTTTCGAGGTCCCTTCCAACCCCTATGATTCTATGATTCTATGATTCTATCTCCTGCTGAAATTTCTGGATTTGGCACCTTTTTAAATGAGCTGAAGTTCTGCCATGCCAGGGGAACAGTCACAGGCTCCTGTTTTCCTCACTGAGGATCAATGTTAAGTTCCAGTATTTACACAGCAAGCTCTGCACAGGCTTCAATTCATGATTTATTTTTTTTTAAATTAACCTTCTAGATGGTTCAGGTTATACAGATTATCAAGTGCTAATTGTTGTAATTTAAATCAGGCTACATGTACACTTGTCAGCTGTGTATAATATTCATCTGGAATTTAAAGTGATGACATTTACACTTCTCTTAAATATAAGAGAAAGTAACTTCTTGCAATTGACTTATTTCTTTAAAATGTTGCTAATGCAAACCTGATGTACTTTAAAACCTGTGTTTCCCCTCTGTGATGCTTCTGTGAATGGTATCTCCAGAGCTGTAGTTTGTAATCTATCAGTATTCCTTAGGCTTCTTTAGAAAATACTTGATATTTGCCTTTCAGAATCACTTAGTGACTAAATTTGTTCTTGTAATTTTGCCACTGTTCTCTGTTTAGCAAGTTCCACTGGGTTTCATGCACTAACCCTCTGAGTTATAAAAAACCCCAACAATTAAACCACCACATAAATACAGTTTTATATTGTGCAAAATTACATTTTACCCTATATGTATTAGGGATCTGATGTAATATGAGATTTTGTGTATTTTAAAATACAGTAACTTTATAAAATCAATTCACTCCAAGGCTTAGAGTTAAAGCTTTCTTACTAAATAGAGACCTAAGTTAATAACTCTCATTCATTACATAGCAGATTATCAAACCTGAGAGCTAAAATTTATCTGGAAAGTTAGCAAGGTTGGATTTTTCAAGCCAAATCATCACCCAGTGAAAGAGATTCCTCTTGCTTGCAGCCCATTTTGTTCTATGGGACAATGTTTATTATTGAGAGACAATTTCTGATTCTTGCTATACTTATCGCATGCCACTATAGCACATGTATTAATTATAAAGTGGATGGGGAATAATTCTTACATAGAGATATGAAGCCAGGGGCACTAGGGAGGACAATATATGTAGGACCTTAGTCCTACAGAAAAGCCTAGAGACAACCATGTGAGGTTGGTCTAAGAAGAGCTGTGATGATTCCAGAGCAGCCCTCAAAAGCAGATGTTGAATTTCTTCAGAGTCAGAGCACACAATTTGTGTCTGTGGCAAATGCTGTTCAAGGTAAGGCTGAGATTTGCCTGTATTGTGCAGACACTCATCTTCCACTTGCTGAAGAAACCAGAAGTGATCTGTGGGAGCTGTGAGGTGTCAATGTGGTTTGTGACATGGGAAAAGCCTGATGCTCTCTGCATCCTTATTATCTCTGTAGGTCCCCTGACCTTGGAGTACCACCTGCCTGCAAATCCTATCACCCTCATGCTAGATATCAAAGGGACCCTCCAGGAACAATCCTTTGCCACTATCTCTCATGTTTGATATTAATCAGAGCTTACCTCAAGGAGCAATGGAAACTCCCAAGCCAGCACAGAGCACCAGCTGATGCCCACAGCATGGCAGCAGAGCCTAAAGCCTTGAGCAGGAGCAAGATTTCCATCTTGGGGGTTGTAATGATCCTAGCCAGGAGATTATTGTGCATCAAAGAGTTAGTGACCCATGTCACAGTGAACCTCAGTAGGCACAGGCTGGTGTTGTGCTGCTCTGTGCTGCTCGTACAGCTTGTCCTTCAGGCCTGGACTGCACAAGTCCCTTGGGCACAGCACAAACTCATCTGGGTGGTGACAACAGAGGAGCACACAGGCAGCTCCCATTTCTCTGTGCTCAATTGCACCATCTGTGTGGCCTTGTCTTTATCTTAAAGTGGAGCAGCAAGTTCTCATGTGACTATATGGTTGTTTGACAGTAAAAAAAATGAATGCAATATGTTTTTTGGTCTTGTTTCTTGTGAGAGATCCTGAAACCAAAATACCAGTGAACCTTTCTCCAGATGGGATCTCTTACCTTGCACCCAGAGCAGGGTTCAGTCTGACACTGCTCAGCTCAGGGCTTCCAGCACCTGAGGCAAAATGAGATTATCTGTATCCTTTATCTTTCTTGTGTTGTCTCCAGAAAATTGTATTTTAAGCAATAGTTTATAGAGTCTGAGTGCCATTCTTACTGGGATCATAAGGTACCCTAGTTCCAGTGCTTTGCACTACAGGATATCAGCAGAGCAGCCTGAAGCAGAAAAGCATGACACGTGTGTGACACGTGTGTGACAAATCTGGCTCCAAACACTTCCAGCTTTGGGGATGCTTCTCCACAGCAGTCTTGGGCTGCTCCTCCTGGCTTTGTGACTCTGGGCTGCTCAGCACCATTGCAGTTATCACAATTTCACCCAGAACAAGAAAATGGGGGTTCTCAGAATCAAAACAATCAGAGAATATAAAGTATGCCTGTTAATACTTCATGTGAATGGCAAATATCAAACATTTCTCCTGTCCTTATTTTGTTCCCTTACAAGATGCTCTGTACTGGAAAGCAGCTGATAGCATACTTGAGCACCGTGCATGTTTTGAACTAATGTCCTTCACAGAACATTGATATCTCAGCTCTGCTTTTCATTTTAGAACAAAACAGGAAAACACACATAACTTTGACAGAACCTTGAAATGTTTCTGCATAATTCAGAAACAGACATTACTGGATAGTTCAAATCACTCTAATAACCATCTAGCTCCAGTGCTGGGCCCTTCTGCCAGATATTGCTGAAGTGCATGCTAAAATGCCCATGTTGTGTAGTAGATCTTTACTTATTCTGTCCCCTAATTTATGGTCCCTATATTCACAGCATCTGTTAGATGTTTTTGACCATTGCTGTTCATTTCTACTTGGAAGCTGACAGTTGAAAAATTTTTTTAAAAAATCAATGTTTTGACTTGATGATCCTGTGGGAGCTGACTCTTGGGCTCTGTTTCTCAAGCTACAAATCAGAGCCAAGTTCTCAAAGTGCAGCATCTGAACATTAAAAGACAGCTATTATTATTTGTTGTGATCAGTTCTACTTTTTCATGTTAGTATTTCAAATAGGGTGCATATAAAGCAGATGAGTTTTGTATGCATGACTGACTGGAGATCAACTGCCTATAACAAAAATTTAGGAAAATTTTATAGCAGCAGTAGTGTTGCAAAATATTTTTTTAGCTTTGCTTTGAAAAGTAGGTGCAATGATAAACATTTATGGAGTTTTGAAGGCAAAGGCTAACCATGAAACCCTCAGCTCAGCAGATGTCTGAAGTGCTGGCATAAATACTGTAGACTGGATATTGGCAGGGTGGTGATTTCTTTGGGATTTTTAAAAACATTGTAACAGCTAAACTAAGGGATTTGAGCAGAACTGGTCACTATAAAGCCTGAAGTTATTTTAATACTTTTCCTAACAGAACAGCAATTTGATATGGGATTTCCTTTCTGGCTTGTAATAGAAAGAAATCAAACACCAAAACTTTCAGATCTAATCTTTCACTAATGTAATTTTTTAATGTTGTGAACATTCATTGAAAATTAAATTGAAAATTTAAAAGCCATTGTTTTTCAGGCCGCTCTGCATGTAAAATTTGGCATAGCTGGTGTCTGGCAATGGCTTTACCTTAACTAGAAGAGAGGTTATGCTCTGCACTGTGTGCTTTACATATTAAGTACATGACTTCATGTCAGAATGCATGGGTGAAAAAAGAGAAAAGTTCTTGGACAGAGGAGTTCCAGCAGTTTTATGTCCCTGGCACTCCTTCCTCTATTTCCTCTAGAAGTCAATAAGATTTATAAGATCTGTTAGATGAGGTCCTTAAGGATCAGGCCATTAATATGGATTTCAATAAACTGGGAAGCAATTAGGCTGTAGTGCCCTCATCAGACCTCAAGCACTGCAGTCTTTCCAGTCTCAAACTAAAGAAAAATATAAATATATTCAGCCAGCACATCACAAACTGCATACCAGGATTATTAGCCCTAAGCCAGGAAAGTGTATTCAATGAAGAAACAGAAGTAGTCAAACACTTCCATTACTCAGAGAGCTCCCCTGCCTTTTTGCCCCTTGGTTTATCAAGGTCCTGGAGCAGGTCCAAAGGAGGGCAACCAGGCTGGTGAAGAGACTCGAGCACAGACCCTGTGAGGAGAGGCTGAGGGAGCTGGGGTTGTTCAGCCTGGAAAAGAAGAGGCAGCTCAGGGGAGACCTCATCACTCTCTACAACTCCCTGAAAGGAGGTTGTAGCCAGGTGGGGGTTGGTCTCTTTTCCCAGGCAACTCTCAGCAAGTCAAGGGGGCATGGTCTTAAGTTGTGCCGGGGGAGGTTTAGGTTGGATATTAGAAAGAAGTTCTTTAACGAGAGGGTGATCAAGCACTGGAATGGGCTGCCCAGGGAAGTAGTGGATTCTCCATCCCTGGAGATATTAAAAAAGAGACTGGATGTGGCACTGAGTGCCATGGTCTGGTAACTGCAGCAGTAGTGGATCAAGGGTTGGACTCGATGATCTCTGAGGTCCCTTCCAACCCAGCCAATTCTATGATTCTATGATTTGGCCACCATGAGGTTTTGGCTGGCCCTCGTTTATCTGTATAAATTACTTTGTGTGGCTTTCTCCTTGCAATTACACCTTCCCATTGCAGTGATCTGAATTCTGCTGTTTCAAGTTGTCTGTAATGAACCTGTGTTCCTAATTACAGAGCCTTGCTAACAGATGTTTGTAGTAGAGGTGTAGTAACAGCACTGCTGATGTTCCTACACAGAAGCTGCTGGGTAATGCAGCTGAGCTCACACCTTCTTACTGCTTACTGCATGCTTTGCTGGTGATAAATGAGAGCCATTTTTCTCCACCACAGCCAAGAACAGAGATTAAAACTCTAGATAACAATCTGATCTCACAGGTCACAGCTTGTCTGTGTAACCTGTTTTATGTTATAACCGATAGCAGTAAAAGGTCTTTCATCAGCCTTGTTTATTTATGGCTGTGATTCACAGTGATGATGATTTATAGTGCACCTGTAATTGCAAATCTGTACCTCTCATGAAAATGCAAGGCATAGCTGGAAAAAATGACCTTGTGGGAGGGAGAGATATTAAAAGTCTAGTGTGAATAAAGGAAATCCAAACAATAGGATAATCCAATTACTAAATGGAGAGTAAATTTTTATGTAAACTATGGAGATGGGTAATTAGAAGGGCAAAACAGAAGATGGGAAAACTCAGCACACATCTTTTATGTTGTGTTTTGTTTTTTGTTTTGTTGTTTTAAATTTATAAAGCTCTGTTCATGACTCATCTGTGCTCTTTGGCTTGCTAACATAAATTTTTACTACATCTTGGAAAGCTGAGGAGCTTTGAGATCATAGTGTTCGAATTTCCAAATTCAATGTGGTGGAGAATAAGAGCTCATAAGATATATAGCATGAAACACAGGAAGGATGGTTTTCATAGGGAAAGCCAATGTCTGCATATGAAAAAAAGGTACCGTAAATGTAGCAAAGGATGAAGAAAAGATTAAATAAATAAAAATATGGGGGGGGGAGGGTGTCAAATTAAACACCTTATTGAAAGAGGTTTAACTATCTTATTATATTACTAATCAGAAGACCAAAAAATTGCAAGCTTGAATTAGGTCTCCCATGAGAAAAGATTTCAAGCCTGAAAAGCCCATTTATTCTAGCAGACACTGAGATAATAAGATTCAATGACAGGTGCCTGAAACTATTTAGATTCCAATTAGACATAAAGTAAATGTTTGTAACAATGAGATTAATTACCCATTACAGCAAACCCTCAGTGGAAAAAAAGATGTCTTTCAGTGCTGTCAGTATATGCCTTTACTTAAGAGATATGATCTAAAACTTATCCATGCTACTAGACTGTACACTGGAGTAACAGGAAAATTAGAGACCTCAATGAGATGATCTAAGAGACTTCTTGACCTCTAAGACCAAAACAACACTTATCTGAAAATAAGTTCCTGTAGAAGTATATTTGAGCTATAGCATCAGTAACTAAATGATCCCATAAGCTTTCACCTGCATGTTTACATTTACTTAATTCCTACACTGAAAGCAGCTTTGTTTGTTTGCTTGTTTTTTCCCAGAAAGCACAGCAAACTCTTTCCTTCCTTTTCAGACTGGGAAGTGAAGAGGTTGGTGTCCTGTTCCTCTGTCTTCCAGATGCTGCTTTCCCCATGTTTTCATCACTCACTGCTTTCCATCCAACCATTCCTATTCCCAGATGGTAACACAAGGACCCACAGTCTGTCTCTGAAGCGGGGAAACCTTTGCCTCTGATACCATTCTGAAAAGAGGCATCTGAGTGATGAAGGAATGAGAGCCAATTTATTAGAGTCTTTATCTGTAAAACACCCCAGGCCTGAAACTATCCAGCTCTTGGCCAGAAAAAAAAAATTAATTCTGTTTAACTCAGGTTTACAGACTGTCCCTGTAGTACTGATAAGATAGTGGGAAAGAAATTTCTCAAAATAGAATATACTATCAGAGACACTACTTACACAACCTTTTTTCAATACATGAAATTAAATTTCCTTCTAAGGTCTAGTGTATGTATTCAGACTTTCATCTTTTATTATTTATATTTTTTTAGTGCCAAAAGACTAGAGAGTGTTTACATTTTTACCAAGATTTTAGGGTTTCACACCTCCTTTTTCATTCACCAATTCTTGTTATCCTTTAAGACCACTAAAAATTTTTCTGGTGGTCCTTTTCCAGCATATTGCTGTGCACTGCTGACAGTCTTATACCTGTTTGTTGTATTGATGCCAGCAGCAGGGTGACAAAGATGTGAGATCCCACTGTTTTAGGGCAAATAAGGAAGCCTTTGGAGCCAGATATATCAAAACAGGACATAAATGTCACTGCTTTCCCATTCTCCTGTAATTAATGTCCCCTTGTTGTCTATTTAATGTCTGCATCCCTTTTGGAACATGGTAATTATGTTCCTGCCTGCAGATGATCCAGTGTCTGTCACAGCAGATTAGTCCCAGCAGGCAGGGTCACCATATGGCTGCTCCCCTCTTTTTGGGTCCCTCCCCAGCACATAGTGCCAGTGCAGTTATTTGGCAATCCAGAATACTCTGTTTCACCAGAGAAAAATCTGGACCCAGTTCTGAATGAGCATCTTTAATGTGTGCACAGAGTCTGCTTTCAGAGAAACTGAGACTTCTTCCACACCTGGGTGGAAATAGCCAGAAATGCTTCTCTCCTGTGTGCCTGTGAAGCAGGGATATACTGAAGAGTTGGAAAGGTTAATTAGTATCTAAATAACCAGCTGCTCACCTCTACACCTAATTCTTCTCTCCTTTTTAGTGGCATGACAGAAGAAAGTAGCTCTGGGAGCATTCTGCACTGATTTATATAAGCATAGCATCCAGGGAATCAGGTCTTCCTCTATATGATGCTCTTTCTCAGTTGCTGCTTCTGAAACATATTAGTAAAGCACCTCTAATCTGGAGAAATTGAGAGAGTTGAAATAGAATTTCTCATTTGCTGGAAATTATGACTTTCTGAAATGCTTCCTGTGCCTGAAGACATTTTTTTTTTTCCCATAAAATGGGATTTGCACATAAAAATGAATATGCTAACCTCCTTTTTAAAAAATTGAGAATGTAATTTAGGCTTTTTTTAATGTTGATTTATTTCATAACATACCTATTTTAGTATATAATGTGCACTACCACAAACAAATGTACTGCAGTTGCATTTATTATAGATATATATATGGAAATAGTCTTGTTCTTTTAATTTCACTCTGTAATCCTGAAAGTAAATTACAGTCTTGTGATTGGACAATACTTTCTCTAGAGTCCATGTGCACTGCAATTAAACAACCTGAGATATTAATCTTGGAAAAATATAAGCTGTTTCAATCAGTAAAATGTATTACCTGCTTTTACTGGTTTTAAGAATTAAATCTATTGTACATACAGCATATATGCCATAGTACTACCATAACACTTTTGTTTATAAATAAAAATGCATAAGGTCAAATTCGAAGGAGTTTCAAAGCTTTCTAAAATGAAAGTTTTCCAAAATGAGATAGATATAGAAACATTCATAGGATTTTCCATTGATGTAATACAATTTAGTGGGGAAAAAAAATTACTAGTTTTAATTTACTACTCTGGTAACTTTTTACAAATACAGAGCAAAAAGCCCATCAGTTTGCAGTTGCAGGCAACTGCAGTTACAGCAAGCTTTTAGGAATACCAGGATTTTTAAGGATCATGATGCACAAAGTCACAAAACAATCCAGGTTGGAAGGGAGCTCTTGAGATCATCTGGTCCAGCCCCCTTGCTCAAGCAGGGTCAGCTCCAGCATGGTGCCCACTTGGGTTTGAATAGCTCTGCAGATGGAGACTCACAGCTTGTCTCAGCAACATGTCCCAATGTTTAACCACTCTCACAGGAACAAAAGTGCTTTCTTGTGCTCAGTGGAAAATGATGTATTTCAGTTTGTGCCCATTGCCTCTCATCCTGCCCATGGCACCACTGAGAAGAGCCTGGCTCCTTCTTCATTGCCTCCCCTGATGTGTTTATACACATTGCTCAGATCCCCCTGGGCATTCTTCAGACTGAACACTTGCCAGCTCTATCAGGTTCTACTCATCCAGCAGATGCTCCAGTCCTTTAATCAATCTTCATAGCTCTGTGCTGGATTCACTCCAATAAATCTGTAGCTTCTACTGGGGAGCCCAGAACTGGACCAGCACTCCAGGTGTGGCCCCATCAGTGCTGAGTGGAGGGGACAGATCACTTCCCTCAGCCTGCTGGCAGTATTCTTCTTGATCCACCTGAGACAGCCATTGGCTTTATTTACAGAAAGGGTTTATTGCTGGTTTATTATTTTTTATCTTTTTGTCTACCAGGACCCGAGGTTTTTTTCTCACCCAGCTGGGTGAGAAATTGGGCTTGTTCATCTGGAGGTGCAGGATTTGGCAGTTCCCCTTCTCCAGCCTGCAGAGGTCCCTCAGAAGGGCAGCATACACATCACTCCTCCCAGTTTTGCATTGGGCAAACTTGCTAATGTTGCCTTTTTCCCATCATCCAAGTCATTGATGAAGATGTCAAACAAGGCTGGACCCAGTACTGACCCTGGGGACTCTGTGTCACTGCAGTCCTTTCAGCCTGGCATCTCAGCTACTTTGCAATCCAGTTCCCAGTGTCTTATCTAATCAATACTTGAAATGTGATAGAGCTACTGGTCCTTGTATCTCCACAATAGGTTTTGATGACTCCATTGATAGGGCTTCTTTCAGCCTCTCTCAGGCTCAGATTTTTTAAAGCATCTTGTGATTTCTGTCCCAAGGCTTTTTAATGAACCTGTCTGTGTAGTTTTCTGGCTTACAAGGGAATCTCAGAACTTGAAAACAGTTGGATACCTTAAAATCAAACTATATGGGAATATATACTGTAGTACAAACAGGGAAAGGATTTTTAAGTATTGAACAGGACATATTCATAGTAGGGAATAATATATTTTTTCAAAGCCAAATATGTATTTTTCATTCAGTGGTTACATAAATATGATTTCTTTCAGAAATTCAGGCCCAGGCTTTAAAATATGTAAATCTTTTACAAGAATATTGAAATAGGTTAGAATAAGAATGCATTAATACACATATAAAGACAAGAGGGCATGGTCTTAAGTTGTGCCAGGGGAGGTTTAGGTTGGATATTAGAAAGAATTTCTTTACCGAGAGGGTGATCAGGCAATGGAATGGGCTGCCCAGGGAAGTAGTGGATTCTCCATCCCTGGAGATATTTAAAAAGAGACTGGATGTGACACTCAGTGCCATGGGCTGGTAATTGCAGCAGTAGTGGATCAAGGGTTGGACTTGATGATCTCTGAGGTCCCTGGACCTGGACAGACTAGAGAGCTGGGCCGATTCCAACGGGATGAGGTTCAACATGGCCAAGTGCCGGGTCCTGCACTTTGGCCACAACAACCCAATGCAGCGCTACAGGCTGGGGACAGAGTGGCTGGAGAGCAGCCAGGCAGAAAGGGACCTGGGAGTCTGGATTGACAGGAAGCTGAACATGAGCCAGCAGTGTGCCCAGGTGGCCAAGAAGGCCAATGGCATCCTGGCCTGTATCAGGAACAGCGTGGCCAGCAGGTCCAAGGAAGTGATTCTACCCCTGTACTCAGCACTGGTGAGGCCACACCTCGAGTACTGTGTCCAGTTCTGGGCCCCTCAGTTTAAGAAGGATGTAGAGGTCCTGGAACAGGTCCAAAGGAGGGCAACCAGGCTGGTGAAGGGACTCGAGCACAGGCCCTATGAGGAGAGGCTGAGAGAGCTGGGGCTGTTCAGCCTGAAGAAGAGGAGGCTCAGGGGAGACCTCATTGCTGCCTACAACTACCTGAAAGGAGGTGGGAACTGGACTCTTTTCACAGACGACCTTCAACAAGGCAAGAGGATACAGTCTTAAGTTGTGCCAGAGGAGGTTTAGGTTAGATATTAGGAAGAATTTCTTCACGGAGAGGGTGATTAGGCTATGCAATGGACTGCCCGGTGAGGTGGTAGATTCTCCGTCCCTGGAGACATTTAAAAAAAGACTGGATGTGGCACTCAGTGCCATGGTCTAGCAACTGCTCCGGTGGGTCAAGGGTTGGACTAGATGATCTCTGAGGTCCCTTCCAACCCGGCTAATTCTATGATTCTATTCTATGATTCTATTCCAACCCAGCCAATTCTATGATTCTATGATTCTATGATAATGGTAGCCTTCCCAGCAGATCTGTGGGTCATCTAGTCAAACAGCTTACCCCTGGCAAGGAACAAAACTTTATTATTTCGAAAAATACCAAATTCCTTTCATGTACATATTTCTTGGATACAGAAAGGGCTACATCCTCATTATATTTCAGGTTTCCAGTTGGGATAGTGATCAGTGGCATATACATCAGAGAAAACTTTCTTGTAGTCAATACAGGGAAAATGGAGTCAGTCTGTCTTGAAAATTTATCTTCTCTTGAAGACAAATTTTAAATTTATGTTCAAAAGAAAGAAAAAAAAATGCTGAGTAAACATCAGGAGTTGTCTTCCTCCCTCCTTTGACTATGGAAGGAGACTATCTCAGTAAGCTATATGAGAAAAACACAATCTCTTATACCTATTTTATGTCTAGAAGTATATTAATGTCTATTTTTTTCAAAGTATAAAACCAAACATTCAGCTTGTGTTATCTGATAGCAATAAGTAATATATACTCTGCATTCAGGAAGAATACTATTATCAGTTTCCCATGTGTGGATGTTTTGGGCTCATTTCTGCTTATATTGACATGCCTAGTGTTGTCTCTGGTTTCACCTGGAATCACTTTAGGCTTTTCATGCTCTTTATACATTTTTACAGAGCAAAGACCATTGCTGCTTCCTTCTAAAACCTAAGAAAAAGGCACTAATGACTTGCCCTGTGTTTTTAGAAGGGTCTGGTGTCCCTGGATTTTAACACTGCCAAAGATTTTTATCTCTAATACTTGATTAGTTAATGAAGTCAGGCTGCTTGTTACAAATCCAATGCTGAGTAATTTCAGATATTCACATTTAGCCATCAAAGCCTATTGTATCATTACAAGAAATGTCAGAGTCATGCTGTGTGCTCAATTAAATATTCCTTACTTTTGTTTAGTGCCATTTAAAAATTGTGCCCAAGATGTGCCCAGCCACAGGGAAAAAAAATCCTCTCAAAGCATTAATTACAGATTTTATTAAAAGCATGCAAAAGACTTGAAGTGTAACCAAGCAAACAATCCCTCTTCTCTCCCCCTAGGAGAAGGAATTCCAGTGGCAAGGAGCTGAGTTGCCTTTGATAAGGATGGAAACACAGACCTCCTAATTAACAGGGCAGTTCAAGAAGGGTGAGCAGCTTGTTGCCAAACATAACCACAGGGCAAACTGTAAGTGCTGTAATCAGGAGTTATTTACCCAGTCAATAAAACCAGGCTGAGACAAATGATGTAACTCCCTGAATAACTGGGGTCTGAGAATAGGAAGTTACCAGGGAATGGGGAGGCTCTTGGCCCTGAAAAGCATGGGGTGATGCAAGTACTGGACTGAAGGTGTCTGTGTTGTACTTGGATCTCATCCCTGTGAAATAAGAAGACCAAAGAGGAGATCATGTCCTCAGACTGTGACTTTCCAAAGGGAAACAATGGTCTAAAAACTCCCCAACTATTGATCAGAGTGAACTTTCAGGCTACTGAGTGTTGAACCAGGCTGCGCCATTTTAGGTTTGGTAATGAATCCTGGAAGATTTGTGTCTTCATCTAACCATGACTGGAGACTAAGGTTTTCCACCCATTCCAGCATTTACTGGGTTAGGTCTTATTAAAAAGCTAGTGAGACTTTTTCACAACCATGACAGTATCTTCCAGAGCACCTCATAAGGAATGAAAACCACTTTTACAACTCTCTGTCCAAAAGTGATTTGGCATGCATCAGAAAGCAAAACAATTCTATATATCATAGAATCATAGAATCAACTGGGTTGGAAGGGACCTCAGAGATCATCAAGTCCAACCCTTGATCCACTACTGCTGCAGTTACCAGACCATGGCACTGAGTGCCACATCCAGTCTCTTTTGAAATATCTCCAGGGACGGAGAATCCACTACTTCCCTGGGCAGCCCATTCCAATGCCTGATCACCCTCTCCATAAAGAAATTCCTTCTAATGTCCAACCTAAACCTCCCCTGGCACAACTTGAGACCGTGCACTCTTGTCTTGCTGAGAGTTGCCTGGGAAAAGAGACCAACCCCCCCTGGCTACACCCTCCTTTCAGGGAGTTGTAGAGAGTGATGAGGTCTCCTCTGAGCCTCCTCTTTTCCAGGCTGAACAGCCCCAGCTCCCTCAACCTCTCCTCATAGGATATGCACTTAAATCCCTTCACCAGCTTAGTTGCCCTCCTTTGGACCTGCTCCAGGACCTCGATATCCTTCCTAAACTGCGGGGCCCAGAACTAGACACAGTACTCAAGGTGTAGCCTCACCAGTGCTGAGTGCAGGGGCAGAATCACTTCCTTGGACCTGCTGGCCACGCTGTTCCTGATACAGGCCAAGATGCCATTGGCCTTCTTGGCTACCTGGGCACAGTGCTGGCTCATGTTCAGCTTCCTGTCAATCCAGACTCCCAGGTCCCTCTCTGTCTGGCTGTTCTCCAACCACTCTGTCCCCAGCCTGTAGCACTGCTTGGGGTTGTTGTGGCCAAAGTGGAGGACCCGGCACTTGGCCATGTTGAACCTCATCCCGCTGGAATCAGCCCATCTCTCCAGTCTGTCCAGGTCCCTCTGCAGAGCCCTCCTGCCTTCCAGCTAATCAACACTCCCCCCAAGCTTAGTGTCATCTGCAAACTTGCTGATGCTGGACTCAATCCCCTCATCTAAATCATCAATGAAGATATTAAACAGAACTGGGCCCAACACTGATCCCTGGGGGACACCACTAGTGACCGGCTGCCAACTGGATGCAGCCCCGTTCAGCACCACTCTCTGGGTCCGGCCCTCCAGCCAGTTCTTAACCCAGCACAGGGTGCTCCTGTCCAAGCTGTGGGCTGACAGCTTTTTCAGGAGGATGCTGTGGGAGACGGTGTCAAAGGCTTTGCTGAAGTCTAGGTAGACCACATCCACAGCCTTCCCCTCATCCACCATACAAGTCACCTGATCATAAAAGGAGATCATGTTGGTCAAACAGGATCTGCCCTTCCTAAACCCGTGCTGGCTGGGTCTGATCCCCTGTCCATCCTGCAGGTCCTGTGTGATTGCACTGAGGATGATCTGCTCCATAACCCTGCCAGGCACTGAGGTCAGGCTGACGGGCCTGTAGTTTCCTGGGTCCTCTTTCCGGCCCTTTTTGTGGATTGGTGTGGCATTCGCCAACTTCCAATCATCTGGGATGTCCCCAGTGAGCCAGGACTGTCGATAGAGAGAGGCTTGGCGAGCTCTTCTGCCAGCTCCCTCATCACCTTTGGGTGGATCCCATCTGGTCCCATAGACTTGTGGGGATCCAAGCAGCTCAATAGGTCACTGACTGTGTCCTTCTGGATTACAGGGGGGCTGTTTAGATTCTTGTCACCTTCTACAAGTTCCAGAAGCCAGCTGTCCTCAGGATAATCTCTCTTACTGTTGAAAACCGAGGCAAAGAAGGTGTTAAACACCTCAGCCTTTTCTTCATCTTTGATAACTATATTCCCGCTCATGTCCAGTAAAGAATGGATGTTTTCCTTGTACCTTGTTTTGCCATTGATGTATCTGTAGAAGGACTTTTTGTTATCCTTCACAGAGGTGGCGAGATTCAGTTCAAGTTGTGCCTTTGTCTCTCTAATTTTCTTTCTACACAACCTGACTATATTCCTGAATTCCTCCTGAGTAGCTAGCCCTTTTTTCCATAATTGGTAGGCCCTCTTCTTTACCCTAATTTCTTTCAAAGTCTCTGTTCAGACAGACTGGTCGTCTTCCCCTCCGGCTCGCCTTTCGGCACACTGGGACAGCCTGCTCCTGTGCTTTCAAAACTTGATCCTTGAAATATGTCTATCCCTCCTGGACCCTTTTATTTTCAAGGGCTGTTTCCCAGGCTATACTCTGAACTAGTCTTCTGAATAGGCCAAAATCTGCCCTCCGGAAGTCCAACGTAGAGGTTTTATTGACGATTCTCCTTGCATCCCTGAGTATTGAAAACTCTATTATTCCATGATCGCTGAGTCCCAGACAACCACCAACCACCCCATCTCCCACCAGCCCCTCTCTGTTTGTGAAAAGAAGATTAAGAGGTGCTCCGTCCCTGGTAGGCTCATTTACCAGCTGGAGCAGGAATTTATCTTCTATGCACTCCAGGAATCTCCTAGACTGCCTCCTCTCTGCTGTGTGGAGTTCCCAGCAGACATCCAGCAGGTTAAAGTCACCCACGAGAACGAGGGATGACGATTTTGAAACATCCGCCAACTGTTTGTAGAATAATTCATCACCCTCATCCTCCTGGTTGGGTGGTCTGTAACATACTCCCACCAGGATGTCAGCCTTGTTTGCCTCCCCCCTGATTCTGACCCACAGGCACTCCACCTTGTTATTGCCGACTTCAACTTCCACAGAGTCAAGAGACTCTCTAACATACAGGGCTACCGCTCCACCTCTCCTACCCTGCCTGTCTCTTCTGAAGAGCCTGAAAAAACGTGTTTCTGCCTGGTTTCGAACCAGGGACCTTTCGCGTGTTAGGCGAATGTGATAACCACTACACCACAGAAACCCTGCCTGTAGAGCGGCTCCCCCTATAGGTCTTGGCTAACATTTACAAGGATCTTAGGAAATGCCCCAGGTTTAGGAGTCCCTGCATTACCCTCTCCCACTCTGTGCTGAGCATCTCAGTATCAATGCCAAGCCCAGTGCTCTGTGCACTGTAAGGCTGAGCCATTGCTAATGGTCAAAGCTAACTGTGGGTTTGCTTTTTTTTCCCCCCTGTCCATATTAGATTAGCCAGAAGGTCTGTCCTAGTCTCACATGACAGTCCATAGTCTCAGGCCTATATTCTTTATGTCCTGATGTCTTGGTATCACATAGTTCTGTGACAAACTGTGGTTAAAAACAATAAATTGCTGCGTATTTGAAGAACACTCAATACTGTGGATTTGAGTACCAATTAAAATCTTAGTTGGATATAAAGTTGCATATTTCATTCTTAAGTTTCAGAAATACTAATGTCTTGAATCTTACAGATATACGGAGCCAGCTCCAGGTAATATGTGATCAGATTTTTTCAGGGTCTTTGGTACAAGAGCTCTGATTTTAGGGGGAAGCAGTTTCATGAGCCTACCAGGCTCAATAAGGATTTGCAGGATTGGGACTGAGACATCCCAGCTTCCAGCTCTAAAACTGCCTTTTTTATCAGCTCTTCAGACCCTGCTAACATGAAAGCCAGCCATTTTTTAAAATTTTTTATTTTTAATGTGATTCCAGCCAAAACCAACATGTAGCATAAAGGTGCATGTGCAATTAAAATGCTTTCCTGCCTTTGGACATCTAAGTGCCTGTGTCCACATGGAAGTCAGCTGCTTCATTATTTAGTCTGTCATTTCTGTACAGCTCTTTGTGGACACAAAGGATCCATTTCCAAGCAGATTCCCCATCAGGCAAGACACTCCTGATATTACTCGTGCACATGCACCAAATGTGAGTCATTGTAGTGATAAATCTTCATTCCTTTCTTGTTTTTACAGGATTAGCAACTATCTTAAGTTAAAGAAAAAGTGGAGGATGACACCTAGCAGATCTGACTGACCTAATTTTCTCTTCTGCACATGTGAAGTGAACGTAACCTAAGGAAACAACTAGATTTATTGTTGAGAAAAGAGGACTGAATATACAGGAAAGATCTGACCCAGCTGGAAAATCTGCCTTTCAGTCCTTCAGTAAACTCTTCAGGTATTTCACCTTCCTAGAAAACAACTGGAGGGACAGTGACAGCTACTGGAGGGATAGTGACAGCTGCTGGAGGGGTAGTGACAGCTACCTGGGCCAGTGACAGAGCAGTTCAAGTGTCTCACTATGGTCCCTATGCCAGAACTATTTCAGTGTTTTCCATAAAGTATGTCCCCTGGAGGCCTGGCTGCTAACAAGCATCTGGTCCACAGCAGCCAGACAGGTCAGCAGTTTGATCTGATTTGGGTGTTCTGTTACTCTTATTTAAGCTTTCTGTAAAACAAACAATGGGTAAGAGGCAATTTTAACGTGGTACAATGCACATAGCCTTTAATTGCAGAGAATCGTGGCAACAGCACCTGCTCACAGCATGCATCAATCTCATCCCTAAGTACCTCCATCATTTCAGAACACTTACAGTTGTCTTCTAAAATTATATTATTTTGTTGAGTGATGAATGGCATTGTGAAATATTACCTATAATTAGCATGCTTTATTGCAAAGCTCATTACATTTCTGACAAATCTTGAGTTGACAGCACTTTAATTTTGCATCATTGCCTCATTTTATCTCATCAATTTCTGTCTCTGGTTTACAGTTAATAATGAAAGACAGCAGAACTGCACTGTGTTTGAGAACTGGAAAAATAAGTATTAATCTATTTAAAAGCTTCTGATTTAGGCCATAGGAACAGCAGGTACGAGATAATGCATGCATTAAGGATCTGATTAAAGTTTAATAAAACTGTCAAGTGAAATAAACCAATCTCCTTGCAAAACATTCTGTTTGCCAGGTTCGAGGATTTCAGCTGTTAAAAAATTTCCCTTTCAACAGTCTGTTTGAATGGGCAGCAGACTAATGTTGTGACTGCCAAGTCACAATTTGGCTTTTTGCATGATCTGTTGGGACATGGTAACAAAAAATACTGAAGTGGCACATGCTGAAGCCACAACAGTAAGTGCTGTACATTGCTACAAAGTTATTCTTATTTCTCATTGACCAAGTTAAGATTCAGAGCCTGCTCTTTCACCACTGTCTTCTCATCAATCAGACACTTGATGCATTCCTGTGATTTTGCTCCGTGTCAGCGTGGGTGCCATATGTCAAACCTTTCTTTCATGTTCTCCAGCCACCTCTCTGAGGAAAAGTGCCCCTTGTACTCAGCCCTGGTGAGGCCACACCTCGAGTCCTGTGTCCAGTTCTGGGCCACTCAGTTTAGGAAGGATATCGAGGTCCTGGAGTGGGTCCAAAGGAGGGCAACTAAGCTGGTGAAGGGACTCAAGCACAGATCCTATGAAGAGAGCCTGAGGGAGCTGGGGCTGTTCAGCCTGAAGAAGAGGAGGCTCAGAGGAGACCTCATCACTCTCTACAACTCCCTGAAAGGAGAGAGGTATCCGGGTGGGGGTTGGTCTTTTTTCTCAGACAGCTCTCAGCAAGACAAGAGGCCAGGATCTTAAGTTGTGCATGGGGAAGTTTAGGTTGGATATTAGAAAGAATTTCTTTACGGAGAGAGTGATCAGGCATTGGAATGGGCTGCCCAGGGAAGTAGTGGATTCTCCATCCCTGGAGATATTTCAAAAGAGACTGGATGTGGCACTCAGTGCCATGGTCTGGTAACTGCAGCAGTAGTGGATCAAGGGTTGGACTTGATGATCTCTGAGGTCCCTTCCAACCCAGTCGATTCTATGATTCTATGATGAAAACAGGCCAAACAAACTAAGGCCAGGATGTTCTCAAGAGGTCAATGGATACTCTAAGGAGGACATCACCTCACCTCTTGCAAATTTCTGTAGCAGAGCCCTTCAGCATCCCTCAGTCAGAGGCAACCCTGACTGACAGGGGAGAGAAACCTCAAATGAGGAAACCATTGTGCTTTGGCACTGCCCTGAATTAAAAAGACATCCTGGCTTTCAGGAAAAAAGCCTCTTTGGTGCCACTTTATAAAAGTGGCCTTGAGAGGGAAGAAATGTTCCCCTGAACAAATCTGCCTGTGCATCTCTCAGTAGAGCAGGCACTTGCTTCTCTCTCTTATCAGAGGCAGAAATATTTGCCCAGCCAGGTACTTGGTACATAGGAAATTAAAAGAAAGAAGGGCTTACAGCTAATTTAGGATGGCTTGTTTAACATAGTCCTATCTCTAATACCCTGTTATCATCCCTATGATTGTTATTCCTCATGCTTGCCATTGTATTGCAGGGCTCTTTTGAGGAGGCTGAACACCTCTGTGTGTCTGTTTTAGCTCAGCTCTCCGTGTGAATTCTGTACCCCAGGTGGAGGTACTGCTAAGGCTACAATACACACACACGCACATGAAAGAGCTCTCTTAATAGAACAGCATTAATTTCCCCTGCAAAATTCTTCTTCAAAACAAAGAGAGCAAAAATATGCAAAATTCAAAGGTCACATGCATGTCAGCAAAGCATTTTCCCATGGTTTTCCTGTGAGAAGGTACGCAGATTTATACAAAGTTTTAAATAGCACTGGAAGGCTTTATGAAAATGCCTGTTTACAGTGTTATCTGGAGGATCCTAAGGTTAATAAGGTAAACCTCATATTTTTTCTT
Source organism: Calypte anna (assembly GCF_003957555.1). Taxonomy (NCBI): domain Eukaryota; kingdom Metazoa; phylum Chordata; class Aves; order Apodiformes; family Trochilidae; genus Calypte; species Calypte anna. Next base: position 174,069,238 of record NC_044244.1, read on the forward strand.
CCTCTGCCTTTAGCTTTTCAAGAATATTGCCAGCCTATTCAATGCACAGCATTATCTGTAGAAAGTCACTGCAGAGTAAGATCATGGTAAAAATCAGATATGGAGTACTGATACAAAATGAGGTGTTTTGTTTTTTTTTTTGCATTTATTTTATTCTATAGCAATGGAAATGTTTCATCTGAGGGCTTGTATTAGGACCACTGGAATCATAGAATCATAGAATCATAGAATAGGCTGGGTTGGAAGGGACCTCAGAGATCATCGAGTCCAACCCTTGATCAGCTACCGCCACAGTCACTAGACCATGGCACTGAGTGCCATATCGAGTCGCTTTTTAAATGTCTCCAGGGACGAAGAGTCCACCACCTCCCCAGGCAGCCCGTTCCAATGTCTGATCACCCTTTCCGTGAAAAAAATTCTTTCTAATAGCCAATCTGAACTTCCCCCGGCACAATTTAAGACCATGCCCTCTTGTCTTTTTGAGAGTTGCCTGGGAAAAGAGACCAACCCCTGCCTGGCTCCATCCTCCTTTCAGGTAGTTGTAGAGAGCAATGAGGTCTCCCCTGAGCCTCCTCTTCCTCAGGCTGAACAGCCCCAGCTCCCTCAGCCTCTCCTCATAGGATCTGTGTTCGAGTCCCTTCACCAGCTTGGTTGCCCTCCTTTGGACCTGTTCAAGGACCTCAATATCCTTCCTGAACTGAGGGGCCCAAAACTGAACACAGTACTCAAGGTGTGGCCTTACCAGGGCTGAGTATAGGGGCAGAATCACCTCCTTGGACCTGCTGGTGACGCTGTTTCTGATACATGCCAGGATGCCATTGGCCTTCTTGGCCACCTGGGCACACTGCTGGCTCATGTTCAGCTTCCTGTCAATCCAGACTCCCAGGTCCCTTTCTGCCTGGCTGTTCTCCAACCACTCTGTCCCCAGCTTGTAGCGCTGCATAGGGTTGTTGTGGCCAAAGTGGAGGACCCGGCACTTGGCCTTGTTGAAGCTCATCCCATTGGAGTCAGCCCATCTCTCCAGTCTGTCCAGGTCCCTCTGCAGAGCCCTCCTGCCTTCCAGCTGATCAACACTTCTCCCCAGCTTGGTGTCATCGGCAAACTTGCTGATGATGGACTCAATCCCCTCATCCAAGTCATCAATGAAGATATTGAACAGGACTGGGCCCAGTACTGATCCCTGGGGGACACCGCTGGTGACCGGCCGCCAACTGGAAGAAAAAGCACAGGAAAGCACAGGAAATTACAGCCTAGGTTCACAAAATTGTCAGTGCTGGTGGTAACAATGCTCAGGCAATAAGGGTCCCAAGCTAAGATGGGAGAGACTTCATGTCAGATGTTTCCTTGACAAAAAAAATGTGAACCTTGACCCTTTCTGTGCTCCCAGCCACCTCAGCTCCAGAGCAGTGATGAGGACAAACCTTTATAAGAATGTCTTCAAGTAGGAAAATTAAAGTGTAAATAGACCATGACGTTGGCTAATGTAATCATTTCAATTTTTGAGTAGAGAGAAAATGCCTTACTTGAGAAGGAAATTCACTCTAATGACCTCGACCACCAAGGGCTCTGTGCTAACAGATTACTGTACATTAAATATCTCCCAAATAAAAAGCTATATTTAGCAAAAATTGTGATTTTTGTGCTCAGAGTGCTGTCAAGAGCCAGAGTGGTCTTCCTTTGATTCTTGACTTGTATTGTCGCATGGACCAAGAGCCCTCAGGTAGGACATGGCTCTCCCATGGAGAAGAGGGTGCTGATGGGGTTATTTTTTATATAATTTATATAAATTATAAAAATGAAAGGACAAATTAGTAAAATAAAATATTGATTAATATTGATATAATTATACATTGTATTATAAGTAAATATAGAAATGTGTAAAACATCTATCTTTTATAAATTATATACAATAAATTATATTTAATATAATCATTAATCCAAATTTTTATTTGAATTTTCTGTGGTGGCAAAAAGCAAACTGGAATGGACTGCTACAGCTGCTCTCACCAGCTTGCCCAGTGTAACCTCATCCAGAAAAAAAAACAAAAATGCTGGGACCTTGGGAGGGCTACTCCCAAAACTTGCAGGAGATTCTGATATGTAGCGTGCATCTTTTGGCTACCCATGATGAGTTTGTTGCTGCTTCCCTTCCCACTGAGAGGCAGATGTTCTGGATAGAGCTGTATATGAATTGTTGCATCCAGCAATGTCCCCCTGCACATCTTTTGCTGCTGGGTTACAGGAGAATGAAGCAAACTATTCTGGTATCACAGACTAGCTCAACACACCCCTTTAATCTACACATATATGCACATGGTGTTCTCTCAGACCAACTTTTGTTGATTTGAAGGAAAAAGGAAGATGCTATCTCTCCCTCTCATGCTTCTATCATTGTTGGAACAAAGGGGTTTATTCTAGTTATCTCCCTCTGGTGAGCAATAAAAGACAAACCACAGGATTTCTAGGCTCAAAGCAAAGTCAAGAGACACAGGTGAAGAAGAAAACCAAATATCTGGCTGCTGCAGGTGGGCAAAGCTGGTGGGATGCCCCACAGCACATGTCTGTGCCTAATGACTGCAGGTATGGTGGGAGAAAAAGTAGCTAAAAGATTACAAGGACATCTCTGCCTTTGGTCTTTGTTTTAGCATTCACTAGGCACCTGCTGTGGTGCAGAGATCTGTATCTAGGTTGGTTTTTTTTTAATTATGGCTAGGTTTTAAAGAAACGGGGTTGCTCAATCTGCTTGCAAGAAATTGTTAGTGTACCTGAAGCTTGGTATAGACTTTAGCCCTATCACTTTAAGATCCAAAAGACATGGTCTTCTAACTGGCAATGGCTTTGACAAAGAGACTGCAACATCATTGCAAAACTCCAACAGCACAACAGTGACCAACACACAGTTCCTCAGTTCCTCAGCACTGCTGATATTGGCCACCAAGAGAGCTTGGAGCTGAGGTGCAGTGATGCTGATAAGGACCTGTGTACACATCAACTTGTAGAAACTCACACCAGAAACAAATACACAGGAGGCCACACTCCTCTATTGGTAAGAGCTTCTCCAAGAAGTCATTCGTGAAAGATTGTTTATCAAGAGCTGCCTTCCCTGTGCATCACTGACATTTGTTAACTGAACAACAGAGAATATTCATGTGCAGTTTTCAGAGCAGTAGTCTCAGAAGTGAGGAGTGGATGTGTAATGCATGTTGCTTCTTTATTAGCTGCCTCCAATCACAAACCAAGTGTCTGTCCAGCTTCAATCAGAAAACAGTAAAGTGATAGGATTTGGTTTCATTTCCAAGAACCCAGGACACAGTTCCTTGGAATGAACTCAATTTATTAACACTTGATACAACACAATTATTTGCAAAGGTGATGTGCAGCAGGAGTACTAAGGCATTACTAATGGTTTTCTGGATTAGAATTTGTTTGACAGACAGACAAGCAAATTCAAGGTCATTGCTATGTGCAATCTAACCTGTAATACAATCTCCTAATAAGAGTTTATATCCATTTGGTGCAATGATGACTGCAGCAAAGGATAATACTGATACATCAAGAAAACTAAAGCAATAGAAAAAAGATGGCATTGTCACATTAATCATTATTATTTTGGCTTTTTCTAAAAAAATTAAACAAGGAAAAATCAGACAGAGATAAGCAGGGTTTAAAAGTATTTTTGTGATAATAATAACACATTTCTATAGGAAATTTCATTCAGAAAAGCTTCTCACCCAGAGATTTTCAGTAATTGCCTGCACCTGACAAAGGAATCACAGAAACTCAACCTTCTCTGCAGAAGACACCATAGTTATTCTACAGCACTACAGCTGGAAAAAGTACCTAAGAACTAGACTGAGGTAGGGTTTTCTCCCTCCCAGAACCCTTTTGATAGCATAGAATTTCTGTTGTCTTTCCCAGGAAGTGCAACATCTTGGCTATCCCTGAACCATTAGTAAACCATTTTCAGTTTCCCATATCTATATTGTACTTCTTCAATCATACATTGTCTTATGTTTCCCCCCTTATACATGGTATCAGCCAGCTCACTTGTTCATGTCAGCTTCTTCTCTTTGTCCACCTGTCTCTCAAAGTTTGGTTCATGATTCTATATTAGTGTCACAGTGTCATTCTGCCTTAATCCATTGCTATTTGAATGTATCTAATTGAGTGTAGAGTAGCATTTAGGATTCTTTATAGGTCTCGACAAGAAATACTCTTATACAGGGTAGGATCTGTCAGTGCTGGCTGACAAATGAGCAGAATTACTTTCAGTAAGGTTACAAGAGGCAAGAATGGTTTTAGCAGTGAGCATTTCCTGTGTGCATTTAGGGAAATGCAAATCCCTATGTGCCATACTTGTTGCTTGACATGAGCTTCCTTTTTGTTTTGTTTTGGAGGTTTTTTTTTGGGGGGGGGGGTTGTGGTTTGTTTGGTTTTTTGTTGTTGTTGGGTTGAGGTTTGGTTGGGGTTTGGTTTTTTTGTTGGTTTGGGGTTTATATTATATTTATATGTTTATATGTTTATATGTTTGTATGTTTGTATGTTTATATATTTATATATATTTATTCATTTATTTATACTGATTTTTTAATGTCTTTCTAGATCTTTCAACCCTTTCAAGAAGGGTACATTAAAGACAGAACAGAAGTAACTGACAACATGAGGGAATTCTGCTTTAAGTGCCATAGTTGAGGCAGAAAGGTCTAATGCAAAAAAAAGAGATCACAAAGTTTCAGAAGTGAAATAAGTCCCTTTATTTTAAGTAGAATCATAGAATGATAGAATGTTAGGGGTTGGAAGGGACCTCAAAAGATCATCGAGTCCAATCCCCCCTCCCTAATCAGGATCACCCAGGGCAGGCCACACAGGAACACATCCAGGGGGGTTTTGAAAGTCTCCAGGGAAGGAGACTCCACAACCTCTCTGTGCAGCCTGTGCCAGTGCTCTGTCACCCTCACAGTAAAGAAGTTTCTCCTCATGTTGAGGTGGAACTTCCTATATTGTACCTGAAACTCATTATTCCTTGTCCAATAATTGGGCACCACCAAAAGTAATTCAGACTAGACCAATGAACCAGAAGCTCTCTCACCTCTGTGTGTATAATCCTGCTGGTAAAAAATTCCGTTTAATAGGAACTAAGTGAAATTTGGGTTGAAATTGGCACCTTAATTTCAGTCCAAAAACATTTTTTATACAGTCACTGTTTTCACACCTACCAGATAAAAATGTCCACAGGAATGTCATCTTTTTTAAAGGCTTCCAACACAACAAGAAATCTGTATAAAGCACTTAGATACTCATCCTTGAAGCCAAGAGAACAATGTCCTGCTTTATATCTATATTTTTACTCAGGCAGCTTTTGAAAATATTTCTAAAATCTATGTTGGAGACAAAAGCAGTGGAACAAGTTCTGCTTGAGTAAATTTTTATTGAATATTTATTGAATTTAAAGCCTTTCACAAATGAAGAAAAGTTGTTGCGAGTTACGAGCTTCAAAAATGTGTTTTCTTTAAATTAGAACAGAGTAATTTGATCAGTCCAGGATGGGACATGGCATATGTGAAGAAGACATGAACTACGAATTGCTGCACATCAGAGAAATAGCTTAGATGCCATATTTTTGATCCTGAGGGTGCTGGTGGTGGCCCATTTTCCCTGGCAGCAAGGCAATTTTAACCAGTTCCACACCTCCATGCTGCAGTTCATGATGCCATCAGTTCTGCCAGTGTGACTGTGATGGGGACCTAATGGTGAGCTGCATCATCAGCATTACAAAACTGCAAATTGGAAGAAAAAGAAACAGTTTTTCATAGGTTGGTTCATTGGATGCATTTTAAACCAGGATGAATTGACTGTTAATTAGATTCTCAGCTTCTCTGCTGAGAGACAGGATGAATTCCTTAGCTTTTGACGGGTGGAATGAGTCTTATTTCATTTGATACATAAGAGGGAAAGTGAAAGGATAATTAGGTTCTAAAAGTAGACCTCAAACCACATTAATTCTCTAATAGTACATATTCTCTAATAGCACACAAAAACCTAGATATAATTATTCTGTGTATTAAGTTTCTGTAAATATATTAACAAATAAGTAATACTTGAATCATACAATGGCTAGGGCTAGAAGGGACCTTCAAGATCATCCAACCTGGCCTTGAAAATAGTAATAAATTATTGAAGGTATTAAAATAATTTTACTGGAATATAATAATGTCTAAGGCACTAAGGAAATAAGGGTATGAAAAACACTTTCATAAAAATGTAATCTTTGGTATATAAACTTGTTACTTGCATTTCAGTATCATACAGACACTTTATCCAGCAGTCTAAGAGTTCTCAGTGCTACTTATTGGTACTTGTTTGAGTAAAATTAGCCCCAGAAGAGTTTTCCTTGTTATCCTGGTGTAAAAAGTAAAGATGTTAAATATTTCCATTACAATAATTTTGAAGTCTAATATAAATTCTAGAAAATAAACAATACCTATTTAATTTCAGGAGAGCTTCATGTTCACTAAGTTGAACATATATTTCTCCTTCACCCAGGAAGACTGAATGAAGAAACCTAATTTTACTCTAATGTAAAACACACCATTGGAACAACATGCAACACTTGCACTGGGTAATTTACCTAGGGTAGTGCACAAAGACAATAATAGAGAAGCTTTTGTTTAAAGTTCAGCTTGTATATAAGCTTCAGGGGCTTAAGTATTGTGACTGCCAAGATGGAGAAGTCATGAGGTATCTCTGAGTAATGGATGCAGCCTTCTAATCTAGGGAAGAATAATTACTATCAGCATAGAATGATTAATGGATTAACAACCCGATGTCCCAGTATAGGTTGGGGGCTGACCTGCTGGAGAGCAGTGTAGGTGAAAGAGACCTGGGGGTCCTGGTAGACAAGAGGATGACCATGAGCCAGCAGTGTGCCCTTGTGGCCAAGAAGGCCAATGGCATCCTGGGGTGCATTAGAAAGGGTGTGGTTAGTAGGTCAAGAGAGGTTCTCCTCCCCCTCTATTCTGCATTGGTGAGGCCGCACCTGGAATATTGTGTCCAGTTCTGGGCCCCTCAGTTCAAGAAGGACAGGGAAGTGCTTGAAAGAGTCCAGCGCAGAGCTACTAAGATGATTAAGGGAGTGGAACATCTCCCTTATGAGGAAAGGCTGAGGGAGCTGGGTCTCTTTAGTTTGGAGAAAAGGAGACTGAGGGGTGACCTCATCAATGTTTTCAAATATGTAAGGGGTGAGTGTCAGGGAGATGGAGTTAGGCTTTTCTCAGTGGTGACCAGTGATAGGACAAGGGGTAATGGGTGTAAATTGGAGCATAGGAGGTTCAAGTTGAATATTCGAAAAAAATTCTTTACTGTAAGGGTGACAGAGCCCTGGAACAGGCTGCCCAGGGGGGTCGTGGAGTCTCCTTCACTGGAGACATTCAAAACCCGCCTGGACACGTTCCTATGCGAAGTGCTCTAGGTGGCCCTGCTCTGGCAGGGGGGATTGGACTATATGATCTTTCGAGGTCCCTTCCAACCCCAAGGATTCTATGATTCTATGATGATTCTAATGGATCACAAAATCTTGAGATATTTGAACAGCTTCCTACACATGTAGGGCCATTTACAGCACATCAATCCATAACATTAAAGTTGTACTTAGATAGCTGTATTGTTATGGTCTGTTTCAATATGTTTTGGCAAATTTAAGAATAAATTCAATCATGTTGGTAAGTAATGTATTGTCTACCATGTTTACCTGTAAATTTAAGGCCAATGAGGTCCCTAAGTAGCAATAAGAGAGCTGTGAACTTTCAGGTGACTTTTTCATTCAAATTTATACCTTCTGATGATGAGATTTAATCAACTATCGACCTTTGCTCTCCATTATGTAGATTTTGGTTGTGACATTTAATGAACTACTGACCTGTCATTGATATTACACATCTACAAAAACTTAGGAGCTTCATTTCAGGTTCTGAGAGAAGCTTTCCTCCATGGAGATCTTAAATATACAAAAATATTATAAAGAAACTATTTGTAATATTAAAAACATTTCTATAAGCTAAAAAGCATGATCATTCAATTTACAGAAATGAAGAAAAATCAGGAAGATTTTGGTCGACGGATTAGCAGGCAAGGCAGTCAGAACAGGCCTGTGAGACCAAAATTACTGAAGAACAGTGAAATATAACATTTTTTCTAATAAAATCATCTTAGACTTTACATTATGGTTTCAAGAAGATATATCAATAGTATAACCTTCAGCATTATGCAGAAAAACTGAAAATGTAGGTAGTCTCAAGCATTTCTGTACTATCCTACTGCCTGTAGTACAGACAGAAGCTGAGCAAACCCTGATTTTCACTGCAGTATTATTTGATTTCAGGCTGACACCTCTGCACACTACAGTCAGCCTGCTTTGTTTTCTGCAATTTAGTCCATAAACCAGAGATAAGAAAGTACAGACAGCAGCAGAAAAGGTTCTCTGAGTGCTACTTCCAAGGACAGTGAGCTGAAATTCATAAATAATTAAACTGTGAGAGTGGGGATAAACTCAGCCCTGTTTTAATGCTGAGGCCACAGCAACAGGTTAGCAGAAAAGACAATACACCCACATTATCCTTGCAGTGCCAGGATCTCCTCAGCAAAATCCTAAGAGCTTTTGTGTCTCATGTGACAGCTGAAGTGACTGAGGACAGCCTCTCCTGCCAGCTCTCCCTCTTCTCTGCCTCTGATCCAGAACCAGCCTGTCTGACATGTCCAACCTGTCCCATGAACCCTTTAAGAGTGTTGTAGAATCCTGAAAAGAATATTTGCCTCAAAACAGCCTCTCTGACCAAGTGGGCACTGTGCTTAGGGGGAGGCCTCAATCGATAGCCACCTGGGCTCTGTTGTCTCAAGGAGAGACCCCCATGTGGGGAACCACCCTGATAAACAGGGCCCTATTCCCACAAGTGGCCTTTAGTGGCCACCCTGATCAGCTGAACACTGGCCTGGCAAGGGAAGCTCTGTCTGATGCCACCCTGACAGGCAGGACACTGTCCTTATTCCATAAGGGACAGGTGCAGGAGAGCTGCTCCCTGTGGCTGCAGAGTGACATCTTGTGTGTAGCCTCCAGGGTGAGGCCAGTGGAGAGAGCACATGCTCAGAAATAAAGGTTATTTCTGTGTCATCCCATCTGGAGGGGTCCAAGTGAACACCTGGCTGTGCAAGACATGCCAAAGCCCCCCCCCCCCAAAATGGTGGGGTCAGGCAGCATAAAAGAGGCACACTCGAAATGCTGGATGCGCATCATCCAAGGACCTGAACTTCCTACCAAGATCATTGCTGGATCCAAGGATGGCAATAGCTTCTCTGTATCTTTAACTTTACCTTTGCATCTCTCTCTCTGTGTATGTTTCTAACCTTATCTCAGCACATGAGGGTGACGAAGCGGGAGGAGCCCTTCTTGCTCCTAGGGCTGCTCCTGAGGCCTCGGGGTTTAGCCCATTCCTGGACGATGTCCTAGGGCTGTTCCTGTGGCCTCGGGATCTACCCCTTCTTGCCTGCTCCTGGGGCTCCTCGAGCTGTGTGCTTCTCCATGCTCACTGAAGAGTGAGAGCTCTCTCTGTGGGTGTCAGCTGCTCTCTTATTGGCCCCCTGCTCCTGCACATGCTCAGGAGGGAGGCCAGACACAGGTGAACCCACACCCACTCATCAATAACTCAGGGCACCTGGTCCTGTCTCACTACAGGTGACATAGTTTCTCATTGTTAAGTTTTACTCTCCATTGCTTTGTTAAGTCTTGTTAGTTGTAACCTGTTCTTTTGACCACTTCCTTAAATTTTGCTAAATTGTAATTCACTGCTTTGAAAGTATCATCTTTTGTAATTCTGCTAGTTGTAATCTCATATGCTTTATAATCTTACTCACTTTTAAGTAAAGTTGTGTTTTTATACACACTTATTCCTGAGTACCTGAACTCAATCTGGATGAATGGGTTGTTAAAAGAGATTAATTAGAGGAGAAGGATTGGGCCCAGCCACACCTCTCTGAGGGAGTTTAGAAAGAGGGTGTCAAGGGTGCCCAGTCTGAATCTCCCTGGGTCCACCCCCACTCTGGGGAACCCTACTCGTGCCCACTCTGTGGGATGTAGAAATGTGCCCACTCCATGGGACATGGTATTTTGTTTGGCCCCCACATCTAGGGAGCTGTGCCTGTGACAGTGAGGTGACAGTGCTGCATCCACCTTGTGGGGCATGACAAGTGTGTAGGAGAGCTGATTTTCAGAAGGCATCAGAACACTCTAATTTACTCTTTCATTTACTTTTTAGCTTAAGGTTAAACATAGCTCTGTACAGTCCCCTGACTATCTTCTGAAAATCATTCCCAAATATTTTTTCTTAAAGCAATGTTAATACTGCCATCTAGCTATAGAGTAACAGTATATCTTTAGTGCAGGTGTACGAGCCACAAACTTTTTTGGTTTCACTTTAGACTATAGCAGAACTAAGTTACAGAAGTTCCAAATTCCTTTATATTAATTCAAACACTTGCTGAAGATTCAGATTATTGCACCTGATGGTGAAGAAGTTATTCCTTGTAAATGACTTATTTTACAAATGCAGGATTTTATTTTTCAGTGGTTTACATGTGCCTTTAATTGAATTGAATAACTAATAAAGTTAAAAGCACATAAAATAAATAAATAAATAAATAAATTAGAAATAAATAAATATATTCGAAAAAATTTTTTTACTGTTAGGGTGACAGAGCCCTGGAACAGGCTGCCCAGGGGGGTCGTGGAGTCTCCTTCACTGGAGACATTCAAAACCCGCTTGGACACGTTCCTGCACGATGTACTCTAGGTGGCCCTGCTCTGGCAGGGGGGGTTGGACTAGATGATCTTTCGAGGTCCCTTCTAACCCCTAGGATTCTATGATTCTATGAATAAATAAAGTTAATTGAAGTCTAGATCCTCTTGCCACTTTAACATTCATCTACCAAAGATCAGGTTTTCTACAAAAAACTGTTTATTCTGATACTTGATCCATTAATTGTTTGGAAAATGTGTATAGAGTGTCAGGTGAACACTAGGTATTCAAACTGTACTAGTTGAGTTCTGCCATCAGCTGTATGGAGTCACTTTCAGATGAAAATCATTGCATGCTCAAGATGTTGATCCACCAAGCATCCTATTCAACACCTTTCAGGTACCTAACAGACCAAGAGACCAAAGACACATGCACAGGACTTGATCTGATACTGAGAGAGCCGTGGGTATTCTCAAAACCCAGATTTGGGAACTAGAAGAACTCATTTCCACAGTCTATTCCACATTTCATCCAAGACACTACAAATAGAGCTGTGCTGAGCCAGAGTGTTGTTTGGGATTCCTCAGTGGATAACTGGAACTGTTCCCATGTAGCTCCTGCCCATCGTTCTGATGAGTCTGTACTTCAAAAAAGAATTGAGACATATGGCTTCTTCCACTTTCTTCCCTAGATGGGGAAAACTGATGCAATTACATGACAGATATGCCACATAGTTAAAAACAGTCTCACTTGTGAGTAAAAAACTATGGGGAAAGCTAACCACTTCCCACCCAAGGAAGTAAAATTCTACACAAGCTAGCACAAACACAATGGAATTCCAACGGGAAAGCAAAACCCATCCAAAGACAGAAGTAACTTAAACATAAAAGGAGAGGAAAAAAAATCTTCCTAAGTAGAAGTCTCTTAGCTATTATTTCATATATCCTCACCAAACAAGACACACAACATAACATATACTCTGCACAGGACCAGTTCACTGAATTGTCTATTACAAAACCAGAACAGTAACAGATAAATTAAAGGAAGATGCATAAAAACCTGTCACTTAAAGAGTAGCAGCACTCAGACCCTTGCTAGCTGAAGCAACAGGAGATTGGTCTGAATTTCAAATCATGAAAAGCTGAGGGTGCAAGAAGCAAAGCCAGAACTGCCATGTGCAGGGCCCCAGACTGCTTCATTTAAATAATTAGGAAAGCAGATGTTTTCCCACATAATCTGCAGCCAAATCTTGATGATAGTTGTTCTTATATGTAGTACATCACAAGGCAATAATTCTGTCAATACTATTTTTAATAGCACACACACAGAGGGAGCTGAATTAGTGTTACAGCTTCTTATGAAAAGATGAATAGACTACATAAAAATCAAATGACTAATCCAATTTATCACAAAAATGTGAAGCCACTCATTGCCACTGAAAAACAACAGGAAAAACAATACTTGCTATCACTAGGGCTATACATATTTTTCAGCTTGACATATGAGTGCTTGATGGTGCTGTAAGTGATGTAAACCACAAAAATGCCAAGATACAAACAGAAAGTTATCTTTCATACTCCCAGACAAGCTAATTTACAGTGAAGTGAAATCAGCATGCAGACATCTGTTTCTCCCCAAAATCAGGATCATTAAAAAGAAATGATTCAATATGGACACCACGTGAGATACACTGCTTTCTAATTTTGCAGTTTTCATTTTGCATTCTTAATAGTCTGTTTAGAATCACCAGGAAAAACAAAACAAAACAAAACAAAACAAAAAAAAGCAAAAATCCCAAACCAAAAAAAAAAAAAAAGCCCAAACCCACAAAACACCAAAGAAACCCAAGATGTTATGTATTAATTGTGTAAAAATTCACTCTCAGTCCATGAACTGCAAAGTCTTTGTTCCTTATTCCCGACTTGTGCCTCTTTTTTTGATGGCAGCATACATTGCAACTCTGGTGCTAAAAGAAAATAAATTTATTTCACCACCTCCGCTTCCTTCTGCAGTCTGGCAGTATGTCAGATCATTCTTAAAAACACCTAGCTGCTATCTAATAAACTGACCACTATTCCAAGTGCCACAAAGGGGCATGACAAAATACTCCATCAGAATTTTAATTTATTTTTCCCCTGAACTGAGCAAGCAGCTTCTCAATATTGTAATCAACATGTGTAAATAACTCGAGTTCTGTGGTGCCCACTTTTCCTGTGATCTGTCCCAGCAGGGGCGCATTTAGCTACAAGCCACCCACGGAGAATAGCTTTGTTACCACTAGTCCTTAAAGAGACAAATGTTTACTTGGTAGCATTCTCTTCAGATCACTTTTGTTAACTTATTTCATACACTATTGAATTTAAAAAATGAACTCCAGTCAAGTTAAGCTGGTCCATCATCTGTCTCCTTAGTTCTTACACACATACCTCCTCTACTGCAGCCTGTGCCATAGCAGATCTTCCAAGGGCCCTTTCAGTGCTTTCCAGAAAAGTTTCCCTTAGGCTTGACTTGAGGACAGTGCTTGTAGCATCTCTGTAGGCAGGAAATGTTAAATCTGAAGTCCCATAACATGGTCTGGCTTTGCTGTGTTTACTCTGTGGTAGCCCTATGTGCCACGGGAATGCAGCAATCAGGGAGACAGTATTTGATAATTATACACATGCAAATGGCTTTGCACAGCAAAAGGCAGGGAAAAACCTTACTCAAGATGGCTTCAGGCTGGCAAGTGGCCAAGCATCACACATTGTATCTGGACTTGCATCTATTTCTGAATTAGCAAAGCCTCCTCCTTCCCAGGACTGTATTAGCATCCAGGTTATTCTGTCAGCCTTTGGGATCAGGCATCCCACACAGGATCTTGAGAGCCTCCTACCCTTTCCAGATGTTTCACGGTCATCTCTCTAGGCTGTTAAGTGCATTAACTCTATTTCTAGTTCAAGCTTATCAGCATTGCACATGCAGACTGGAGATATGAACCTGAGCAAAGTGCCAGATCATTCTGATGTCAGCAGGTGTCATAATTTTAGAAAGCTGCATTATTACTGCCATTTCCTCACATGACTTGAGGACAATTTATCTATAAATGATTATTGGATTTGATGGCAGAAGAAAGGAAATAATCAGATAAGAACACCTACTCACCTACCACAAAAGTAACTCTTGTTACAAGCTGCAGAATAATTATATATTCAATTGTACTCACACCACAATGATTTATTGTGTTTCCATTAGTGTTTCAGGGGTTGCTGACTAAAAGCACTCTGCCTACACAGCATGATTCCTATCAGGAATATTCTCATATATTTTTTATTCACAGCCTCCCTCCCCATGTTTGCTAAATTTTACAGACCAGTTTGACATCCCTCAATGATGTTAATGGTTGAATGACAATGTTTAAATAACTTAGATATATGCACATGCTTATATACCTAGATACATATATACAAAAATTTCCCTAGCTTATGTAGAACTTATATGCTATTAAAGCATTAAAAAAGGAGATTATCTGGGGGAAAAATATGTTTATGAAAGTGCATACAGAAATTAAGCAAACCCACAGTGGTTTCTTATTATATCATAGAATGGTTTGGATTTGAAGGTAGGCTAAAGATCATCCAGTTCCAACCCTCCTGCCATGGGCAAGACTCCTCCCACCAGACCATGTTGCTCAAAGCCCCATCCAACCTGGCCTTGAACACTTCCAGGGAGGGGGCATCCTCGACTTCCCTGTGCCAGTCAGGAACCACAGGGCTCACCACAAATGGAGGTATTATTTGCAAATGTGAGACCTCACCTGGGATACTGTATCCAGCTCTGGAGCCCCTAGCACAAGAAGGTTGTGGACTTGTTGGAGCATGTCCAGAGGAAGACAACAAAGATGATCAGAGAGTTGGAATACCTCTCCTTATGAAGATAAGCTGAGGGAGCTGGGGTTGTTCAGCATGAAGAGAAGGCTCTGGGGGGACCTCATAGCAGCCTTACAATACATGAAGGGGCCTACAGAAAGCTGGGGAGGGATTTTTACAAGGGCTTGTAGTGAGGTGACAGGGGGTAATGGTTTTAAACTGGAAGAAGGGAAGTTTAGGCCAGAGATTAGGAGAAATTCTTTCCTGTGAGGGTGGTGAGACACTGGAACAGGTTGTCCAGGGAAGTTGTGGAACCTCCATTTCTGGAAATGTTCAAGGCCAAGCTGGATGGGGGGCTCTGAGCAACCTGATCTAGTGGGAGGTGTCCCTGTTCATGCAGGGGGGTTGGAACTGGATGAGTTTTAATGGTATTTCCAAATCTAACCATTCTCTGATTCTATGAATACTTGCAGAATAAACACACAGTTCAATTCTTGCAGATTCAGGTGAGGCAGATAAAGTGTATTTCTACAGAACAAGTCCATGCAGTGCTACAGGCTGGGGACAGAGTACTTGGAGAACAGCCAGACAGAGAGAGACCTTGGACTTTGGATTGACAGGAAGCTGAACATGAGCCAGCAGTGTGCCCAGGTAGCCAAGAAGGCCAATGGCATCCTGGCCTGTATCAGGAACAGTGTGGCCAGCAGGTCCAAGGAAGTGATTCTCCCCCTGTACTCAGCCCTGGTGAGGCCACACCTTGAGTACTGTGTCCCGTTCTGGGCCCCTCAGTTTAGGAAGGATATCGAGGTCCTGGAGCAGGTCCAAAGGAGGGCAACTAAGCTGGTGAAGGGACTTAAGTGCATATCCTATGAAGAGAGGCTGAAGGAGCTGGGGCTGTTCAGCCTGGAAAAGAGGAAGCTCCGAGGAGACCTCATCACTCTCTACAACTCCCTGAAAGGAGGTTGGAGCCAAGTGGGGGTTGGTCTCTTTTCCCAGGCAGCTCTCAGCAAGACAAGAGGACACAGTCTTAAGTTGTGCCAGGGGACGTTTAGGTTGGATATTAGAAAGAATTTCTTTACGGAGAGGGTGATCAGACACTGGAATGGGCTGCCCAGGGAAGTAGTGGATTCTCCATCCCTGGAGATATTTAAAAAGAGACTGGATGTGGCACTCAGTGCCATGGTCTGGTAACTGCAGCAGTAGTGGATCAAGGGTTGGACTTGATGATCTCTGAGGTCCCTTCCAACCCAGCCGATTCTATGATTCTATGATACAGGAGAGAATGCTTAGAGACAGAGGTTCAGCCCTGTGCTGAGGCAAATTCTGACTTAAAGCAAAAGCACAAGGGTTTACATAAATTCACAGCAGATAGAAGCTGCCTTGGGGGGAGGGAGGAGCCACAGTATGTCAGAGCAGCACCTGCATGGAAGGAAACACTGTCATGGAGGTTTGTGCCAGTGTGTTCCTGAGAGCTCAGAGTGTGCAGCCAGCCAGCCCCCTCAATACCTCTTGCTTATCTCACATCCTCCTGTGATGCTGCTGTGCCCTTCACCAACTTACAGAATTGAATTAGCAAATCCTGTTTCCACCAAAAAAAAAAAAAAAAAAAAAAAAAAAAAAAAAAAAAAAAAATTGGTAAAAGGGATTATTTAGGCCTATATCCAGAAAACACTGAACACCTGAAAATACTGCAGTCTATTGACTGATAAAAATAATGTAAATCTTTCTCTTTAGTAGTCATCCTCTCAGCTGATCCATAGAAACTACTTGCAGCTTCTGCTCTTACAGAAAGAAAAAATTAATCTATCTATTAATCTACCTTATCACCAACATCTCTCACTACTGACCTGTGTTTTAGCACTACTTCTGCCAGTTTATTTAATCTATATCTACATTCTGATTAAATCATGCATTTAAGAAGGAACCAGGCTGAAGAAGAGCCCTGAGATGAAGAATTGTGTGTTGTTCCTTCTCCTTTCCAAGTGTTCCTTCTCCTTTCTAAGAATCCACTATTTTCAGGCCACTATTTTCAAACTGTTAGCTTTGGGGTTTTTTTTTTCTCTGTTTAAGTATGAGACCAGCATTTAACACAGATATATGGAAAAGTTGAGGTTTGAACAGTCCACCGAAACTCATCTGGCCCAACCCTCCACTCAAAGCACAGCCAATTCTGAAACTACACCAAGCTGCTCAGGGTCTTGATTGGGTTCTGAGCACATCAGGGATGAAGGCTGCGTGGCCCCCCTGGGCAATCCATGCCGCCAAAGCAGGGACCCCGGGGCCGGGGCCGCCTCCTCTTCCTCCTCCCCCTCAGCACCGCACCGCCCCCGCGCGCGCGCAGCCCCCAACCGGCGCTCGCCGACGTCAAGGTCGCGTGCCGGCGGCCCCGCCCGCTGCCGCCTGATCCGGGCGGTGGTGGCACAGGAAGGGACCGAGCGGTTCGATTCGGTCCGGTCCGGTCGGGGCGGGCAGCGGGGCCTGGTTCGGTGAGCAGCGCGGCGGCGGTCGTGGTGTCGGGCCCTGCCAGGCTTGTCGGGGGTTCCTCCCGGCGGGTTGCGGTGAGGTAGTGTGTTCGGCCGGGGTGGGGCGAGCGGGCGGGCTGGAGGTCGCGGGGTGAGCGCTCCGTAGGGTGTGAGCCAAGGGGAGACGGGAGGTGGGTCGGGGCTGGGTCTGGTGTCAGGTACACAGGCGCCCGGCCGGCTTCGGTGTGTCTGATCGCCCCGGAGAAGCCCAAGGCCCCGCCGGCAGGTGTGGAGCCCCGCGTCTGGGTCGGGCTGAGTCGGGAAGAGCGGGGGTGCCCGCGGTGGGCAGAGCTGGGGTGGTGGAGGTGCGAGCTCCGGTGCCATGGGGAGATAGGCCGGGTTAAAGTAGCCATGATAATAGATAATGTTTTGTGTGTCTTCTTATGGAACTGAAATAAACTGCAAGTTTATTTGCCAAAATACTGTGAAAAAAGTGCTCCTGCCTTTTTTGAAAAGATTCATGCCAGACAATCGGGGCTTGAGTTGTTTTTGTATGGAAAATCTGTTGGCAGAGATCGACAACTGGCAGGGGTACACTGCTAATGATAAAGTATTAAATTGCTGCCTTACATAACCTTACATTTTCCACGATAATGTTAGTAGCTTTGGCCACAGAACTGTAGATTCACTTCTCTTTTTAGAGGTGAGCCAAATAGATGCTCAGAGCCTAAAAGCACTGAGAACATGTGATGGAAATGCATACCAAGGATTCAGAAGGAAGGTAATTTATTCAGACAAAAAAAATTAAGGGTAGATCACCACTTAATGAAAAAAAAAAATAAAAGGGCTACTTCAAACAAACTAAAACTAAAAACAAATATCCCATAAAATTATCAACTAGTACCTGGCTTGTATTAATTTACATAATTTAGAATATTTGTTTTAATCTGGTTTGTTCTCTAATTTTCTAAAAGTTGCTAATACCTTAATTGCTCTTTCCCTATAGAAATAAGGCTTAATGTTGTCTGCATGGTAGCTTTCTGTCACCCTCTTCATCTCTGAGATCAGTGGCTGATAGATAAACAGCTGACAAATAGTGGATAAAGGGTTTGGTTTGGTTTTGGTTTTTTCCTTCCCTATACCACCAGGTTTCAAAAACTGTGAGTTGGTAATACTGTCCTTCCTCTGTCAGGTTATTTAATCCTATTAGAAAGCTTTAGGCTTTGTTTTTACCTTGGCAGTAAGCTGTATTTCTTACATATACGTTGTTTTTTAATGAGGTAGAGTTTGTTGCTTCAGAGGAAGGATGGTCAGACAGGTAGTTGAGATGGCAGCTCACAGTATCGAATTGTACTCAAGTTTCAGTGTTGCATCCTAGCCTCCCTTGGCTGAGTTACTTAAAACCAGAGTGTATCTGTACTGATAAATGGAAAAGGGCCAAGGAATTAGCTCAAGCACAGAACTGATCTGTGATTATCCACAGTGCCTGTTAGCTCTTTTCCTAGCTCTGTTTTTTGGATGAGCTTTGTGCAGGACAAGTTCTTCAGAGTCCTACTGACCATTGGATCAAAAGTTGGGGTTTGCAGGATTCTCATATTTAGTAACATATACTTTTCTCATATTTAGTAACATATACTTTGCAATTTATTCCAGCTTTAGAAAAGAGGAAATGAGACTCTCTGCTTTGTACAGAAATGGATTACAGATAAATATTGAAATAGGCAGGGCACTTAAATATTGTATTAAGATCATACACTGAAAATAAATAATGACAAAGGATCTTCCTTGCATGTGATCAGGTTGGCAGAATTTCAGTGAGTATTTCTCAATGTGCTATGAGGAAACAGTCCAGTCATTGCTTTGCTTTCTACAATCCATTATTCCATACTCAATTTAATATGTTAACAAGAACAAATGAAATTCAGGTCTTTGGCCTGACTTTCAGTTATGTTGAAGTTAAAATGTATGATGAATTCCTTCTTCCATTACCAAGTGCTTAGCCACTCGAATGCACAGTTTAGTGTATGTACACATAAAGCATTTAGTGGTAATGTACAGTTTAGTGTATGTACACATAAAGCACATTTGGAATGCTCCAGAGATGAGCTGTAGCACTCTCTTCTGAGTTGCTGAGCCAGCTTCAGTATCTTGCCCATGCACAGCCACACACTAGTGCTGTGTATACACAGATGGTGCTGACATCTCTTTTTCTTACAAACCTTTTTTAGTGTCAATAGAGACTGAGCTTTAGCAAGGACAGCAGTGTTGGTAGTATGATGACCATACAGTAAATGGTAAATTGACTGTAAAGTTGAAATGTAGCTAAGACTTTAGGATTTTACTTGATGTCTCTTCTTTTTATATACTAACAATAGCTAGCAAAACAATTATTTTAAAATCTGTAAACTCTATTTGCCTTAGCCTGCCCCTAGCAAAAACAAATAAAAAAATCCATTGAACAAAGTGGACTCTGGTACAGCAATGGTGTTCACACAAATTGATTGTTTACTTAGAGCTTTAAGATGGGTTTTGTTACAGAACTGGATACACAGACACGAATAATATCACAATGCTAAATTGTGCTCATAAAGAAGTAACCTCTGCTGTTAGGTTAAACTCTGTCTTACTCTTCTAAATGCTTTTTGTTTTTTGGAAACCTACATATTATATAATACATATTATAATTTTTTACTTTATTGATAGACTAAAATAAGAAGAGACATTAAATAAACCTAAATCACAGAATCACAGCATGTCAGGGGTTGGAAAGGACCTCTGAAGATCATCAAGTCCAACCCCTTTGCCAGAGCAGGACCAAAACTAGGGCATATCAGTCAGAAATGTGGGTACTATTTCAGGATTTTGATAGAAGTTTGGATTTCAGTAGTTCTTCTTTCATGATTTACTTTCTTCTTTTCATCTACTTTATTTATAGACACTGATCTAATCTCTTAGCCTTTTGCTTATTTGATCAGTAAGCCAAGCTCTGTCTAGGGTAAATAAAAGTAACTGATTCACTAAAAAATTTCAGTAGCCTTTTGCACGCCTTTTCCTGTTCTGGTGCAGCTTTCTTGAAAGTGGCTCAACATTGTGAGAGGACTCACCAGGTGCTTTGTACAGTGGCATTAAAGCCACTATGTGTAATGGAAGGATTTTTCTTTTCACACTTTAGATTTTACTTGCCCTCATGTTTTTTATAGCTTGCCATTATTGTGATTGCTAGATGCCTCTAGATTTTTCTTCTTTCTTCCATCCAGCTTACAGCACAGATTCATTGTTGTTCCTAAAGTGCATGCTGGTTCATTTTTAAATGGTATCCTGTTTTTGTTGTCCATGATCATTACTCTTTTCTGAATTGACAATGCTTCTCAATACTGTCAGCAAAATACCTCACTGGATTTTTTTTACATTGTGTGTTGTAAACACTATCTTAGTTCAGGAATTATTTGTGTTTGCTGCATTTGGCAAAGACTGAAAACTTAATTTCAGTTAAAACATTTTAAAGTTCAGATAGACCTATTGGATTCTCTTCTGCTCTTCAGTTGTTGGAATATATATGAGGCTGTTTGAGGAATACATTTCACAATAGAGGTAGAACCTGCTACCTTTTACACATACTGGTATTTCAGGTTTTAATTACATGGGAGAAAGGAAGGGAAAACGCCAGTTGTCTTCTTACTTCATAAATACTATAAAGCAAATAAGTTATTCCCTGTTTTAATTTTGTAAGGCATAGCTTTAACTGCTCAAAGTGTTTCTTCCCATTTCTGTGTTGATCTTGGAAGTCTATCAAGTCTGTTGAGTGCTTTTCTTTAAACTATTTTAAGAAAAATATACTTAGTTTAAAAATACAGCCTTTATTTATATAGCCAAAACTAACTGAATTGTTTAATAACCTGGAGATTTTTTTTTAGTATGTATTATCAACAGTAAAGTTAATTTTTTTGTTGTGTTGGTTTTTTCCTCCCCATCTTCTGCTACTCATCTTAATATTTTAAGACTGAAAGACTGGCATCAGAAATATCGATATTCTGATGCTTAGCTTTGAAGAAATACCTGTCTGTAATGTAACTAGATGTGATGATTATAGAGTCCAGTTCCTTGCTGATTTGTAATCATATGTTCAAAATCTGAAGGTTAATATAAGACACCCATAACATACCAGACACTGTACAAAGCAACTTGTTAACTTTCTGCTAATACGCAGAACATAGTAATTATTAGAAACCAGAGATTTTATTCTAAGGTAAATTTTGTTTTGCTTCATCTCTGAATACTCTTATTAATCTATTTCAATTTGCAGTAATGGAACCACTACAGAATCCGGTTGTGCAAGAAGATGCAAATCTTAAAGCTATTAATGAAGAGTACAAGAAAGCTTTTATTTTTATCAATAAAGGACTGAATACAGATGAACTGGGTCAGAAGGAAGAGGCAAGGGATTATTATAAGCAAGGACTTGATCACTTGCTTCGAGGACTTAGCATTCCATCACAGGGTCCTGGATGTGTAGGGTCCCAGTGGGAGTCTGCAAGGGAAATGCAGCAGAAGATGAAGGAGACTCTTCAGAATGTTCACGCTCGACTCGGTATTCTAGAACAAAACACTCCACCTGTTCAAGCAAGTCCTGTTGTGATGGATGCCCCTCCTGGGGTGCCCAAGTTGTACCCATCTATTCCTTCCAAAGAAAAGCCAGAAAGACCCCCGCCCCCTGGTTCTCTGTTTGTACCAAGTCGGCCACCTGCAGGAAATGGAAGTGTTACAGCTGTGAGCCAGGGGCAAATACCAGCCATGAGTCCATCATCTGCAAAACCCCTTTGTCTGCCAAATGAAGCACCTCCTGCCTATACTCCCCAGGCTACCAATGGCCATTTCACTGTGTCTTATGGCACCGACTCTGGGGAGTTTTCTTCTGTTGGTGAGGACTACTACAATAAGTGTACTCGGCCACCTCCCCTTGAAAACCTGGGAGTGGATGCAGATGAACTGATCTTGATTCCCCAAGGAGTACAAATCTTCTTTGTGACTCCTGATGGGCAGGTCAGTGCTCCTTCATATCCTGGATATCTCCGTATTGTGAAGTTCTTGGATACAGGTAATGAGGCGGCACAGAATCGTCCACCTGCGTTTCTTCAGGTAACAAGAACACAATTTTCTCCTTTAATTAAATTTCAAGGGCTGTCATAAAACTTTAAAAGGCAATCTTCTTAGTCTCTTGCTCTTCTGAGCCTGAATACCTGTGTGATAATATGAAGGATGTTGTTGCTGTTAGAAAAACGTTTTCTTCAAATATACACTGCAAAGTTATTTAGTGCTGACTGTTCCAGTGAATTACATTTTCTACAGGAGCTAACATGTCTTTTTGCTTCATAAAGTTAACTTCCCTTTTCTCACACAGAAACTCAGTTTCAACTAGTTATAAGCATTGCAATTAGGACAACAAGTTTGGAATTCGAGGGCCTATGTTAATCGAGGCTCTGAGCTACAAATAAAAAAGATGCATTTTGGGGGTTTCTTTCAGTCTTTGTTTGCTTCATGTGAGCATGTTCTGTAATGTACACTGCATTTCTGGCCTCCTTGCTGACTTCGAATCTCCTTGTTGCTGCCAATGTTGGCTGTTAGAAGTCTCATCAGTGAAGGAGAAAGTTGGAGGAACCAATGAAAACTCTTTCCTAGTTTTGGAAGCCTGGCTCACCTCCAATAGTCAGGCAGTGACAGCCAGATGTTGTCTTTATCCTAGAATATAAATCTGTCCAAAGATCTACAGGAAGTTACAGATACCCAACTTGTTTAGCAGAGCTTTTCATCTGCTTCTACACTTGGCCCTCAAGACTACACCTCAGTTAAGAGCCTACAAGCCTGAATTATAGTCCTGTGAAAAATAATATGTTCTGTATCTTATACTTCAGACTGTCTGAACTGATCAAGAATGGTATTTCCACAGTCATGTGGAAATTATTTCCTTTTCGTTGTTGGTTTTTTTGTTTTTATGATGACATAAGGCTTTTCTAGTTTTCTTTTTAATTTTTATGGAAAATCAAGATTTTGGTGCTTATCAGTACGTTCTACTTGCCTTTCTTTTTAAAAAGATCCTTTAATTTTTTTCATGCACTTACCTTTTCTAGGTCTGTGACTGGTTGTATCCTCTAATGTGTAACCAGTCTCCTGTTCTGTGCTGCAACACTGGAGTCTACATGTTCCCTGATACGATGTCCCAGGTACCAGGGTCCTATGTGGGAGTAGTTCTGTCCTCAGAACTTCCAGCAGCTGACAGAGAGCTCTTTGAGGATCTCTTAAAACAGATGTCTGACCTTCGAATCCAGGTAAATTCCTGGGCTGCCTTTTTAAAGCCAATAAGGAAAGGTGGTGATCATCAGTACATTCTCCCATTTCCATTCAGTTGTGTAAAATTGTGAAGTTCTGTGTCTTGCTTGGGAAGCTCCCCAGTGAGAAAAAAATAAAGTATCAAGATTAAGCAACCTAGAAATGAAATTATGCTGTGTGAGATGGGAGGACGGAAAGTTTTGAATTGTAAGCACACAGAGGAATCACAGACTGTTTTCTGTATTTTCTATATTTTTCCAAAAGAAATAGGACCCAAAGTGAAATTATCTGTTGAGGAGAAAGCAGGTTGTTTACCAGTCTGTGTACCCACACAAAGAAACAGTCTCTGTGTAGTTTTGATGACACCATTCATGGAATATTGTGCCCAAAGTTATTTACCCTTCCAAAATATTAAGCCACTTTGGAGAAAAGCTGTGAAAATAGTGTGTACCTCAAAAATCTGCCTTGAAATGGGATCTCAAAATAGATAAATCTGGTGCATAATTGCAGTCAGATATCAACTGATAGAGAAAATAGGAAAAAAATACCTACAGTCTAACAGAGGTGAAATAAGATATGGTGACTGTAAACATGGTAAAAAATATTACTCAAAGAGCACTGGTGCGCCATTTTAGCAAAAATGATAATCTATAGCTATTTAAAAGTTCTTAGCAAATTTATATCTTTTAATGAAATACACGGTCTTGTTGAATCACCAAGACTTGAATGCAGTGATGGTGAAGGACCAGTTTGCAGTGTGCCATGTAGGCAGAGTCCTGTGGACTTCAGCAGAGAATTTCACTAGCACAGGAGGCCACTAATTTTTACTTTAAAGGGAAAAATACTAAAGAATTGTGTGCTGTTTCAGTGCAGGACTTAATGGATAAAATTCTGTAACATATCCTGCATAGAAGTAGCTCAAATTGGATATCTCATTAGTTCCTTGTTGTCCTAAAATTCCATGTTTTTGTTAATGTTCCCTGATATGATGTCACAGGTGCCAGGATCCCATCAGAGAGTAGGGTTATCTTCAGAGCTCCCAGCAACTGAGAGAGCGCATTTTGAAGATAAATTTAAACAGATGTCTGGCCACAAAGTCCAGGTAAATTCCAGGACAGTGATTCCATAGTAAAAAAAAAAAAAGAATTGTCACTGAAATACATATTAGAACTGCTGACTCAGTTGTAAGCAGCAATGTATGCTGTGCCCTGTGTTTTGGGTTTTTTTAATTTTTTTGCACATTTTGCATATTAGTTGCAGATTTCTGGAGTGTAAAAAAAATATGATAGAGCACAACTATTTCAAAGCTTAGTCTGTTGGCCATTTAAAGTATATTTTATATAGTACTCATGAGGATCTAATTAACAAGTATATTTAATGTAGTTATAGTATAGAATCACCTTTTTAGAGAACCCATTTCTGTTCCTTAGAAGTCTCAATGTTTCTCTATGTAGTGACCCAAGCTGCTCTTAGTTGTAGCTGTGTGTTGAGGTAATTTCTCCTGCCCAGCCCCCAAAGTGTTTTGGTCCCATGCTAAAGACATTTCTTAAACATGAAATTCTGTGCTGCTGTCAAGCAGGAACTGATGGTACAGGACAACTCAGTAATACATTGTTAACCTAGCAACTTTCCAAAACTGACTATACTCTTTTCTATAATGTTGTTTTTGTTTTATTCTACTGACACAGCCATTTTTATGTAATACTCGATTTCCAGGAAATATTTCAGAACAATCTAAGGATTCCATGCAGTGTCAAATATTAATCCATATTGTGTGTTCTATTCTGTTCATAGGCTTCATCTATGAATGCTTTCATATAGAGTCTTCAAGCCTAAACACAAAGGGGTTTCTTACTGTCCCTCATTAACAAGAAGTTTTCAATAACTGAATTTTGGTTTTTTTACGTTTACTCTTGGAAAAGTCTTAAAAATAGAATCCTAACCAAAACCTAAATCTGTTACTTTTTTTACTTTCTCTAGAGTTTAATTATACATTGTCTGTGAACTGTGTAAAGTGATGGTCCAGTTTCTAAAACTGCTAACCAGAATGTGGTGGTGGTTGCTGTGTTGCAATAATCAGAAACTCTGGTCTTTGACTTGAAATCACACCAGGCCTAGCCCCTCGATGTTAAATGGGAAGCAGTATCATGTGTTCTTTGGCTGTGCCAGTCTGCAAAAGCATTGACAGCACATAGAAAGAATAATCTCTTTTATTCTTGAATTTGGGAGGGCAGGATGAGGAGCAAAACAACCAGAACAGCTGCATTCTTGTAGTGCAGCTGGATTCTCAGGCTCCAGTTCCCATACTGAATAACAACAGAGTTGACTTCCCTCTGAGAACATAGAAATACTAGAGGGACAAGTCTCTTACTTTTAGTTATATTGTCCTGTAAGTTTTTTCTACTTAGTTAGCTGATCACATGGCCATGTTGGAATGAAAACTGCAGCATTGTTACTGGGTGAAGAAAACGTAGAGAAAGTGCTGAGCTCTGATCAGCTTTTTTTGAATGTACAGTAGCTGAATCACAAATTTCCTTTGAATTTCTGTATGCTTATTGGAATAATACATTGCATTAGTGTTTTCTGAAAATGGATCTCTATGATTTAAACCATGTAAAATAGAAATCCTGATGTTATGTGTCTAAGTAGATTCTCAGGTGTTTACTTTCACTTGTTAGCCTCCAGAAGCCTCTGGTGATGCATTTAACTTGCCTCAAACTGTACATATCCAACCACAACCTGAAGAAGAAGGAAATAAGAAAGAGTTGCCAGAATGGAGTGAGAAAGTTGCTCATGGAATCTTATCAGGTACTGTTGTAGTAAGAGAATTGTGTTGACTGTAAACCTGAGTAACATTTAACCAGTGTTTTCACCTAAATGCATGTGTGTCAGGTGGTCAGAAGTTGATGTTTACTTGCTCTAATTGTAATCTAAAGGATACTTTAGTGGGCTGT
The DNA here is from genome assembly GCF_003957555.1 of Calypte anna. Taxonomy (NCBI): domain Eukaryota; kingdom Metazoa; phylum Chordata; class Aves; order Apodiformes; family Trochilidae; genus Calypte; species Calypte anna. Next base: position 174,095,607 of record NC_044244.1, read on the forward strand.
ATGAAAACAGGGCAGAATATAAATCCATTGGCACCAGTCTTGTTCACTGCAAGTGAGTTGGGCTATTTATTTGACTATATTTTAGGATGGTAACCCCTGTGACTCAAACTGCTGTGTTAGAACAATTCTAGTCCTGTTTGAACAGGACATTAAAGCAGGCATCTGTTGTGATTTCTACAGATGAACATTTTTTTCCTCAGAGAACCTTTGGCACATAACTAATGACCACCAGCTGGTTGTAATATATATGAATCTGCTAGGAGGGCCAACAGGCTGGTTGTACATTTTCAAATGTTAATAGCATTGAGAAATACAGTTATATCACTTCTGACCTAGCTGGGGCTTGGATATCTGTTAAAAAACTCTGTTTGTATTAAGCTGACATTTGGATGAGGGCTGACTTGATTAAACTTAAATAAAGTCAACTGAAAAAACATGTGTGGTGTACGAGCAGAAATTACTGCAGGAATTAATGCTCAGGGAAGAGTGTAATTGCAGACTGTGCCATCAGGAATGTTTATAAAGTCAGTGTTGGAGGGAAAAAGCTGCAGGAATCGTAATCTGTAAAATGACACATTCTAAGAAAAACAATTTTTGCCTTGAAGGTGCATCTTGGGTAAGCTGGGGCCTAGTAAAAGGAGCAGAATATACTGGCAAAGCTATCCACAAAGGAGCTTCTAAACTACGAGAACACATTCAACCAGAAGAAAAACCTCTTGAAGTCAACCCAACTGTAGCAAAGGGGCTTCATGTAGCAAAACAGGCCACTGGAGGAGCTGTGAAAGTCAGCCAACTCTTAGGTAAAAATTCCCATGCCCATAGTATATATTTTTGCCTTAAATATTCTGTAAAATGAGAGATGGTTTCTTCAGCCAGTGACCTATAGCAGGGACTGACCTGATGAAATCCAGTGTGCCTAGCTGCCTCCTGCAAGAGACATGATTTGGGACCATTATGTGACCTTGAGGCATATTATTTTACTTTCTTAAAAGAGTATGTCTGTACAGTCTTAAGTTTGAAATGTTTTATAAGTTTTATAGAGTTAATTCAAAATAGTCTCCCTCTTTCTTCCTAAGTTGATAGCCATGTATTTTAAGAGCTGTACATATTAGGCCACTAGAGAATGTGTATGTGCATGGTTTTAAATATGCACATTTGAAACAGGTATATATAGACTGTGTAGTGTAAGGAGGCAACCAGGTGCCACTAATTGCCAGGGAGTGAGCATGAGCTTGTGTCAAGCCCAACTGTGCCTAGTTAGGGTGGGCCCCCACTGCACATGAGCAGGACCAGGGGGCCAATTAAAGGTGAGTCCTGAGACACAAGCTCAGCTCAGTCCTGAGCACGCTTTGCAGAGAGGTCAGTCGCTCTTGGAGCGCTGTATTATCTTCAGCTATGTATAAAACTTCATCTGGAAGTGGCTTGATGTTCAGAGGTGCTTGGTAACCCTAACAGCTCTCAGTAACTTCATTCTGTTATGTATTTGCATTAATGTTTATATTTGGTGTCCGGTTACTCCTCTGAGTTTAAAAGCAAATTGTGCTGGATGATTTAAAATACTTCCAAGAGCTGGAATTATGGAAAGAGATTTCTCCAGAAGACAAGTCAGAAAAGAAAGACAGATTTTTCCCTATGTACAAGTTTGGGGATAAAAAAGCAATTAAAGCAGATTCTTGAAGTTAAAAAATATGATGTGTATTTATTTCTTTTAAAGACGTTTTTAGTTGTAAGTCCAAACTTACTCATTTCTTGGGAACTGGAACTGCAGAATCTGAAAGATAAAGTTGATTTTCTTTCAGTTGGATACATAAGCATGGATTTAAGTCTGTCTTTCAAATAAGCATATTTAAATAGAAGCAACACTGATGACTTCAGTGAAGTTTATTTTTAATTATAAGTAGGGACTTTTAAAGAAAGGTGTTCTGTTATCACTAAATAATCTGCATACTGTTTGTTTTATGGTAGTTGAGGGAGTGTGTTCTATAGCAAGCTGTGTTGGAAAGGAGCTGGCACCACACGTGAAGAAGCATGGCAGCAAATTAGTTCCAGAATCCCTTAAGAAAGATAAAGATGGCAAATCTACTTTTGATGGTGCTCTGGTGGTAGCAGCAAGTGGAGTTCAAGGTAATAAAAATCCCATATACTCCTTTTTAAGTACATACTTTTCAGTGCAATGAACTCAAACAAGCTGTTCATTTTACAGGGTTTTCAACAGTGTGGCAAGGTTTAGAAAGTGCAGCAAAATGCATTGCTAAAAGTGTTTCAACTGAGACTGTGAAAACTGTCAGATACAAGTAAGTTATGTTTTTGTTGATTTCATCTTCCAAAACATACTGTTACTTTGAATACTGGCAAAAAAAATCTGAAAGTGTGGGGAAGTGAACTGAAACACTTGCTTTGCTCTAATTGTGCAGCACATGATAAGCTGCTAAGTGCAAGAAAAATGTGTAAGGAAATGTATGGAATAAATAGGAATAATAGAATAGCCTTGACTTGCAAAATACAAATGCTCTTAGAAGAAGTTAATGAGGGGGAAGAGGACAGCAATGTTTGTTACTTGGAGTTGTCACTAAGATGATGAAAAGAAAAAGAATTGAGTACAGTGGAGAGTAAGGGAATATAATGATGAAATAACTGCAAAATGTAAGAAATGCACCCCTGAAAAAGTGTAGTGGGTAATAACAGAAAGTGAAGAGTAAGCAAAGGCATGTAGGTTAAATGGAATCCCTGATAAGTAGCAAAAGAGATGTTAAAAAGGATTACTGAAAGTGCATACAGGCTGCTAGAAGGTAACAAGATAAGCATCAGCAGTATTAAGTGGATTGGCATTCAGAGTTGGGTTGGGATACATTTCAAATAGGAAACTTGATTGTGCAGTTCTGGTTAGTGGTGCTTTATTGCTAATGTTTGTTTCCAGGAGGAATTTCAGGAAGTATTGTACTGCTACTCATCACAAATTCAGATTAATGTTAATGTTTTAGATATAAAAATAGAAAATACAAGGAACAGTCAGCAGCCTCTATGAGTAAAAAACAATAAGTAATGAAGTATTGTAGTTAATTACAATTCAATTGAAAATACTTGATTTTTGATCTTTAGAATTTATCTATATAAATCTATTAAAATTCTACTTAACACCCCTTTTGGAAGCTGGTTTCTGTTTCAGTGACAAAGATCTCTTACACTCAAAATGCTTCAGTAAATGAGCTAGATTCCACTTAATAGAAAGAAAGCTAAAGGGGCATCATCTAAACATCTCTAAATTACCAAAAAACCCTCAGCTACAACTTAGCTGTGATACCTCTGCAGGTTAAATTATAAAGAGATGCTTATTGTATGTTGCTCAGAATCTGGGGATGTGTAGGCCAACTTTTTTCTTTAAAAAAGAAAAGGAAGTTACAAATGATACAATTGAGAGAGGTAAACTGAAAAATCAATGATCAAGTTTGAAATTGTCAGTGTAACACAATGGACCACCTGTAATGGATCAGTTTTAATTCAAATAGCATTAGCTGCTTTGCTGATGTTAAATGAAACTGGCTTCTGATGTTTCTGAGGTGAAAATAACCAGTCAAATTGACAAATACTACACTTGTGCTGTGAGATTTATTCTGTGATCTGCAAACCCAATGTCAGTGAGTCAAGGCTGTTACTCTATCAGAGAATTAAGAGCAAAACAAAAAAGCACTAATTCTTCTTACTCAGTTTTGTTCTTGTTTCAGCCATAAGCCATGGCTGCTGTACCAATAATTAAATAGATTTTTTGATTCTTTGATATTGTGTGCTTCTCTCTAGCCTTATTTTGAGATCCTCAAAGAATCTCTGGTCCAAAAAAGCTCAGGGAAAAAGAAACTCCCTTAACTGCTGGGGTTCTGATACTGCCAGAAATACTTTCCTTTGGCCTGGTTTGTGTGACTGTAGTGCTCTCTGGGGAAGCATCTGCCTGCCTCGAATAGAATCATAGAATTGGCTGGGTTGGAAGGGACCTCGGAGATCATCGAGTCCAACCCTTGAATCACCATTGCGGTTGCTAGACTATAGTTGGAGTTGCTGCTCTCATTGTGCTTTCATCCTCCTTCAGTATGCTCTTTCTACTGGTGTAGGTGTATCTTTCTTCACACTTGAGTAATTAATACAAGAGTTCTGACTTTCCCCTAAAACAAAAAGCTGGATTCAGCTCATTGGATAGACCAGAGTTTTTATCTCTTGGTAATTTTCAACAAATCCTCATGATAGCTTTGAGTGTTTCAGGTTACTTTTCCTCCTCCTTCCCCCCATCCCCTCTCCACTTTGCCACTGTTTTGATTACTTCTATTACTTCAGATAAATTTTTACTGGAAAAATTTTTTGGTAGGGATCTTGCTGTCAGCAAATCAGCCATTCTTTTTATGTGGGCAACCTATTAGACTGTCTGGGTTAATTTACTTGAGCATAGTGGTGGACTACTTCAGTGAGTCTGCTTTTGGGATTTAGAAATAACATGGCAGTGTGGTGCTGTTACACCACACACATTGTATCATATTATGCCAGTTAGACACAGGCAAAGGTGATAAAGGACAAGTACTAACCAAGCACTATTCTGGCAGTGGTAGAACCAACTGAGAAAAAATACACCTGAGGTGATTCTGGTCCCTTTTTCTCTTAACAGGTGGGAAGGCAGGACAGTGTTTGCCCTCCCTCCTCTTCAGTGGTGCCACCCATGGTACAGACTGGGAAGGTTAAGGAGCTGGAAGAGACTAGCTGTGAGGACCTAAATGGAAGAATAGAGAGAGGGTAGTAGGAGTTCTACCTAAGAACATAGGTTAAAAAGTATTTAGGGGTTATTGCACACAACTCCCTACCTCCCTTCTTGTGGTTCTATAGACAAGCTTTCTGCTCTTCAAAACTAGAGGGGAAGGAGGGAGAAAGACAGGAAGGTTGTGGGGTTTTTGAGGAAAAAGAAGAGAATCATATTGGTGTCTTTAAAGAATAATCCATGTGATAGAGGAGCAGCCCTCACTGAGATGGTTTGATAATTTACAGTTTTATTCTTTAAGCATTCAGACTGTGTGCTTGTTACTTGTTCTTAGTAATGCTTAAATTCTTGCTTTCGAGATAATTCTACTAAAATGGACAATATTAAATATACATATTGACAAAACTGCTGTCTTTCTTAAGGTATGGAGAAGATGCTGGCCATGCTACAGACAATGCTATGAATTCTGCAATCAACGTTGGTGTGACAGCATTGAACATCGACAATATTGGTATCAAAGCTGTTGTAAAGAAAACTGCAAAGGAAACTGGCCATGCTGTGTTAGATGAATATAAAGTATTGGATAATGAGAAGAAGGGTAAAAAATGAAAGCAATGAAGTATTTCTCAAAGCCTTACACTAGACAGGAAGCTTCCTCTTTAGAAGTGACTAATCCACAGTTTAACACAAATCACGCCGCGCTTTTCAAGCAATTGTTAATTTGACTTGAAAATGTAAAAGTAGGGAGAGCACTCCTAAAAAATGAAAGTTGTCTTAACTCCTTTTTTTTATATTCAGCAAGGGTCTCAAATAGTTGGACTGGGGCTTTAGACAACTGGAAGGCTTTGAGTTTGTGGTTAAGAAACTTGTCTCTGTAAGCACTTTTTCAGAATATAAAGTGGAATAATAGAATAATACTATGAATATTTTTTTATGCTTTATATAATTGTCAAGAAGATGGCCATACAGAGTAAAGGATTATTAATTCTGCAACAAATAGGACTACTAGTTTTGTTTTTTAACTGTCCTTAAGAGTCAGTTTTACTAAAATGGCCTTGTCTTATTTAATATACCCTAAAATAAGCTTTATGTTTCTATGTTTTGTAGAGAAATTCCCTTTTCGGCTACCAAACAGCTAATGTCACAAGTTCATGTTAGAAGAAATAAAAGATGAATCTCAGGTAACTAGATAGTTATTTCCTTTAAAACTTTTTTTTTTCATCCAACCAAAGATATTAAGCATTTTTTCTAAAAAAGAGTATTTACAGCTCTAGAAAAATGTATTCTCCAATTGACTCTGTAAGAAATATACAAAGATACTTTGAAATTGAGATTTTTATGTAGAGAGGACAAGTATGTTTTTGCATAAATTAAAGTATTTTTCTGTAAAAATCTTCTGTAGAGGACACTAGGGGCTTCTATGCATTCTGACCATTCAGCCAATGCAGAAAGATTCAAAATATATATTATGGCCTCCTAATGAAAGACAGTATGCATTTACTTCAAGTAGTTCTGGCAATCAGCATCTCTATTCCATTAAATCCAGAGTTGCACAGGATATTTTTTTAAAGGATATGAAGATGAGACCTCTTACTGAAGAGATGTGGGTGGAAGAGAGTAGACACTACTGTGTAGGTTTTTCATCCTGTTCCCAGTGCAGTGTGAAAGAACTATGTAGAACCCTTGATGTTTTTACACTGCTGCTTATTTAACAGCTAATTATTGAGTTTTAAAGCTGCTACATGTTCTAGTATTGGCTGGACCTGCAGTTAACAGAACACTGCCAATTTACATCTTATCTCCATGTCATGTACCTGGAAAAAATAACTATAAATGATTGTTAGTAAATGATATTTGCATCAGATTGAAAAAACGGTGATAATTAACAGGTGCACATCTTATGGTAACTACTGTAGGTGTTTATGTAGGGTAAGAAATGTGACATAAAGGATCTAACCACTTGAAGTGTAACTTTGATTTATGGAAATAAAGATGAAATTAAAATTGGTTAATCTGTGCTTGGCCTTTGTATGCTGGGATGCTACCATATGGATCAGTGAGCAGAAAGACTGGGACTGCTGAAGTAATTAAAGAGCAGTATTGGAGTATTTCTACAATAGAAACAAGGTTATTAATTAGAGCTTAAAATAATTCAAACAAAAAATGTCCATCAGAAAAACAGCAATTTCTGTTACTACAGTCTGGCACTTGCCAGTAAGTGTACCCAGATTAAGGCTACTCAAGGCTTCACTAGCAAAAGGAGTTTTGTATGAACTGCATTTACAATATGGATGTCTATTTTTGTATTTTCCTTCCTCCTCCCATTTGTTTTTGCTTGTAGCTCACATCCTCTACTTTTATGTATAAAATAGTCCTGTTAAAACAAGTTAAGATCAAAGTCTTCAGGAGATCAAATTGTAGCATGATGAGAAAAAAGATTTAACTCCTGTCAGTGTCAGGCAAGCATTGTTCTGTTTCACTCACTGTTCTCTTCACAAGCACTCAGTCTTCCAAATTCATCTCAAAGTAGATTTTCCTAATGCCTACCCCATTTTACAGTTTTTAATGTAATGCATTTATGACCTTCTCTTTCACCTTTTCCCCAAATTTAGTTAATCCTCATTGCTGAAAGTATTGTGCTGTTGAACCTCAATACATACACATCCCTCCAGTTACTCTACCAGATACAGGGGTATCTGGTACCCCTCTAGGAACCCCTGTGTCTTTTAATGTAAAGCTGCATTCTGGTTAACACCCCCAGCCTGTATTGGTGCGTGGGCTTTTCCCATCCCAAACATCAGACTTTTACATCAGTTTTTTGTTATTTGTTCTTCTCAGTAGCTGCTTTCTCCAGGCTCTGAGTGGCAGTCCTGCCCTCCTGCACAGCAACTGCTTCCCCTCAATTCAGCACTGTCAGCAAACCTGTTGAATGTGCTCAGTCCCCCAGGCTGTGAATAAAGAATTAACAGTATTGGCTCAGGTACTGATCCCAGTAAAGCAGTCATACTGTGAATCACCACACTGTAAAGCCTGATGGCACATCCAGTTTCCCAGCATCCTTATTTCCCAGTTATTCCCCCTACAGCTCACCAGTTTGGCTATAAAGACACTATGGTAGACAATATCCAAATTCTCAGTAAACTCAAAATATGCAACATCCCCCTGGCTCTTGGCCACACTGCCAGTCATCTCATCATACCCTAGTTATTGGTGCTACAGAAATTACTACTTTGTAAAAATTAGTTTATCACAATCCAAACATTTGTCTTCAGCAAGTGATCTACCTTGCCTTAGGCACCTCTAAGTGTTTACTCCCTTCACATAATCTGAAGATATGTATTTAAGCATAAAATTCTGTTGTCAAACTACACTGTATTGTGACCAAGTTTACTGACTTTAACTACACATTTTAGACTCAAAAATAACATTAAAAGCCTTAAAGCAACTGAAGTACATTTATAGACACCTATGTATCTAATTTTAAATTACCAGAAGTAAGAAGTGAAGGAAAGCTCTTATGTGGTACACCTGTCACTGCCTTGATTAATACAAACGTTGATGTTTCAAAGTTTTACCCACTCACACAAGACCTCAATCCACAAGACATTTCTGCTTTTCTCCCACTCCAGTTCTCAAACCATCTGATGGAGCACAGTTAGACCTGCTGTCCTGTGCCAACCCAACCAGTGTGGTCTGGACTCATCCTTGTGAGCTAACCTACTTCAAGACACCTAGTAATCCCTGAGTTGAGGGTGAGACCTTAAAGTACCCTGGAAAGGAGATCAAAGAAAAGTCTCAAGGGGCAGAGAGAGTATGCTTCTCAAACTGGAGGGCACATTCAGCATTTCACACCTCAAGTGATAGTTCACTGATTAGATGATGAAATCAATTATAACTTGAGACTGTCAAAAATCACCTCCAGCCCTTGTATATACAGACAAGTGAAATTAAAATGGCTTTTTCTTTTTATGATCAAGCTTCTCACTTTCCATCCTACTACTCTACCCCCAGACACTATATCTCCCTGGATTACTGACCCTGCTGTTGCAGTATCAGAAAGGTGTTAGATTGACCCATTTCAGTGTCACATACTGCCATTTTAGGACTATATGCACAAAATTTCAGGCCCAACTTTTGTATGGCAGTGCTGATCTATACTGTGTTAAAGTAGTGGTAGTAGATAACCCTTGGTTTTAACTTTGAAAGCAGTGTCTGTTACTCCCTAAGCTGTAGGGTTATTATATTAGAACTGTTGTGCAAACAGAATTACTTGAGTGACCGAGAAACCATAACCTCTGTTTTTTCGTAGTATAACAGTAAAGCAAAATTGCAGCCCATCTCTTTCCTGAGAAAATCAACAATTAGTTTCTCTGTGTGAACACCAGGTCCCACGAAACAGTGAGTCGATCTACAACCACATTAATTGCTCCACACTAATTCCTCCCAGTTTCACAGTCTCTTCCATCAACTCCTGTGCCTTTCTGAGCAGCTGGTGAGGAGGCATTTTAGCTCGCTAACCAGAAGAAACTGCAAGCATTTCCCCTAATAAAAGTTTTCTAGGTTTCTTGAGCTGTACTGGCTCACTGGGGATTTGCAGCAATGTCAGTGCTGGCACTGAAACAGGCCAGAGAAAGTGACAAGAGTATGACAGAGGTGGTGCAGTATGAAGCTGTTGGATTATTTTGGTCTACCCCATAAAGCTTTACTTTGAGAAAGCCATGAGCTGATCTGCAATTCCTTGTTTGAAAAATGCAACATCAAATATTTTTTAGCATGAATCCAGACCACTGCAAGATAATTAAAATATTGGACAGTCTGTGTTGACTAATTGTCTCCATTATCTTGATCAGTGATGATTAAGACCAACTATCCTAAACTCTTCAGTCCTCTGTCAGGTTAGGTACTTGCAAACTCGTTTATCCACAGCACAGTGCAATGAGCAAGCATGGCAATTTTAAGACCAGGACCTGCCATGGTGTGCCTGCCTTCACACCTGGGTCAGTGCATATATTTAAAACCATGCGACTTTCCTTCCAAAGAAGTGTTTAAATAAAATCTGCAGGCACTTGTTTTTCCCAGGTCATGAAAAGCATAGCAAACCAACAGTTCATCCTACATGTTCACAGCTTTTTAACTGGGCTAAAACTGTCACCATATTTAGCATGGTTTGGGTTGGAAGGGGCCTTTAAAGGTCATCTGGTCCAACCCCCTGCAGAGTGACCAGGGACACCTTCAACTCAGATCAGGTTTCAAGGAGCCCCTTCCAACCTGACCTTGAATATTTCCAGGGATGGGGTATGTATCACCCCTCTGGGCAACCAGTGCGTGTTTCACCACCCTCATAGTAGAAAGCTTTCTCGTATCTCATCTGAGTCGGTACCCTCTTCCAGGTTAAAACCATTACACTCTGTCCCATCACTACAGGCCCGTAATTTTATAGTGCTGGTGAGCCACATGCTGGAGACTTCCCTGCACAACGGGAAGAAAATCCCCATCAAACCAGAGGCCGTTACAGCAGCGATGGTGCAGAGCTGCTACACATGCGGGAAGGCCTCGGCCGCAGGGGGTGAGGGCGACGCCGGCTGCCGGGCGGGTGTTCGCCCCCGACCCCCGCTTTTCCTGAGAAGCGAGAGAGCCACGGCAGCTGCGGGGACCGGGGCCAGCAGCCCCCAGGGGTGACCGAGCCGGGGGTCGGGACCACGGTCCGCCCGCCTCCGGTCACACTACGGCGGCATCGGGCCGCGCTGATCCCTCGGGCCGCCGCCGGGCGCGCAGTGGCCGTTACCCCGCGCAACGGCCGCCGCTGCCAGGGCTGCGAGCGGTGCGGGGGCCGCCGGCGCCATGGGGGAAGGCGGCGGCTGGCGGGGAGCAGACACCGAGCTGCTGGCGCTGGAGCTGGGGCGAGAGAGGCGCAAGATGTGAGTGCCCGCCGGGCGACGGGGCCGAGGGCAGGGACTCGGCAGCAGCCACCTGCTCCGGGCCGGCTCCGAGACGGACCCGCCCCGAGTCCTGCCGCCTGCCCGCGGCAAAATGGCGGCTGTGGGCTGGGGTGAGGGTGAGGGTGAGGAGAACCCTGAGAGGTCGTGTGTGTCCGGCAGGTCCCACAGCTCCTCTCGGCTGTGCTGGGGAACACGATGGGAGCGGTGAGACAGCGTGGGGCATGGGGCACGGTGAGCAATAGGAACAGCTGGGAATCGGGCTGGGGCTGGCACGGTGAGCAATAGGAACAGCTGGGAATTGGGCTGGGGCTGGCACAGGGAGCCGGGAGATGTTGGGTAATTTTAGCCGAGAATGAGGTTGGTACTGAGCAGGCCTGGAAAACAGGACTGGGTGTCACGGTTTAACTGCAGCAGGCAGCTGAACAGTGCAGAGCTACTTGCTCAGTCCCAGTGAGATGGGGGAGAAAACAGGAGGGGTAAAAGTGGTAAAATCTAGGTTGAGATAAAGACAGTTTAGTAAGGTTAAAAAAAAACCAAAACTAAAACCAAACAACCAACCAACACCACAAAATTCAAAACAGAAATAAACCCAACAAAAGCAAATTATATGAAAACCTCAGTTGGTTACCACCAGCCTACCAATGCCAGTCCTCAAGCAACTGAAACCCTGGACGACTCTGCATCCCTTCCCAGTTTTATTGCTGAGGACATCAATAGATGATTTGGAATATTCCTGTGGTTGGTCTGGGACAGCTGTCCCGCTATGTCCTGTCCCAACTTGGAACAACCCAGCCTGCTCGCTGGAGGTGTGGTGTGAAAAGTCTTTGATGTGCAAGCAGTGCTCAGAAGTAATAAAAACATCGGTGTATTGCCAACCCTGATTTCATCACAAATCCAAACACAGCACCACAGGAGCTACTGGGAAGAAAACTAACTGCATCCCAGCCCAAACCAGTACACTTGAACTACAAGCTGTGATGGGGGAAGAACAGCAAAGACATCATGTTTTGATGAGGAAGACTCAAATGTGATGAGGTGCTCTTTAAACATGCTTCTTTCCACAATGTTGAAAAAAACTGGAAAGATGGATTTCACTTTACTATTAGTAAATATATCTGAAATGCACAGGGAAGGTATGGTATCCTTCTAGTGCAGTTTGCAGAGCAGATGAGGACTTGTTACAGCTATCAGTCCCATTGCTTATGCAGCAAAAATGTCAGTGCTCTGATGATTGTTGATGCTCACACAGTGGTGGAGTTACAAGTCATTTTTTCCCCCCTTGTTTGCTTAGGAAGTTGCACATTTTTCCTTGTGTTAAAGGATTGCCTTTTAAATGTTAATCAATTAAATGTTAGAAAGTACCAAACGGTCCTGTGCTGCCTTAAGTCAGACCCTTAATGTTTACACTTACATACCATTTTCCAACATTATATTCCACACTGATTTTTACCCTGTAGAGTGTTTCCTTCAGTGTCTCAGCTCCAGATTCTGTTCAAAATAGTGTTGCAATTGTGGATTTCATAAAATGTTTATTCACTATCAGAAGGAGGGCGGCAGCCAGTATTGACAGAGTCAAAATGGTGAGGCAGCTTCTGCATTCAAAATGGCACAAAAGGTGCTTAGACATATTTAAATCAACACATAAGCAAATGTTATTTTACTAAGTCTCCTGAACAGTAGTTTGTTGGTGTAATGTATCAATTATTCCTTGTGTGCAACAATTCTTTTACTGACAGATGATCCTGGTAACATTGGTGTTTAGGTAAAAAGCAGAAAGGGGGCCACAATGAAGGAAACTCCCTATTTACAAGGAGTCACCTGGACAAGACAAGGGGCAATGGACACAAGTTGCTCCTGGCAGGATTCCGATTGAACACAAGAGGAAAATTTTTCACTATGAGGACATTCAGACATTGGAATAGTCTCCTATTCTCCCATTGGAATCCATCACTCCCCCACTTTGGAAGGTTTTAAGTCTCAGCTCAATGGGGTGCTGAGACATCTCATATAAACAATAATATTAGAAGGGTTGGGCCAGATGATCCTTGAGGTCTCTTCCAACCTGACAGTCTATGATTCAATGATTCTATGGTATTTGCCTTGTTTCACTGCTCTGATATTTAATTTTTTTAATTAATGAAGACCTTATGTATTCTTTATGTATCTTAAGTTCTTGCTAATCTCCCTAAGGATCTTCTGCAAGACTGGGGTCAAAGCCTAGGACACATTGTGAAGTGGTGGCTTACTTACTAGTGAAAAGAAAATACGTATTAGGTTTATTTATATAATTATTTATATTAATAAAAAAACTTTATTTTGATGCCATGACAGTGAAAGACTGTCACGCTGCTTCAGGTAGATTGTGCACCTATTTCTTGTGTATATCTTGTGTGTGTGAGCAGACTTTACCATTTTTGCCTTTTTCATGGAAGTTATTCAACCCAGTTTTTAATGACCAGGGTTGTCAGCAAAAGCATCTAAACCAGTGGCACATACAGTCAATGAATACAAAAAAGACACTTTGAAGGTGTAAGTCACCTGACCTGCTTCAGCTCACTGATTTAGCATGAGAGGGTTCCCACCCTAGGATGTGCCTATTTCTCTTGGGTATAAAGCAGGATTCCTTCACAGCCAGTTCACCCTTGTCTTCTTTTTACTGTTCTATTTGATTATTGTGCCAGTTAGGCAGCTGGTTAACAGCCCACCTACCTCTCTCATTTAACATTCATGAAGAGTAAATTGAATCATCCATGTTCATATGGAATTTGTACATAGAGTACCTGCTGATTCTCAGTGATCGTAGATGTATTACTGGGAGATCCTTCAAAGGCTTAATGAAAGAGCTTTAATCTGACCCTGAATTACTGTAATCAAGATTCAGTACAGGTTTTGATTGGTGAATGTCATGGCAAATGTTACTGAGAAAGAGAAAGTATGTAATATTGCAGCATACTACTTAATAGACAGAGGTCTTAAAGCCATATAGTTATGGATGTCAGCTAATTGTTCGTGGAGTTGTGTGTCATTCAGCTTCTGTGACTTTCCTGGCAAGGAAAGCTGCAGCATTTCCCCAGCACACTGCTGGCTGCAAATACCAGAAGTCTGTAGCTCTCAGTACTGTATATACCTTTCACTGTGATGCCTTTTGCACTGCACAGGATTTTTTCTGCTTTGTTTATAGGTTCTGAAAGCATCTCTGTACTTAATATTCTACAGAAATCAGTAAAGGTCTCCTGTGTTACAGAGCTGATGCCCTGCCTTTAGGCAAACTGATGATTTGCCTCAAGCTTCTCCTCTAATTTTTCACTGGTTTCTCTCTACTCTAGCAAATGGCTTCAGGCAGCCTTTTGCCTGATAATGTGCACCAGCTATCCAGATCTGGGTAGCAAAATGTGCAGGAAAATGTCTTTCATCCTAAATGACTGTCACTTTCAAGTAAAGCAACACCTGCAAACTGTCTTGAAAAGAAACAGCAACTTTTTCTTTTGTAATTTCAATCACAGCCTTCTTATATGAATCACACTTTTTCCTCCTTCACAAGAGGCTTTCTTGTTATGCTCAGTATGCAAAGCTACAGTTAAGTTCTCCTGATGACTTACATGTGAGCTTCCAGGATTTCTAGCTTTCTTCTGTGATGACTATAAATTGTCCATTGACATGGGAAAGATTCATAGGCCTTGAGTAGGTCTAATTTTGTTTAAGGTGAGGTTGTAGGTAAAATCATACCACATTGATATTAAGTACAGACCAAGTCTCTGGGCAGGCAGCTATACACAGCTCCATTAAATTCACAGTACGTGGCATGACTGTCACTTTCTATCACAATTAGAAGTAATGCCAGAAATGCAAAATGCTCTGGTACATTAAAAAGCTTAAGTATTTACTAAGTTGTTCAAAGTGATTTATTTCTACATTCCTTCTCTGTCAGTACAGGGACTGTAATTTACTGCATATACACTGACTAAACCAGAGAGGTTCCTTCATCTCCTTTCTGGGTGCTAGTAGAGTATTAAATGTTTAATAATAATTAGACTTTTTTAAAACTGGATTCGGTTGCCAAATGAAAATGAGACTTTCTGTCAGTGTGGAAACTACAGTCTGACAGCTGACAATTTATCATTTCTGTACACATTTGCATCAGGACAAAATATAATTGGAAGCTGGCTGGCAGTTTTGCTAATGGTGCAGAAACAATAATAAAATCTAATGTGAAAATGCTGTATATAGTTTTGGAATGGTAGCAGAAATTAAAAATTGAAAGCATAGGATTTAAAGAACTCATTTATCTGCGCTGTCCCTCTGCATCCATCTAAGCACCTAGTTAGGATTTGTTTGAGATGGAAAACAAGTTCAATATGCAGCTACAGCTGCAGCTTTGACTGTGTCTAATTTACAGTATTATTTCTTTCCAAAAATCCCATTTTAACACTCACTGTCATTTTCCTTTTTTCCAACCACAGTGATATTGATTGGAGTCTACTTTATAAGAACCTTATCTATTTTTATTGGAATTATACCAGCAATATAGTAAGATTTTGTCTTTCTTCATGTGCCTTTTTCACTTGGAGTGGGAGTAAATAGGCAGTAACAATCAGATTTCCTTTGGTTTTCATGCATCTAAGCTTTCTGACTCATATGTTTCAAGTCTTATCTTTACCTGGGGCTTTTACCTCACCCTGTTATCTCCAGCAAGTTACCAGTGCTTCCATTATTTCTTTGCCTGTGTTCCCACCATCAAATTCAATGTTGGTAGGGGCAAAAAGATCAATAAGGCAAGGAAGGATTGGAAGACCCAGCTTTCCCCTGCCATTTGAGATGTCTGTCTTATTGTACTCCATTGTGTTTCTTGCATTGAAAACTTGAATTACCTTAAATTACTCTTCTTTACCTTTCTTTACTATTTCAGCTCTTCCACCCTCCCTACTCCAGGCGTACCTTTTCTATTTCTTAAGATTGGTTGGTTTGCTTCTGCTTCTCCAGCTTTCAATTGAAATCTGATGATTCAAGCTATGGAAAAGAAATGTCACCAACTGTATGTGAACATGAGGAGTGCAATGGTTGGTACCATTTCTATGTGCTCAGCTCTACTGTCAAAGTATTTGTCAGATTTTTTGTGGGCTAATTAACTGTTTTTCTAAGAGCATTTCTCATTAAGAACATGTTTGGAAACAGAAGTTCCATATTGACATGGAAGTACCTCTTTAAAAAACAAAACAAAATATGGGACAGTGCAATTATTTTCTGTCTTGCATCTTCTAGTGACCTAGGCTAATATTTAAAAGACATCGTTTATCATATTGGTATTGTAACACATCTTCCAAAGGGCTGCATGTGCAGAATTGTGCTCCTAGTTCTTCTGAAGTATCTTAATATGGGCACTGACAAATGGAGGCACCCAGTAACCATCTGTTGGTTGGTTGGGGTTTTTTGTTTGTCTTTTATCGTTGTTTTTTTTTTTTTTTTTTAAATCTTGGCCTTTCAAACTTAACTTTAAAGGACACAAAAATAACCCACAAACTGCTCTTGCATTGTGTTGCCCTGTGTTTTGTAAGCATCTGTGCTGGTGTGGGCTGACCTGCTGGGATCTCACAGGCTGGAGCTTTTCTCCATAGACACCTGCAGAAGAACCAGGCTGCTGGCATAAATATGGTCAATAATTTAATTAGCAGCAGTTTCCCCTTGGAGTAATCAAAGTGACATGATTAATTGTGGCACTACCATCTTACCACTTAGAAGGATGAGGGTGATTCAGCACACTGTCTGATGCATGGGAGTGGGATGTGCTTTCATCACTCCTCTGCTAGCTTCTGCTTCTGGTCATCACTTCCAAGGCAGAAAGAGCTCAGTTTCCATGGGATTTGTCAGCTGTCTGGCTGCCCAGCCAGTGTGTACACAAGTAATCAATGGGCAAAATTTTTTTCCCCACAAATGACTGAAAAAAGAGTTGGTTTTAGGACCTGGCTTCCTTTTCTGATAGTCATAGTAGGTGCTGTGCTTTGATTGTTTTTATTGTGGGCACAGTTTTGAAAATTACTGCCATCCAGCAGGGAATCAAAATCCAGAAGTCATTTTGAATTTCAAATAGCCCATTTCTTGGGCATATTCTTGTTTTCAAAAAGATAGTTCTTAGGCATCTTTAGATGAAAAATTAAAACCAGTGAATTCTCTCCATTTGTTTAATTCTAATGATCTGCTAGACAGTTATTACATTTTAGGAAATGTCTGTCTTGGTTTTTCTTCATATAATTTTATTCACAAAGTAGAAATGCTTCTACTTTAAGGCACACAGTATTCACAGAGAAAAATATATGGGCAAAATAATTGAATTAAGTAGGAAAGATCAATAGATACTTAATCTGAAAATATATTCAATTTATTCTTTTCAATGTTAATAATAAGTTTAATGCAGCAGCCAATTTATTGACTTTTTTAAATACCACAGAAAAATACTTGAAACCTCAATATTTGGACTGAGAAAAACAGTAACAGAACTGGAAAAAAGACTGAGCAGTGTTGAAGATGGAGGTAAGTGAACTGCAACAGAGTCTTGCTAATGGATTAATTATTTTGGGAATAACCTCCAGAGGTACAAAACTTTATTCAGAAATTTATATACTCCCTCTGCAAATGTGACTGTTACAGGTGTGGTGTATTAAAGTTTATTAATTAAATTAAAATTAAAGTTTACTACATGTTTCAGATTAGCTTTAATTATTAAAGAATTCATGAATAACATGAATTCATGGAGTTGGTTAGTATTCTGACCACAGTAAGCCCAGTGACAAATTCTTGATGACTTGATTTGTATTTTCAAGCTCTTTTGTATGCAGATATCCTCACTGTAAGGATTACTAACTGGACACTTTTTCAGTCTCCAAAAAAAAGTGGGAACAATTTGAAAAAATGCTGCCTTTTACTTGAAATGGCACAAAATAACCTGGGCAGAATAATACTGTATTTGTTTTTAAGGTAATGAGTGGAAGACCAGATATGAGATACAAGTAGAATTGAACAAACAACTGGAAAGGCAAATCAATATTCTTCAAGAGAAGATGGAGCTTACTTGTTGCAACCCAGCAGGTAGAAATGGGTATTCATAACTGGTTTTCTATAGAGTGACTGTCCATATGTTGAAATTATATCAATTGGGCACATTTTCTGCTTATTTGTAGATAAACTGTCCACTGTCCGCACCTTTGATCAAATGCCTTTGGTGAGTACTATGGTATTTGTTTGGTTAACAAAAAATAGCAGTGTAATTGAAGTACTTGTATAATCTTTGTTTTATTCATGACAGAAAATATCAACAGTGTGGTCAAGAAACACACATGAAAAATCTGCATTCTATTTTTATTGTTTCAGATATGCTGTTGCATAGATAGTTGCAAAATAGTAAAATTGTTAAATAGGAGGTGCATAAGGTCTGAATGCTGTCACATGAAATTTTTGATGAGTGAAGGTTGTGTGACTGGACCTGCAGTAAGACATATGAGGTGGTGTAGCTGGATTAGTTCCATGAAAAAAAGAAAAATATTAAACCTTGATCACCAAAAAAAAATGGAAGAGCCCTCTTTGACATCTTCTAGCTCACCTCTCCTACTCAAGCAGGGCCAGCTACAGTAGATTGCCCAGCGTCATTGCCCAGGCCAGTTGGGTTTTTGCTGTCTGCACACAGAGACTCCACAACTTCTCTGGGCAACAAGTTACACTGTTTAACCACTCTCACAGTAAAAAAAGTGCTTTCTTATGATCAAATGGAATTTCACATATTTCAGTTTGTGCCCATTGCCTCTCATCTTGACAGTGGGTACCACTGAGATGAGTCTGGCTCCCTCTTCATTCCCTCTCCTAACATTTATACACATTGCTGAGATCCCCCTGGGCCTTCTCTTTCCCAGGCTGAACAGTCCCAGTTCTCTCAGCCTCTCCTCATCTGTCAGATGTTCAGTCCCTTAATCATCTTCATAGCCCTGTGCTGGACTTGGCACAGGAAATCCATATCTTTCTTGTACTGGGGAGACTAGAACTGGACAATAGATCTCTGGATATGTCTCACAAGTGCAAAAGAGAAGGGATATGTCACCTCCTTCAGCCTGCTGGCAATGTTCTTCCTAATGGATACCAGGTGGCACTGGCTTTCTTTGCAGCATTAGTACATTGCTGGCTTTTGGTCATCTTGTTGTCAAGGGGCTTCCTGGCCAGCCAGCCCCCAGCAAATGGTATTACCTGGAGTTATTTCTCCCCTGGGACAGGACTTTGCATTTTTTTCTGCTGAACTGAATTTCATGTGATTTCTCTCTGCCTGTTTCTCTAGACTGTCTCCCCTGAATGGCAACAGAATCCTCAGGTATATCAGTCACTTTTCCCAATTTTAAACCAACTTTGACACCATAGATGAATAGCTGTAGTGACATTTTGCTTAATATAGTTACAGGAATATTCCTTGTACAGTTAATAGACCATTTTTGCAACACCAAGGGAAGTATCTGTTTCCATTTAAAAATGTTATTTCTTAATAAGTTTATAGTTCATGACCTGTCTTTCAACAAAGCACAAAACATTTTTCTGTGATCTTGAGAAAATGGCAAGAAAAAAACAGCAAATATTTTGGCCTCTTAGTCTTCTGAAGCAGTAAATGAAAACAATTTTAGATTCAGGACTGCTTTTTCCTTAGTCTGTCATCTGCTGAAATCTTTGAGACCTTTTTCTGCTTCTTACCCACTTTGAGAAGTAAGTCAGATAAAAAGGTGATAATGCCTTGTAGTATAAGCAGGAATAATGAGCATTATAAGGCAGAGCTCTGACAATTTTTATTCCAATTGCTTATGCTTACAGAAGTGTTTCCATCTGACTTTTTTATGCTTCAGATTCTGAAGATTAATGTGAGTTTACTGAGCCTAGAAGAGGCTGTGTGCCCTATTAGTGGGAATGATTATCTGTTGTAAGCAGGGTATGAATAATAACTGCTCTTTCTGATTTGATCCATGGCTTTCAGATAATAAACATTCTTGCCATTTTTTAATACTGTCCTAGAGATAGTGGTATTTTCTAGGTTGGCAAGGTATTTGATTTTTTTTTTAAAGCCCCTAATTAAAAAGAGAACAAAATCTTTCCCATCCCACTTTCCTGATTCATGGAATTGACTTGAAAATGCATCTGGGATTAGATTTGAAGGAAAGTCTTGGAGGCAGAACACTGATCTAGAAAATTTACAGTAGAGCCTGCTTCAGACTGTTATTTCTGTCACCCTGTAAAGCACAGTCTGGCAAGCATTCTTACAGTGTCACCAGTGTTTATTTCCATCCAATTGCTAGTCCTCTCTTACCCAGTCCAATTACACCTTGCCAAGCACTTGAAGAGTCATTACCAGAGAGATAATCTCCTCTACCAGCAGCTCTGCAGCATCAGTCCAGTATATTTCTAATCCCTACTAAATACTGCCTTGTTTCCTCTCCTATGAGCTAGGTCCTGAGAGGTCTAGTAACAGTTCCCACAAAGAAAGAAGGAGAGCACAGCTGGAAGATTCAAACTGCTAGAGGAGTCCAGAAGAAAGTTTCAAGGCCCCTCAGTTTCTGGGCCCCTCAGTTTAGGAAGGATATTGAGGTCCTGGAGTGGGTCCAAAGGAGGGCAACCAGGCTGGTGAAGGGACTCGAGCACAGACCCTATGAGGAGAGGCTGAGGGAACTGGGGCTGTTCAGCCTGGAAAAGAGGAGGCTCAGAGGAGACCTCATCACTCTCTACAACTCCCTGAAAGGAGGGGGTAGCCAGGTGGGGGTTGGTCTCTTTTCCCAGGCAACTCTCAGCAAGACAAGAGGGCACGGTCTCAGGTTGTGCCAGGGGAGGTTTAGGTTGGATATTAGAAAGAATTTCTTTATGGAGAGGGTGATCAGGCATTGGAATGGGCTGCCCAGGGAAGTAGTGGATTCTCCATCCCTGGAGATATTTAAAAAGAGACTGGATGTGGCACTCAGTGCCATGGTCTGGTAACTGCAGCAGTAGTGGATTAAGGGTTGGACTTGATGATCTCTGAGGTACCTTCCAACCCAGCCAATTCTATGATTCTATGATAAAGAGTCCTTGGCTTACTTACTTTTTAAGTCTGGAGACTGTGAGCCATGCCACAGGTTTTTCTTCTTCAGTTTTGCCATGAAGTTTCTTCTTCAGCCTTCCCATGTAGAGTGAATACATTCTTCTGTTTGCTAGCTAGAGGGGAGATAAAAGTGCTTGGGGATTTAGTGAAATGCTTCATTTCCCCTCGTTTTGGTTTTCAGGACATGGAAAGAAGAGATGAAAATAGATGTATTTTGTGGGCCTTAATGGAGTTTTTTTGCACTGAAGCTTTCAGAAAAGTCTATTTTTACAGACAGTCTTGAAGGATGGAGAGCTGTTTTGTTTTTTTCTTTTAAATTTTGGGAGATAAAACACTGGTTAAAAAGATACAGGTGTTTAAGCATGTAGGTTTATCCAAATCCTTTTTATGGTTTTGAGAGTTATTCAGGGGAGCAGTAGGAAATATTTAGCTTCTCCACAAAGAATTTAAGAGCAGATGTGGTGAGTGGGTGTGGAAAAACAAAAAGCTTTGCAGCCATTCATCAATCTACGTTTGCTCAGAGTAGAAATGCTGAGTGGGTATATATAGTCATGTGAGTGTGTTAAATGAAAAGTACACCATGATACTCACTTTTCAGCTTGCAGTTGTGTAAGAAGCTCTGTGTAAAGACACCAAAATTATTCTTCCAGCAAGATAATACAATTTCTAGAATATGGCAATATTAGACAGTAGATTTTGTTTTGAGCAGCATATCTAGAAAATTAAATAGTATTTGCCAGTCTTATTAGCCTGTGTTATCAAGGAATTAGACTAATGTAATTGGAGTAATTACAAGGACCTCCAATAATTCTTAGCTTCTTGAGGATTTTCAGCTGTATTTAACAGAGGAAATATTTTAAAGATACTGAGGAGATTTATCTCACTCAGCTAGTCATTTGCAGTCCTACCCTAGTAAACAGAAGGAGAAAAACGTGTCAATAGAGTAATTAATCCTGTTTAGAGATAGGTAGCATAAACTACATTCTCAGAATCAAGCACTACAGAGAAAATAAAATAAAATTAGTCAGCAGGGACCCTGGCAGTCAGCAAGCTCTAAAAGTCTGAATAAAAGAGAATAATACAAATGCAAATTCTGGAGTGATGAGCAAGGAAGCACAGAGGATTTTCTATGTTCATAAATTGCAAAAATTGTTGCTGATGGCTTGTACTATTTTTGCTTTAAAATTAAAATTATACTGATGAATGATTCCTTGCTATTAAAACCAACCCTAAACCATTTAAATATCTAATTGCCAATCTGTAGTCCTGAGATCATCTTTATTTGTTGTTTAAAAAAACCCATGGAGGTGTCACATGACAGTAAGTGTAGAACCACTACCTTGAACACACTAATTTTTACAGCCATATTCTAGAAATATTGTTTTTGGGTACTGAGAGTGGATTAAAAATAACCTAACAGTGATAAACACAAGGGATTTCCATTTAGTTAGTGATTTCCCTTATGTCATACAGTACTTCAAAAATAATTACAGAAGGAATGCATTCTCTCTGAAGTGTAACATGATGTGAATTTTAGTTGCCTCTCTTAAACTTGCTGCATTCATTTGTTCCCATTTTGTCATTAGATGATTTTTGGTGAAATACATGCTGTGTGCTAAGCATAATTTTCCATAGAAGCAGAAAGGAAATTATTCCTTTCTCTCTCACCATTTCTGAAAGAAAAAAAAAAAAAAAAAAAAGAATCCCTAGATAGAGGCTTTAGTATGCAAAATCAGTCCAGAAGAGCACAGTCCTGGTAGCATTGCCTTAGCAACGCTCTAGTTAAGATTAGCCAAGGAACCAAGGTTTCTGTGATAAATCACCAGTTCCAGGAATGTCCAGTGCTGTAGCTGTGAAAATTCTGACATTAAGGGCCAGATACTTGCATTGCAAAGCTTCCTTTCAGAGAGCATGGTGACCACAGAACAGAGAGCCACACATGGCCACCTCAGGGGTTCTGCTGTCGGTTTTAAACTGCAAGCAGAATGTGTGGAAGTGTCACACTGGAGAAGGTGTTGGGAACATGACAGAAGGAGGATCTTAGGTTCATGAAAAGATGTAACAAAGACTTCATGTTTCAGTAGGTGTTGATAACTGCTTATAGGGAACATCAGCACTTTATAATGGCATAGGAAATATTGATAATTCTCCCAGCAAGTCACTGTTACATGAACCCTCTTGCTTTTGCTGTTTTAAGTCACCAGTAGCTCTATAGGAAGAAGAAATCCATTTCTGAAACTTCGAAGTTTTCTGAAACTTACAAGTATTTTGGAGAAAGTTCCTTAGTGTGGTGTGCTGCCCTAGGTTGCATCCTGGCTTTTCACAGACTTCCCCTTTCTACCCCTTTCATTTGACCTCAGACAAGTATTTTGAATGCCTACAAGAGACCTTTTCAATTTGCATTTTTTCCTTTTCTTGTCATGTTGGCATTAGTTTTCTTTCTGGTGGCCCTGCACAAACCAGCAAACTCTTATTCATATCACTTTGTTTTATTCCCAGAGGCAGAGTACACTTTGTATTTCAAATAAAACAATAGGGGAAGAATCTTTCACCCAAGTGACTGTATTAGCTTGCTGTTCTCAAGAATTCCTTAGAAGCTGACTGGGACCCTGGGATATCATCTTCCAGAGAAAATGTACAAGGAAGCAATCTACAGCCTTTTTCAGGCCTAGCAGGAGAGGTACTTGGTGAAACATTTCAGAGTCAGCAACAACTTGTTCTGTCAATCTGAACCACAGCAACAAAGTCTCCCTTTTAACTTTCTTCTCCCCAAGTCAACAGATAACTTCAATGAGCAATGCTGTGGATTTAGGGTACCAGTGTCCCACACCTATTACACTGAAGGACCCTGAACTTTCCAACAAATCTCCAGGGTGATTTCTTTACCCTGGCCATTGCCAGTGTCAGGTTGCACAAGGAGGTTGTGGATGCTTCCTCACCTGGAGGTTCAAGGCTGGGTTGAATGGGGCTCTGAGCAGCCTGATCTAGTGGAAGATATCCTTGCCCATGGCAGGGAGCTTGGAACTATATAATCTTTAAGGTCCCTTCCAACATAAACCATTCTTTGCTTCTAGAACAGGGTATGCTGCATTCATGTGATTCAGCTCTGTCTGGTTTTGAATAAGAAGATGATGGTAACCACAAGGGGGCTCTTGGCATTTAGAAAAGTACTGAGAGCCTTTCCTCACCTGTAGTAAAGCCCTTACAGGATCTAGGGTATAAATATATATATATATATATCTGTATAAAATACCCTACACTAAATAGTTTTTATCTATCATTTTTTTCAGTAGTATATGACTAGTGAGATTTTGATGTCAACTTAAATTCAGCTGTGGTAAAACTGAAAATGTAGTATTTGCTCTTAATGAGTTTGAAATTATATGTTAAAACATTCAGCTATATCAGCTGATGAATGTCAGCTCCTAGCGTTGGAGAGAAGGGAATTTATTTTCTAAAAAAGACAATTTTCTAAACAATCCATTTGAGTATTTTGGATTGCAAAGGCTTTTTGTGGTGTGGGTTTTTTTTTCTACACAACTGACATGTATTGCCTCTGCTCTAACTCATGGAGAAGAGGCTTAGAAATGAAGCAAATTTCCATAAGAATCTATAGTCTGCATGAGCTGGGCTCTGATGAAAGCAGTTTTGAGCCTCCTGATGATGTCATGGGTTTGTCACCTTGTCTGCCGTGAAATGATTGATTGTCATTTCTTTTGCCAGTGGTAGAAGGACAAGGAAAAATCCAGAATGAGAGACATTTCTGTGGGTGGCCTTAAAATTCAACTGCAATATCACTCAGTTTAATTTCATTTTCTGGCAAGTGCTAAGCCAAAAATATAACTTCAGTCAAATGAAAAGGCAAATGTGTGAAAAAAAGAACTGGAGAATTGGTGTTCCTTTTGTGAAGCTCTGTGCTTTGGTCTCTGCTGGACACAAGACAATGTATAATTGCTCTGAGAGAATTGCCAGGCCCTGCAAAATTCTGTTACATAAAGAAAGTATTAATTTAAAATCTCAGTGTGTCTTTTAGCATACAAGCCTGCTCAAAGTGGTTTGACATGGATGGCTTATTGAAAACTAAGGATCTTAAATTCAGGTTAAATCCCTTAGTCAGCTTACATCTCCTTTTCAAGAATACATTGTCCAGCTATTCAAGGCTTTGTAGAAGAACCTGTAATAAATACAACTTTCTTCTTTTTTTCTTATTCAGTTAAATCTCTTATAAAAAGCTTCTACAGATTTTGTCTTATTGGTTCATCCTATAGTTCTGCTGGAAATTTCTTTTTCTGGGGGAATGCTGTATAACTGGGAGGCTACTTCTGGTTCTTTTGAGCTCTCACTGGTCCTTGCTTTGAAGTGAGGCTTTTCTGTGGTCCAGGAACTCTGTTTTACTATATGCTTCAACCTGACTTTTCTGTGAGCTTTTGCTTTTATGTTATTTTACTACATTAAGGACTAAGCTGATCATATGACCATAAGCATTGAGATTTGAGTCTGCTTCAGTGAGGTTTCTTTCTGTTTGCTTCCCACAGGATTCAGGAAAGGCAAATCCAGCCCATAGTGGTTTGACTGAGTTTATATAGTGGTCTTTCTTGCTGCTTGATTTTTATTATTGTGCAGCAGCTGAAGACTTCAGATACATATGGTCTCAGCTAGTTCTTTAATTACTGCCGGGAAAGTAGTGGTGGGAGGTAACTTAAAATGAGTTCTGGATGAAGTGGTCCTCTATAACCTCTTTGAAGTTTTACCATTTAAAATTTTCTTGTTTCTGCTTTTGAAATTCCATTTTATAGTTTTGAGGGACTTGGAGACGTCTTTCAGTTGAGTAGAAACATCTGTGTTGCCAGGTCCCCCTAAGAACTTCAGTATTGCCATACTGAGTTCTGTATCATCAACGAGGTGTATGGACCCAGGAACAGAAGCCAGAAAGTTGAGTTAGTTGCCTAAGTTTCCTAGGTATTAACTGGGAGAAAAGGAGGTAGATTGGGATTCCCAGGAGAGAGGATAATAGAGATGGAAAACGTATGGAGAATAGGTAAGAAACACCCAAGAATTGTGTCTAAAATCCTGCCTCCTTTCCAGAAGAAGGCATGGCCTTGCAGCCTTTCTCACTTGTTCCTTCACCATCCACATAAATGTTCCACTTCTGACTGATTAACAGCCTGGCTTCAAAAATTATCTCAACTCCAGTTAAATGTGATGGCAGGGGCATTCTCAGGGCATGAATGCTGTGAATTCAAGCTCTGAGGATGTCAGAGGACTAAAATGTGACTCATCTGATTTCTTTGTGGGTTAATTTTGAGTCTGTAAGATAGAAGAGAATTTCCTTCCTCATGTAATATGGGTGGAGCATGCTTCTTAGGCTGTGCCCCGTTAGGGAACTGAGCACTGGGAAGCTTTGCTTTGAGACTCCATAAAGGCTTTCAGCAGCAAACTAAGCAGCTTGATTAAGCTTGTGCTTATGGGCAACCACAGCAGCAACAGCTCAGATGGCTGCCTAACTTAAAGGACAAAACCAGATGTGAAGAATGTAAGACATTGCATAGTTTGCTTTATTAGTATTAGAATATTAAATTCTGCCTGAAGTGCAGTTTAGACTCTAATGCCTTTTTGATTCTGCATTTCACTTCCCAATCTGTAAATCTGGAGTAATTTCTGAATTTGTTACTGAACTATAAGCATAGGTACACTACAAATTATGAGGCAGCCAGATACTCTAGGGTTGATAACTGCATAGTTTAGTCACATTAACAACATATTTCTGTCTACTTGCTCCTCAGAAGCAGTGTAGTGCACCCTTTGTTTGTTTGCTGTTGGATGTCATCCTTGCTTCAGAGCTGAATGAGCGCCCAGGCAGCTGCACTGGATCAGCTGCACTGGCAGCAAAAAATAGACAGCACTTCTGAAAAGATTAAATGAAAAAAAGAGCTAAAAGTAGTTCATTTTGTAGGTCAAAGAACTCAAATATTTTAGCTGAGTACCATCACCAAGATGACACCAAATTGCTCTGTTGTGACTAACAGCTGCAACACCAACTCTTGCTGTCTTATATAACACTGATGGACAATCTAGTGAGGAAAGGCTGTGGATTTACATAGAACAAATCTGGAGAGCAGCATGAACTTCTATATTTATTGTATTTAAGCTTACTGTAGTGGTACAAAATATGTTGTAGGTGGTACAAGTTGTGTTATACAAAATATCCTGTTGTGTGGTTATAATCTTTAATGTGCAATCAGGTCAAGAAGGAAAAAAAAATACTTCCCTTATTTGACAGTGCTGACACCTTCTCTAATTGTCTTGTTTAATTCTGTACAGATATTGATGTTGTAATGAAATACCACATGACCCTTATGGAATTTAGCCAAATCTTCTCTTTAATCTGCAGCTTACTTTTTCTCCTTGAATTGGCCAATGTTGACTGTATTGGCTGTAGGAGGCTTCTGTATTAGGACAAAGATTTCATCTTCATCCAGGTTATTTGTGTTTTAATTAGGAAAAATCCCAGACCCCCAGTTCTTCTCATGTCTGCAGTGTTTCTGTTACAAAAGTTTAAAGCTACTAACTGTTCAGTCATATGCAAAACATTATTGAAAGATACAGCTTTGCTGCATCTGTTTTTTTTTAAACAGTGGGAGGGGTTATTCTCTCTTGGCAACATGTTTTAAAAGTGTTGGGTCTTCTGCCATGCTTGTGCATCTTGACTTCAATGGAAGTTATTCCTAGGGAAATCTCAGTAATAGCCAGAAATGTTTTTGTGTAAACTAAAATTTGGAGCTGAGTAAGTAACATGTTGTACAGAAAATTATGAAGAAGAATAAAAGGTGCAATGACCTGCAGATGCTAGGAGGGAGTACAGTCAGCTGAGTGTAGAGAGTTGTGTAAAAAAAGAGATTTTCACATGTTTCAGTGCAGAGTAGCCTACTGCTGCTCCAGAAGGACATGTGTCTCCTGTAACACTTGTGTCATATCAGCCACTCATTAATGTCTTGGACACTCTAGGGCATTTCAGATGGCAACTGAGTTGAGCTTTTTAGCTGCTCAGCTGAATCAATCTCTTCATATTGATTTTATTGACTGTGATTCCTGGTAGTTTAGTTCACATATGAATGTTCAAATGTAGATATCCTTACTTCAGACTGACTCGTCCATACAGTCAACTATGGGTATAAATATAAAATTTGGATGGATTAATTTGGATATAATATTATTAGATTGTTCCCAAAAAATGTATCATAAGTAATACTTGTAAATAAAGAATGAAAACCCAGTGCTAGTAATAATGATGAGAGGCAGATCTCAGTGGATGTCATAGTTAACACATTTTCTCAGAAAGTACTTGATAAAAAGGAGGGAATGCTCATTTAGATTTTGAAATCTAAGGGAACATTAGAGAAAAGCCAGTCCTGAAAACTGTCAGATTAAGTGATCAAAAATTAATTTGTTTTAAATTAACCATGTACTCAAGTACCATGTGCAGTTTTGGGCACCACAGAATAGGAGGGACATCAAGGTGCTGGAGAGGGCACAGGGAGGGGCAACCAAGCTGCTTAGGGATCTGGAGGGAAGGTGTTAACAAGGAGAAGAGGAGGCTGAGGGGAGATCTTATTGCTCTGTGTAAATACCTGAAGGGAGGCTGTGGTGAGGTGGGTGTTGGCCTCTTCTCCCTATTGACCAAGGATAGGACAAGAGGTAATGGGTTCCAGTTGTGCCAGGGGAGGTTCAGATTAGATATTAGGAAAAATTTATGCCCTGAAAGAGTAGTGAAGCATTGGGACAGGTTGCCTTGGGAGGTGGTGGAGTCGTTGTCCCTGGATGTATTAAAAAAATGAGTAGATATGGAACTTCAGGAGATGATTTAGTGGTTAAGGTTATGTAGGACTGATGGTTGGACTTGATCTTGAAGGTTCTTCCAACCATGATGATTCTATGATTTCTATATATAGTTTTCAATAAAGGCAGAAACAGTAAAATGCAAGACCAAGGAAGAAATAGCTAATGTCAGCAAGTGCTTGGAAGAGGAAATAAGAGTAGCCAAATCCCAAGGAAAACTCAAGGAGCTTAAATTAAAGGAAATGGGTAATCTGTACCTTAGGATTCTTAAAGAACTTGCTTGTTACATTGTTGATTTGATAGCAAAATGTTTTGATAAAGCTGGAGATGATGGCATTGTGTACATTGGAGAAAACAGAACCTTTTTGTTATTGTTGTTTTAAGATAGAGAGGAATAACTCCTGCAAAACCAGAGTGAAGTACAGATTTACTGGAAGTGGCTCATGATGGGAAAACCTGTTGACATTCTGTGATGAAACAGTAGATTTGTTGTCACAAGGAGCAGTAATCTTGCTCACTGTGACCTCTGATAATGACAGTGTGTTACGTGGGAAGTGACTTGACTTGGATTTATTTAATTTGGGAAAAATTAAAATTAGTAGGTTTGTTGCAGGAATAAAGAGCTGTCATATGAAAGATAACAGTGATAATAAATGCACCTACTTACAAGAGACTTAGCTGAAAGCAAAATTACAAGATAGAAAGTAATCTGTATCCTGGCCTAAACCAGGACACCTATCAAGGAGCAGCAATGTGGAAAACCATATCTCTATCATTTTAACACAGTGAAAATGTGCAGTGCATAACTGGTAACTGTAGCATATAATTAATTGATTATGTATTTCTAGTGTGCCAGCTGGAGCCATGTAAATAAAAGGTGCACAAGAATCAAATAAAATGCCAATCATCATAATGCTTGAAGAGTAAGGACTATGGTGGTGATATTTTTATACAGAATAGAAATATACATAAACCATTATTTTATTTACTGAACAGAGTGCCTTAAAAGAGGTTCTTAAACAACTAGAAAAAGAGAAGAAAAGTCTCCAGTATCAGCTAAAAGACTATGAACTTCGACTGGAACAAGAAGCAAAGGTTTGTAATGACTTTATATATCTCTAATTTCTTAAAACCATTATGTTGTCTGACAAAGAGACAATGTGTATGGAGCACACAGTAGAATAGTTACACAAAATAAGTCACTGGAAAAAAGCTCAGCTATATATTTGTTTCTTCCTGTATGATTCATCTTTTAAAATCTGTTGCTTAATGGTAGCCCATATCCCTTATTTTGACTGTAGGCTTATCACAAAGCTAATGATGAGCGGCGCAGGTACCTCTCAGAGATCTTAAAGGTAAGAATAAAAACTGTGTGGCTCAATAACTGTTAAAAATCATGATTTCTTAATATAGCAGCAACATCTGTTAATGCCATTAGATGAAAATCTTTTCACTTCATTATTCTACAAAAAATATTTCAAAAGACCTAGAAATTAAAAATTAAAAATTGCAGTTTATATCTTTTCAAGCTTTTTTTTTTTTTGGTAACAATTGGTATTATGTTGTTCTCAAGGGTAGGTAAAGTGCCTTTAGCTGAGAAAGTGGAAGCAATTTTCTATTACTAGCTTGCCCCTCCATTGGTCAAAAGACTGCTAAGCAAGATTCAGTTGAACAGTACCAAATTATTAGCAGTAGTGACACTAACCTTAAGTACCTTAATTCCTCTTTTCTGTGTTTTCATAGAATCATAGAATTGGCTGGGTTGGAAGGGACCTCAGAGATCATCAAGTCCAACCCTTGATCCACTACTTCTGCAGTTACCAGACCATGGCACTGAGTGCCACATCCAGTCTCTTTTTAAATATCTCCAGGGATGGAGAATCCACTACTTCCCTGGGCAGCCCATTCCAATGCCTGATCACCCTCTCCATAAAGAAATTCTTTCTAATGTCCAACCTAAACTTCCCCTGGCACAACTTAAGACCTTGCCCTCTTGTCTTGTTGAGAGCTGCCTGGGAAAAGAGACCAACCCCCACCTGGCTCCAACCTCCTTTCAGGGAGTTGTAGAGAGTGATGAGGTCTCCCCTGAGCTCCCTCAGCCTCTCCTCATAGGGTCTGTGCCTTTCCCTTTTTTCTTTTAAAGACAAACTATCCAACCAGCTCAGAATGACAATACAGCACATCAATTAAATGTTTAGGATCAGGGATAAATATCTTGTTTTTCTGAAGTCAGAGATTAAATTGTATTGCTTCAAATTGTGTAATTCATAAAAGTTGTTACTGCAAACTGGAGGAACCTGTGAAGGAACCTGTAAAGATTTCTTGTACTTTTTATTGTGAAAGAGTCTCAGTTCCTGAATAATGTAGAATAGCTTAGCATGATACTTGAGACTGACTGTCACTGAATCACTGTCATGCAAACTGGGGTGAAAGGTTGTAATTAGCAAGTTTTCCATGTGTTGCATAGCGGGCAACTGTTTCTCTTTTGTGGTTCATTGCTGATTTGGGAACTCAGTTAAACTAACTTTCAAGCATGAAACCAAGGAAGAGCTCAGGAAATGCCCATGATAATAGTCAGTATCTTTGTATCAACACTGAAACTGGGAACTGCTAGAGGAAGACGGTAGGAAATCAAAGATATTATTACTGAACATGCCAGCAGGAGGAGTACCCATGTTCAGCTGCCTAGAAAAACACTTCAACATGCATAAACATTATTTGAAGTGAGGCACATGCACTGGCATGCTGCTTAAATGCTGTATTAGGGCCTGGAATTTTGCCACCAACATTCAAGGTAGATATTGCGTTATGCTTTCAGTAATCAGTTATTTGCCCCCATGATCTCAGAATCACATGAAAGCAAAATAATCATCTTGAGTTTCATCTCCCTGTACTCAGTTCTCTCAGTGTTAAACAGCCAATGTAAAGTAGTTGTAGAGAGATTCTTTGTAATCTGTGGAGAGAGAAGCATATTTAAGGTGCAAACTATCACACCTGTTTTATGTTAACATGAAATTTTTTTCCTAAGGACTTAACTGTCTCTCTTCCTGAGCCATAAGCACAGCCTAGGGGAGTAGCTTAGATTAGACATCTACCTTTTACATTGCTAATGTGAACATGGCAGTCAACCTAATCATGGTTTATTGTTGGTTGCAAAAGAATCAATGGCTCATCTGGTTCCTTCAGGTCCTGTTCTGCTATGACTTAGATTTGATTGTTGCTTTTACATTCTTTTAAAATGCCTTCCCTTTTTGCATTGAATTTTAACAATAGAGGTAGAAGAATAATTACATTCAGTTCAGACTCTTCAATGTTCTAGAGTCTGCACAGTAATGTTGGCAGTAGGTGAGTTGAAAGATTTACCCACATGCTAACCTCTTCCATACATTCCAAAGGAAATATACAGCAGGATACTGCTATCCTGTGACAACAGTATATTCCAGTAACACTCTTCTAGGTACACAGAATGGATGTAATGATTTTTGTAGGCTTGTTTGTTGCTCATTATGTTTGTGCTTTTCTATAGCTCACAGTAAAAAGCAAAAAACCCCAAAGTAGAATGTTTTATTTGTAAATGTTAAAAAATCCCTGATGTTTTAGGGTTTTTCCTACTTTGTTTAGGATCCCTCCTGAAGCCTGCAGCAGCAGCAGGAGAGAGACATGCTTCTAAGCAGCCATTGATTTTGCTCACCTTTTTTCTATTGGGTTCTTTTCTGCTTTTTTACAAAATATACTTATCTTCAGAGTTTATTTATCTTTTGTTCTTTGTCTTCCTGGATTCATAAAAATATACTAAGTTTAATTGATAGTTGTAGAATAAATGGTAGATTTCACAAGCTTGAGTTATTCTTTGCTTTTTTTGTTTTGTTTTCAATCTGAAAATATGTTGGCTTGAGATTCAGATTCCTCAAATCTCAAAGCAGTTTCTGGTGGCATTCAGCAGTTGGTTTGAGAAGCAGGCAAAGAGGAATGATAGCAGATTTTTAAAAGTGCCATACTTTCAGGTCAGGTTTTTACCACACATTTTTAGTAGAGTCTGACTTGTGAGTGGGATTTCTGTGCAGAAAAAGCCCACAATTATCTAGATACAGCTGGAAAGCTGCTTGTGTAACAACAGCTCGTTTTAGTTGGGATAGACCTGGAGTAAACTGCCAGCAAAAACAGTGCCATAGATATTAATCATGTATAACAAAGCCCTTTATTTATATAAATTTTAAAAACCCCACACCAACACAGCAGTCAAGGCAATCCTAGCATAGGTCTCATGTGTCACAAAATCACACCTGCTCAGAAAGATGATAAATTAAACTTGTCATCACCTTCAATACAAGAATTCCTTAAGAACAAAAACTTTCTTGCTTTCAGGGAAGTAAACCTGTGCAGATCCTATTCCATTTTTACTCTTGCACTCTAAAAATACTCTGCTTTCATTAGGGATGACTTTGCTATGACTGGGTCAGGAATACTTTCCTGGTGCCTTGCATACATGCAAGCACAGTAGAAACCATTGTCCTATAAGCAGTGACATCATGTTTGTTTTCAGTGCTGTATTTTTTTCTCACAAGTGCAAGATTTTTTCTTACATGCTATAAAGTGTCTTGCTGCAATGTAATATGGAAGTTTAAGATACTGTAATAGTCCAAACTGAACCTTGTTTAGATAGCCCCAAAATCTAGCTCCAGGGTTTCAAAGTTTTCACTAGCTTGGCATAGCAAATACATCGTGTACTAAAATTATCATTTATTTGTGACATGTTCCTGATGGTTCTGTTCAAAGGGGCTGAGAAAATTCCATTCACTTCCACTAGACACCAGACAAGCCTAAATGTTCCATGTTTTCTGGTTTTCTATCTGTGATATTTCCACCCTTCTCACAAGTAATCCTGCTCAGATTCTGCTAAATGCAATACCACGAGTAACAACTGGGGTTTATTTTCAGCATGTCCAGTAATATCAACTTCCAAGAGTATGCAAAGATTTCCATGCTATGTTGATTTTTTAAAAGTAGTGCCTGTTCTTAAAGGTTTGATCATTCAAAAGTACAAATAAGTCACTGCAATTTGTTTTCATTCCCATTTAGGGAAGAATATTAGCAAGATAATGCTGCTTCATTGAAAATGGAGAGCTATAGGTGGTATAACAAAAAATACACTGATAGAAATTACATATTCTTTGAATGTCCAGCTTAATAAATAAATAATGGTATTTTTGTATGGCCTAGATTCAGTTCTCCAAAGCAACATCATCAAAGCAACATCAAAGCAAAGGCATCAGTATAATCTTTGCTTAAAATACTTTATGGCAGTAAGACCATTTTGGGTCAAAATTAGTTTGGAAAAAATTACTTTAACTGTGATTATTATTAGAATTTAACTTATTTTGTAAAAATCTGCCTATTGCAGACCTCAGCCACACACAGCATTGTTGAAAGGCAAAAACCACATGCTCTGACAGGCAAGGGAGAGAACCAGCTGCTGAGGTAAATTTCTTCTATTTCCCTCTATCTTCTGATTTATTATTTTTTGCCAAGTTTCCAATATGGCAACTCTCTTTGTGGTAGATATCACAGAGCATAACCCTGGCAAAGTATTATTCTTCACATCATTTTTGATACTGCTTTTAATCAGTTTTATTTAATACTAGGTCTCTTGGAATATTGAAAATATATATATTTAAGTGTCTAGGTTCAAATCTTACCGTACTACTGATGTTCTTCCCCTTCAGCCTGTGTTTAAAATGGATTTTTTTTTCTGTATTACTGCAGTTGGGAGCAACAAGTATACCCTTTAGTCCATTAAGAGTAATTCAATTAAATAATGCCTTGCTTGGTCCTTTTTAGTCAACAGAGATTTTTGTGGATGATTATGTGACTGACTTTACGTGACAACATATAAGGGCTTCATTTAACAGATTTCTATTTAGTTATATGGGTTAGAAATTTAAATTTGAAAGAATTCACCAGCTTGTAGGTACATAAAAGTAAAATGAGTTTCTCATTGTAGTGCTCATGAGAAAGCTGAAATCAGAGGAAATTTATTTTTTGACTGAACTGAAAATGTTAAGAATATAAAGTACATATAAATAATACAAAGACTAGAGGTAATAACATCAAAAGTGTGTTGGGCCCAGTCTCCTACCTCCAGTGGCCAAAATTGGATGCCAACAAAAGCAGGCAGATTCAATATTTGCTTTTGGAACTCTCCCAAGTACTTGATATTTGGAGACTTTCCGAGCGAGTATGGTTTCTATTTAATATCTCACAGAAAATTCTCTTCCATGAACCCAGCTACCTATATTACTAAAATGAGCTTGGACAATACATATTGGGAACATCTGAAAATAAAATGAGTAAATCATAAGCATAAATTGTGTAGACATATTTGCTTCCCAGCTTTATACTTTATACTGTCGTTCTGTGTAAGCATGGAATCACAGGATTTCATCAATTTCATAAACTGAAACAGTGGATCTTTGTGCTCTGGAAGAGGATTAGTAGAATATGGATTAATGTAGTAGAATTTAAATGAAAGTCTGTAACTAAAGTTTCTCAATACAGAAAAAGCCCTGTATTAGTCTGAGGTGCCCGTACATAGCCAATGGTTGGCAGAAATGTGTTGCTTCTTGTCCCAGTGATATTTAACATAGCTCATGTGGAGAAGGTCAGGAAGTTAGAACTAGAATTCACTGTCTCTTCTGGGAGATTAAGTATTATTAGCCAGCTATTTACATTTGCTGAGGGTTAGCACTGATATGTGATTATGCCATGGTTTTGGTTTGTTTGTTTTTTTTTTTTATAATTTATTTTGGTAGACCATTATGTACCCAGAAATTATATGACAGTGTGTTTCTGTTGTTTTCTTCTATATATCAAACACAACAAAAAAAAATCTTAAAAAAAAAATTAAAAAACAGTGTCCTGTAATTCCTAGTCTCAGAAGTGGCATATTATAAGAAAATACCCCCTTCCAACCAATATTCCTTCAGAGGACTTTTTTTTTTAACTTGTAAAAGTATGTAACACCCATGAAGGGAATTGTTCTTCTTTTAAATTGTCCTTAGTTGAAAAGGACCCAGTTTGCAAAGCACTGGTTTTTCTGACCAGTGACTTAGAACCTGCAGGTCAAACTTTGGTCTTAAGAGGCAACATGGAGATTAAGAATGTGCATTTTGCATAGTTTGTATTTTAAGGAAATACTAGAATGTAAGTAAGTACCCCTTGATCATCACAAGGTGGTTTTATTATTCCTTTTTACTTACATTTTGATTTAGAGCCTGGAGGTTGTTCATGCAAACTAATATTAATGAGAAATAATTTCATTCAAATAAGACAAGACCTGCGTGATTGAAAATATAAGTATTCTTAAGCATAATTTTAAATTTTTCTATCCAGAGTTCTTATCTCCCTTCTCTTGGCCTTTCAGAAAAATCTCCCCTTCATTGAACTTCAGATCATACTAAAAAACTATGTTTAATGTTGGGTTTTTTTTAACTATTAGTACAGGTACAGAAAGCCCAACCTGTATATTAAAGAAACACTGAAACATTTTTGAGTAGTAATGGACATTAATTTTTGATGCATTCAGTTTCCTCTCCATCCAAACATAGAAGTCAAGTTCAACAGAGACCCTTTTTGTGGTATTTCACAGGATAAAAAAAAGACAGGCTAGCTGAAAATTGGGAAAAATATGGATGTCTTGATGACTTCTGTCCCCAGTGCAATCTGAGGAGCCAATTTAATGCCATTCTGAGCCCTTAGTGCTATAGTGAGGCACATAGCAGAGCTTCTTAACTCAGTTTCAGCACTGCACTGGCTGCCACTACCTGGCACCTAAGTCCATTGAGTCCACCTGACTTTTAGTGGAAAGAGCTTTTGCTGCTTTCAGAATTCTATAGAGACATACTCTATCTTCTTGGTCCATCTCTACAGTGATCTACACATTCAATTGATTTTGAGTAATTAATTTATTTGAATTTGATTGATTGTTGAGTAAACTGGGGCCTTTGCTTCTCATCTTCTCATCAACTCTGAGTGGAAGCAGCTTCCAATCTCTGTGGGGAAAGCTGTCCCTTCAAGACCATGGCTGTTTTTAAGAGCTGGAACAAAGGATGTGTCAATCTCAAGAAGACAAGAGAGTCCCAGGGACCACTTTGCTGGCTGTTTGCCCAGAAATTCAAAGCTTGGACAGATCGTATCATCACAGCTTCTACTGCATAACAAAGTATTGCTCTGCCTGCCATCATGAATGTAATTATGTGATGTTATATATTTACTTTCAGAATGCCCATTGCTTAGGAAAGACACTGAAACCCTGTTTCTCCTCTTGGAGAAACAAATGTACATTTTGTAAGAGTAGAGATACATGCTGCTTGTTCATGAGAATGACCCGTAAGTTAGTGGAAATCACAGATGTTCCCTTGGAGATCAGTTGACATTCCCACTGATTTTTCTTAGATCAAGATGAAAACAAGCTCTAGTAGGGTGCATGTAGGTGGTATTTGCATGTCTGATGAATACCACTTCAGAAGTCTGCTGGCAGCATTTCCTATGTAAGATCATGGGCTCAAGAAAACCAGGCATCTACATAAAGTGTTTTTCCATTTCTGTCGCAGTGAGAGTTTGATGCAAACAGATGCGAGACGGAGACTCAGTTTGATGCAAACAAATGTCCAACTTTATTGAATCAGAAGGCAATATTTATACACTAATCTAAGAGCTAATGCCACGTATACATATTGCTGATTGGTGATTTCTACATCTCGTTACACACGTTTTAACTTGATTGGCTACAAAACCTTTAGCAACAATTAACTAACAAAGCTTATCTTTCACACATTCGAGCTTCTTCGTGGATGTTGCTATCTTGCCGAGTCCCTTAATCTAATCGTCTTGCTTACTCCTTAACCTTCGAGTGTTCTAACGTGCTGTTCCTTGTGGTTACAAAATATGCTTTAAGCAGCACTGTCCTTGCACACAGCCCAAAGCTTATGTTGAAATTATCAGCAATTGTTCGGTGCTGACAGTCTGAGGCTGTACTGCCTCAATTCCCCCTTCTGACTGAACAAGATAAACTCTTTTCATGACAGGATTGAGCATCCGTTGAAAACATTGGAAGATACAAGGTAGCAATGTTAGCAAAAGCAAGAAAGCAAATGTGATTGCAAATGTGCAACCCCTTCTTTAAGTGATTGTATTGCAGCATGTATAGATTGAGAGTGATCAGAAAGATTCATACAACACATTCCATTAAAATCTTCACAAATATGACCTAAAAGCTAACAATAAAAAGAGCAGTACAACAGA
The DNA here is from genome assembly GCF_003957555.1 of Calypte anna. Lineage (NCBI taxonomy): Eukaryota > Metazoa > Chordata > Aves > Apodiformes > Trochilidae > Calypte > Calypte anna. The sequence continues at coordinate 174,133,507 of NC_044244.1, forward strand.
ATAGCACAATCAACAACCAACATATAGACGAGGGATCCCTAAGTCGACATATAAACGATCACATGAATTACAACATTAACAAAACATGTTATCAGTACAACACAATACTAAAAGGACATTTCACACTGCAGTGGAAGGACTTTAACAACTTTTTAGTATGAGGAAGTTCAGATGTCCACTGGCGCATAGAACCAAGGGGGTAGAGGAGGCTTATCCGACAAAATTGGTCGGGGGGCCCCAAAAGCGTCCCCAGACCCCTCCCGGATCACAGCACGGTGGAGTCCTAGTTTCCTCCATGGTTGCCAAATTAAAACCTAAAAAGCCAAATAAAATTATTTACAGACAAAATTCCAAGCCTTTAAATAGCAAAGGCATACACACTCTTTTTTTTTTTTTTTTTCTTCTTCTTTTTTTTTTTCTTTCTTTTTTTTTTCTTTTTCTTTTTCATTTTTTTTTTCTTTTTTTTTTTTTTTTTTTTTTTTACTCTGTGTTCTCTGTACGAGGAGCAGTTCTCATTCTCCTCAGCAACTTTCAGGCCATGGTCTATAAAAAAAAACCAAACCCAGGGAAAGCAATAAAAGTTTGTTGGTGAATTTAGATACATTTTTAGAGGTATGGTGGGCTCGTTTTCTGAGCAGCAGCAGTGTGTGCGGGGGGGGGCGAGAAGCGGCTGCGGAGGCAGGAGTGGGAGTGCTCTCCGTACCAGGAGCAGCTCTTGCTCTCCACAGCAACTTCCAGCCTCCAAAAAGGAGTACTCATTCTCATAACTGTGTTTTTTGTCTTACTTCTCACCAATATATAAGAAAAACTAACAACCACCACTAGAAGATTAAAAAATGAAATGATATTGCTACTAAAATCTGGTAAAGTCACCCTGAAACAAAATGAAATGGTACAATTTCCTAAATCAAAACTGCAAGTATAATTACCAACCAAGTTTTTTATCTCTGTATGAAACACCAGTGTACCATGCACCACAATATGCATCAATATTGAGAACTATATTGCAATTATTGAGAAGGAATTAACAGAATATTAATGAGCATTTTTGTGTCGTATGGCATCAACAATTGAGCAGTAAAAAGATACTGCAAAGGAGATGACTCAAGCCGATTTCAAACCGTACTGCGCAATGACAACTTTGGCTTCTTTTACCATTTTCCAATCTAATGCAACCCATTGACCTCCTCCTCCGGGTCCCACAATCACTGGAAAACCATCGGACTCATATTGGGAACCATTTCTCCTTCAACTATAGCATTTTGAATAATTCCCTTCCATCTAGTTACTGGATACACATTACCACCTCCCCCACTACCCTCCCCTCCCCATGCTGGATCTGGAAGAGGTAGAGCAGTGGGTGTTAAAGGGTTAAGGGAAATAGGAGCAGGAATAGGGAACGGATCAGGGGGTAAAAATGGATTAGTGCTCCCTTGTTCGGGATGTTCCCTGGAGCAAAAACTAGAGTTTTTTCAGGGGTATACTCATCCTTGGTTTCCAGTTCTGTCAGCTTCTTCAGCAGTTTCCTTAGTTGCTTGTCTCCGAGTCCCAGTTCCTTCCTTGGCTGTTGCTCTATAGCAGGCACTGATGGTGTTGACAGGTGAAGCAGAGGATTAATTGATGGCAACTGTGGTCAAGAAGATAAATCAGGCTTCCGAGGTGGAAAGGTGGCAGAGCAGTCGGGAGCCGCGGTAGGCAGGCACGAGGGAGGGAGTCTGCATTCCAAGATTCCTCGCCTGTGTTCTCCGGCTTCTCTCCCTCTGTGAACTCCGATGATTCTGGTGGTGTTTTCGGTTGCTTTTGGTTTTGCTTCTCAGTCCCATTTTAGTTTTCATCCAGCCCCCAGGGTCAAAGGGTTCTGGGTCCAAATCCGCATTCACCATAGAGGCAGTGGTTGGCAGCGGGGGGGCAGAAGGGGGAGCAGATGAAGTAGTAGACTCTTTTCCTTTTAAAGTTTCAAAAAGTGTTCGCCAAGGTACTAAGAGTTTGGCGGTTTCATTATTGCCCCGTGTAGTGGCATCCCATAATTTAACTCCGACCTCCCAAAATGTAGGGTCATAAATAGAGACCGAATTGATGTCAGAAAAATGCTCACGAGTCCATTTTAAAAGCAGTTTTAGATCATGGCCAGGTATAACTTTTTTATCCTTATTAAGTAAAGTCTTTAAAGTATAATAAACGTCTCGTTCTTCTTTTAAAATATTTGAACCATAACAAAAGTTTCTCCAAGCTCACCTGCCAATCGCGAGGAGGTGATGAAGGTGCGCACCACAATTACCGGCTTCCTTTCAGCCTTTTTCTTCACTCTCGAGTTCTTGGAGACCTGCGACCGGATAATCTTCTTTTTTCTTTAATATTTCTTTGGCAATTTTTAAATTTTTATTTACAGTCTCTAGCCCGTTCTACGTCGGGGTCACCATTTGTCGCAGTGAGAGTTTGATGCAAACAGATGCGAGACGGAGACTCAGTTTGATGCAAACAAATGTCCAACTTTATTGAATCAGAAGGCAATATTTATACACTAATCTAAGAGCTAATGCCACGTATACATATTGCTGATTGGTGATTTCTACATCTCGTTACACACGTTTTAACTTGATTGGCTACAAAACCTTTAGCAACAATTAACTAACAAGCTTTATCTTTCACACATTCGAGCTTCTTCGTGGATGTTGCTATCTTGCCGAGTCCCTTAATCTAATCGTCTTGCTTACTCCTTAACCTTCGAGTGTTCTAACGTGCTGTTCCTTGTGGTTACAAAATATGCTTTAAGCAGCACTGTCCTTGCACACAGCCCAAAGCTTATGTTGAAATTATCAGCAATTGTTCGGTGCTGACAGTCTGAGGCTGTACTGCCTCACATTTCCTAACAGAATTCTGTACTTAAAGAAAATGTCTGCATATCCAGTTACCTTTCTCCTTGTGCAAATGTTTAGTATTCTGTTCATGTTCTTCAAATGTCACCGTTTAGGTAACAGGAAGTAGTCAGGAACCATGAGATGAGGACAGAGTTTTTATGCAGAATAATTAGCTGCTCCGCTAGCCTGCAAATCCAGAAATACACTTGCTTTTTCCTCTCTCAAGTTTATTAATTCACAATAGTAATCAGTTATGCAAATATACGAAGCATGCAAATTTCAAGCACTTAGACAGGAAATGCCACACTTGATGACTAACTTCAGCTGTTTTATTTCAGAGGGAGGTTCAGTGTTCCAGGAAACCCGAAGACTGTTAATCCTCAAAAAGGATCGATTAAAAAGACTGCAGGAGTGAATCAGCTTCCAAAACTGATTTAATACTAATGCCAAGAATTTCCAATCATGGTTTTTTTTTAAATTAACTGAAAATTTCTAGATTGAAAATGAATGTATTTGTGCCTTATTATAATACCAAACCTAGGTTTCCATGTCTTCTTAGCTGTAAGTGTTCCTCTGCCTAGAGGAATTGCTCTTCCAGTTGCCATCTTTGTTCTGGTGATCTCAAACTCTTCCTGTTCTGGTTCTTAGCAGATCTGCATGTCAGGGAGTTGGAAGACTCAGGAATATTTAATATCTTCATATGCTGGGTAGATCCTTGAACTCTTTGACTGCACAGCAATCACTGGAAACAAACAAGCCTGTAACATTTTTGACCCCTTAACCAAGAAGAAGAAAAAGGCAGATTGATGTAACCTGAAGTATTATCTCACCACCCAAAATGGTCAGTCTCAAAAAAAAAAAAAAAAAAATTCCATCCAAGGGTATCTCCACTTAGTATAGGCAGCAAAGAGACTCTAAAGCAGTCTGAACATGCCTTTCATTTGTCTTTTAAAAAGACTGATAGCGTAGTTTGCTAGCCAGTCTGATTTCTTATGTGATACCATACTGCAGAGTGCTTTTACAGTATGATGTTGTTTTATATTCCAAGAGCTTTCTTACTCTAGCAGATAAGACCGTAGTGCTCCAAATATAAGTTTTTTAAAAGCTGGCTTGTCACACGTCCTGTGTGGGCCACCACTTTCTGTTTGCATCATTTAGAAGCACAGCACCATTTCCAGCTACTTTAGGCACTGGTAATGGGGACAAATAAAAGGAAAACTGAACAGTTTTTATTAAGGATTCTTCAGAACCTGTCTTGTGGATGGGTTATTATTTTTAAACACTATATATACATCATGTTTCCTGACACCGTTATGTTGCTATTTGAAATCTGAGCTCTCAGATGAACTTTTATATCCACAGTCTGTGTTCCATAAAAAGTATCTATCTATTCTTCTGTGGGAGTGATCCATGTATTTTTAGGATACAAACTAGTGTCAGTCTTTTCATGTCATCTCTTCAATGAAAGTAGAACTACTTTGTTTTTTTCATTTTTAAGCATGCAATTATTGTTGCAGTTTCATTACTTACATTGCAGTCATTAAACTTCAGCAGAATTGTTTTAAGTGGCAACAGGAAAAATGTTTTAGTAATGAAGCTTCAAGCCCATGCGTTACGTCTTAAAAGCTCTTCACAGAGAAAATGTGATTGATTGACTGCCTTTTATTGTTTTTAAGAGCATCTCTAGCTCTTTGCAGTATCTAATAATGCTTTTTGCTTCTTTAAGAGCAGTACTATTTGTTCTGTATTACTGGCAGCTGTAATTAAACTCATGCAAAAAGATCAATGATGTCATTCTGAACTGCAGAGAAAGAAGACCTGCAGACTGTACAGCATATTGATTATGGAACCCCCTTTTTTTTTTTTTCCCTCTTGCATAGTATGACATTTATTACAGGTATTTGTCATGTTGACATGATGGCCCTTTTATCATTCTTTCATAAATGGAGGGGTCTTCTGCCTGGGCAGTTTTTTTCCCCACAGTTGAAAAATTGAAAGCATAGCACAGCTGATTAGGTTAGCACTCCTCTTTTCCTGTTTTTCACATGGAAAGTTTCCAGATTTTGATTGTGCTGGCATTTGTCACTGTGAAGAAGGGAGTGGGAAAAAAAAATCTCCATAATGGTCCTGTTGGCATAAAAGGCAGTGGACATCTGCAGCAGTGAATCATATCCAGCTCTTGGATTCATGCAGCAAACATTTACTACTGCTATTTCTGAATCAAATGGGAGTCAATGCTCTCAAGTCCAGCCCCTGTAGCACCTCAAATAACTGGAAACATAGAACAAATGTGGCAGAATGGAATTTTTTCACAGCAGGAGACTTGGATGCTTCCCCCATGAGTAGTCCTCAATGAAGAATTAGAGACATATTTTTTTTTTTAAGCCTAAGAAGAGACATTTATAGTTTATTACAGTAATGGCCTGAGGAGAGGAGCAGGCTATGTCCTTCTTAGTCCCTGTTGCAGCTTGCCAGAAACAAGCTTAGGGTTTGAAATTAACCCTAAAATGTTTGACCATGATAATTGTGTGTCCATCTGTAATGTTTCCTGTGCAAAATGGTTATTAGAGTTCTGCACTCTTACTCTTTAGGTTACACATTTCAATTTCCCCCCTGCCTTTCTGAAAATAAGTGCACCCCAATGATTAAGTTGGTTGACTCAAGTTTCTTCCCAACAGCAAAAATACAGCTTTTGGTTTCAAAAATGTTGTGTTATTTCTTTGGACATAATAAAACCTTTGCATTCCTAGCTTCACTCCTAGCTCTCCCAAACCCTGTTAGAATTTTTTGTTTGGTGGTTTTGGATGGATGAACATTTTGAAATTCCTGGATTTATCTTGCACACTTTTCCCTCTAATATTATGCTGTGCTGAGAAATGGGGTTTGCTCACATCTGCAGCAGTCATGTTTCTTTACACAGTATCCTGTATATGGATATTTCAGTGCATTTAGGAGTAATGACTCCTTCAAAGCCCAGTGCATGCTATCATTCTCATTTTAGACATAGAAGGATGAATCACAGTGAGGTTTATTGCATGTAGAAGTGGGAGTGTAGTGGTGTCTGTATTTTCCCTGATTTCATGACTGGCTGATCTTTTGTAATGTTGCTAACTGTCCCAAGGTAAATTCTGTCTTCTCTGAAGGCTCTTTGCATCCTATTTTAAACTGTGGATGAATCTGAAGACAAAAATGGGAAACTGAGTTGCTGGCAGTTGTGGTCAGTGACTGTATGGAGCTCAATGTCAGAGGAGTAGAGCTAAAGGTTTGGCCAAACTTCCTGCAGCACAGAATGTAATTGGGTTCCAGGTGTACTGGTTGTAGTGTATAAGTGCCTTTGATTGATGGAATGAGAAATTAGATATCCTAATTCTTAGGACTTGGGAATTGTTTCCCTTACATGGTTAATTGTCTAACTCCACTGATTTGAGCTGTCATGAGTTTGAGATAACTATTAAGTTATTAACTATTAAGCATATTAAGTATTTACCCATATTGCTGCTGGAAAATATGAATTTAAACACACAAGTACTGCTAAGCAAACATTTCTTATTTTCTGAAATGCCTTTAAAAAAAAAAGTCTGATGATTTAAGAGGGTATCAAGTCATGATTTCATGATTTTTGGTTTTATTAAGTCATTAGAGCACAACTGAATTCCTCTATGAGAGGATAAAATTAAAATGTTTCCTGGATAGACATTAACTGTTGTGGTTGATTATTATGTAATTATGCATAACCACAGACTCCAAAGAACTTGGGTGATGCACTTCTTCCTTTTCAGGATACTTTTAACAATAAGCAAAATAATTCTTTGCTCAACTACTTAGTTTAGTTAGTTCTTTAGATAAATAACTGACTAGGTGATATAGTTCACAGCTTCCCTGATTCCCGTGATACTCCATCTCCCCTGATAAAGACAAGATGTATACTTAGGTGTTAATACATTTCCAGTAGTGGGAGATGCTGTGCAGGCATTTTTAGAAATGTGATGCAGATACTGTATTGAGCAAATAAAGAACCAAATAAATAAACCTCCATGTTATGAAGCATCAGCTGTTGCTGCCAGATTGGTGTCAAACGTAAGAAGTAATTTGAACAAACTGTGGTTGGAAGCAGAAGTAAGGAGCATGGATTGAAACTCACACCTAATTGCAACAGTTGTATGTCCTTACATACAGGAGTCACTGTAGTGAAATGAGGCAACCAGGTGCCCCTAATTGCCAGGGAGTGAGCATGAGCTTGTGTCAAGCCCACTTGTGCCTAATTAGGGTGGGCCCCCACTGGGCATGAGCAGGACCAGGGGGCCAATCCTAATTAGGCACAGGTGGGCTTGACACAAGCTCATGCTCACTCCCTGGCAATTAGTGGCACCTGGTTGCTTCATTTCAGTACAAGTCACCCCAGTGGACTGGGTAATGTGGCTTTTTGAAGGTGTCAGTACATTCTTCAACTTGACTCATCAGTCTGACCCTCTCTTCCAAAGATACAATTCTTGTCAGGAGCTCCTTTCAGGTTACAGCTTGGAATCAGTTTTCCTGAACATCACTGCTCTGTCCCTTAAATTATTGACTACAAACCACACAGAGCCCAAATGAGTATCTGACATGTACAGGAGCAGGGTGCAGATGGGCCAGGCTGGGGATCCACCACTCCACAAGAAGGGCTCATCCAGGCTCTGCCATCTTCTCAGTAAGAACCACCGATAGCTGAACTGTTGGAATGGCTTTAACCTCCAAATCCATTCTGGGTGTTGCTGTCACACAGGTGGCTTCCAGCACAGTCCTTTCTACCACACACTCCCTGTAGCTGATGGCATCCTCTTAAAGGACTCCACAAGTTTTCTCATGAAGGGAAGAAAAAAATACCTTGATTCTCTGCTAGTAACGTGGTAACAGGAGTTGTACTCTGCCCATCCACTGCATAGAGCTGAAGACAGGAGTTTATTTCCCTTGGCACAGGACTGCTTGGAACATCTTTGTTTCTCCCTTTGTAAAAGCAGTTTATTTGAAGAGAACTACACCCAGCTGAAGTTACTTTGCCCCTTATAAGCAGTGAGAAAAGAGGGCTGAGAAAACAGCACTGACTTGTTGCAGATGCTTCAGTGCACCCAGCTAGGAGAGGCTGATCAGCTCCTTCTGCTTTTGTCTAGGGTTACCTGGGCAGTCCCTAAGTTAGAGCTGCCCTTCCAGGTGCAGGCAATGCAATTTCTTCAAATTTTGCAGCTAGGAGTGCTCTGTTTCCATGCCTTGGCCAGTGTTTGAGGATTGCTGCTACTCCATCAGGATTCCATACCAAAGAATTCCTTAGTGCTGCATTCCCTGCTGTAAGCAGCAGAGCTTCATTTCCAGTCTGGTAAAGTTCCTACGCTCTGGTTCCCATATAACTTCCTCACCCACCCCTCCCTTTGTTTCCTGGGAGATGAACTCAGCTTCAGGAACCCATCTGTAAAGAAGGGAGAACAGTCTGTTTCTGGTGCTACAAAGTGATATGAAGATAAATACACCAGCACTGGAAGGAAGCCAACTGGTAAGCCCACAGTGAGCCTAAGTGAGATCTAAATCAAGTGGCTTTTCTTTTGTCTTCCAATGAAAATGAGTAACTTTGCTGAAACTTAACAGCTGTGGCTGCTGCATCTTACTGAAAAGAATGACCTGTAAGGATCCATGTAGGGGTATTTCCCAGCAGTGTCACCAGTTGCTCTGCAAATCTGTCAAAGTTAAAAATGTCAACAGTGAAAAGAGAAGGAGCCCTTGTGAGGTATGACCCAGGACACACTTCACTCTCCCACTCTGTACAGCAGAGAGCTTCCTCCTGCAGCTCTCTGAGCTCCCCTCACAACCAGCAAGTGTCCTGTGGGGACTCTGCTAAGGAATGATGTGGTGGAACAGAGCAGCACAGCCTGGGGGGCAGGGGCATCGTGCACAGCTGAAGGGTTATTCTGGGGGAAGGATGAAGCAACAAGGGTGTCACGTTCCAAATGCTGGAAACATGGAGATTCTTCTTGGATCCCACAATGTAAAGATAGCACAGTATCAGGTGCAGCTATACAATTTAATTGAACACAGCCAGAACTGGGAGGCATCAAAACTGTAGTTGTTAGTCTAATCCTATAGTGAGAGAGAAAAGAGAAAGGGGAAGGTAGAGGAAAAGAGTAATAGGGAGAGAAAAGAGAAAGCCACCACCCAAGGATCTAGTAGTGTCCCATAGGTCTCATGGCAGAGAAAAAGGGGGGGGGTGGTGGTGGCCCCATGCTGGGAGAGGCACAAAGGGTTAGAGTCTCTTTTCCTTTTATGCTCTCCTTTTCTTCCAGCACCACAGCCTTTAGCCAATCTTTGCTTGGCCTAGCTTGGCCTGGAAAGTTCTGTCTAGTGGTCGCCTCCCTTGTAGTTTGCTGTCTGCTGTGTCAGCAGAATTAACAGTTTCTGGTTAGGTGTTTTCCCCTAATTGTCTCTCCTAATTAACAGTATCCAACTTTGGCCTGTCAAGGAGCTTGTTTTCGCAAATTTTATAGCTTCTCATCTCTTCTCAAGCTGTCTCTTCACAAGCTTTACAGCCTCCCCTCACATCTCTTCTCAAGACCTTCAGACTGCTTGAATCATAGAATCACAGAATCTTAGAATGGTTTGGGTTGGAGGGGACCTTAAAGCTCATCCAGTTCCAGCCCCCTGCATGGGCAGGGAAATCTCCCACTAGACCAGGTTGCTCAAAGCCCCATCCAACCTGGCCTTGAACACTTCTAGGGAGGGGGCAGCCACAACTACTTTGGCCAACCTATTCCAGCATCTCACCACCCTCACAGGATAGATTTTTTTCCCTAATGTCTGATCTAAATTTCCCCCCTTTAAGTTTGAAACCATTTTCCTTCATTCTCTGTCTTGAGACATACATCATTTATCCCGCTTGTTGCAGAGAGAGAAGGACAAGAGTATCTTGCAGGCTACCTGCAGGATTCTGCAGCCTGGGGTGTGGGCCTGTGCTAAGCAGAGCTCCAGGCAACATTTCTTTTCCCCTTTCCCTCCCCCCACTATTCCATGCCATTTGTTGGGAGGGGGGGGCTGTGCTTCAAGTTTCCAATTGCCATTTGAGGCAAAGTCTGACTGGAACCTCCCAAAGGGGGTGCCCCCTTGGTTCCTCCTGTGTTGATTCAGAACAGGATACTGAGGCATCTTGAAAAAGAGCAGAAAAGGAAAAGAAGTAAATATGAGCAAGGGAATCATCCCAGCTTTTAGGCACCAAGTCATACATCCAAGTCTGAGCTAATCACTGTGTATTCCATGTGAACCCAATGGAAAGAAACAGATGTCTTCAGAGAGCAAAGAGCAGTTCCTCTCATTCTAACAAAGATGCTAAAAATGGATCAGATGACACAACTTATGGATTTCTTCCCATTAACTATAAAGACAATATAAGATGAAAAATACAGACTAACCTGTCTAACACATGGCTAGGGAGGTTGAACCCCTTTCTTGAAAGTCTTTTTCTTGGTCTGGTTTAGGAGAGTGACACCCGAAATAAGTAGAGAGTTTGAGCCAAGAAGAAAAACTGCAATTTGACTCTCCTTTGGGCTGATCTTTTCCTCTTGCAGCAGCCCAGCACTCAACAGAGGACCTGTTCTTTAAGCACTGTATTTACAAGACCCACAGATCTATTCTCATGTTGCATCAGTACTTACAAGGGAAAATTACCTTTTTATTTTCCTTCCCTTTGAAGAGATTTGGCAAGCTCCATGCTCTTTTGAAATCAAAACAACAAGCTGCTGCATTATTCTAAAAAGCCTTCCCTAAAGCCTATGGACCTCCAACATACAGGTGGGAAAATATAACCCATAGATAATTTCCTGCAGACCTTAGAAGAAATCTAATGCAATCATGATAGAAATCAATACCCAAAAGATCAATGATTTTTGTGTGTTCCTGTCTCTTAAAAAGCTGAGCTTGTAGTTTCCTAATAACAAGACAAATTATTGGCTGTTCTTGAGGATTAAAATAGTTCACAAGTCTTGCCAGGCCTGCAGTAGCTCACAGTGCAATTTCATTACTGTAATATACATTCCAGGGCAAGATACTTTGTCCAAATACACTTAAAATTTTGGGGTGAAATAATCTCTGTGTCTTGGAAAGGTGTGGAAAGTGTGCATCCTTTGTGTGGCTGCTGAGGAGGATACTGGAAGACTATAGAACTGTGCTGCACTGTCCATTCTGCTGTGAAACACCAAGTCTGTAAACTTGCTGAGTTGTGCTGTGCTCACTGCTGCCTTGGCTAATGCTGCTTCATTTTCATGACTGCCTCCCCAGTAGCTGCTGTTTGTTGTTTTTTTTTTTTTTGAGTGTACCCTCAGACATGCTAAACTGGACAAGTAATGGGAATTCCTAACAATACAAATCAAAATTCTTGTTGGAGGGCAAAGAAATGCCTCAAATGCAGTCAAAATTAAAGATCAAAAACTTGGTATTACAAAAACACACTCAAATTCCTTGGCTGGATTGGCACCTTGGCTGTGTCTGACCCTGGTTTTTCTCACCAGGCCTGATCCCCAGCCCTGCCTGTGGTCAGATGTCCTATCCCAGCCTCAGCTGTCACCATCCTCAGGAAGCTGCTCAATGTCTCTTGTCTGCCCTGTTTCTGGCCAGGGCAGTGGGACAGGCTGGGCTGACAAACCCTGTCCTGCCCTGCCCTGCCCTGCCCTGCCTGGGGATCCCCTGGAGCTCCCAGCCCTCAGTAGCACAGGTCCCCAGCTGCCACCAGCCCTGTCAGCTTTGCACTTGTTGATAGCAGTGACATAAATAACAACCTGCTAAAATGCAGGAGTGATTTACTTTAAGCACTTGAGCACCTGCTGTTGCTCATTAAGGGATTATCATGCCCCAGATTGTTACTGACAGTCCAGGGTTTACAGTTTTAGCCCAGTGACATGTGTGGATGAGTTACCTTCCCCTGGTGGGGTCATGCACTTGCTTTGTCCTCTCCTGGGATCCCAGACTTTGTGTTAAGATCTCACAAGAATCTTGAAGCCACACATTTTGGAGGTGAGACAACTGGGAGAAAAACTCAACAATTACAGCAGCAACACACATGTGAATGTCATATGTATCAGCATATGACAGCATTTTATCACTCAGAAAAATCTCAGAGCACTTTCCAGTTTTGGCTTATTTCCTCACTGTGTGGACACCCTTGCAATTAGCATTTTTTGGAAACAGTAAAAAGAATAGAGTTAGAAGAGATGGCAACCTGTGTTAAAGAGGGAGATGAACGTATGCTAAAGCACAGAGATCATAGAATCATAGAATCATAGAATTGGCTGGGTTGGAAGGGACCTCAGAGATCATCAAGTCCAACCCTTGATCCACTACCACTGCAGTTAACCAGACCATGGCACTGAGTGCCACATCCAGTCTCTTTTTAAATATCTCCAGGGGCAGAATCACTTCCTTGGACCTGCTGGCCATGCTGTTCCTGCTACAGGCCAGGATGCCATTGGCCTTCTTGGCCACCTGGGCACACTGCTGGCTCATGTTCAGCTTGATCTGGCACTTCACATTGTTGCTCTGGTATTTGGTAGAGGGATTTATAGCAGTTTTCATGGCAGATATTCCAAAAACTTTGGAAAAAATACTTGTCTTGCTCCTCCTAGTAGTCTCCCCTGTCTACTTAATTGCTTTAATGTCTTGTTCTTCTGTTCTCTGCTACCTGCAGCACACACTTTCTCCCTGTAGCATTTCACAGTACTGTAGATTTACTCCTTCATCTCAGATGGTGCTAGCCTGAGCCATAGAGGAGTTCAATTATTATTTTCTGGCCTGGTAATTTCCTAGCACCATCTGTTTCCTAAAGCTGGAGCTTGCAGCAGTGGTGCTTGCTATGCCCTTTTTAACTTACCTGCCCTCTCTCCTCTCCCCATCAAAACTAACTAGAAATTACTTGAATTTTACTGCTAAGTACAGCTCCATGGACTTCAGTCTGGTCTTGGGGGAATATCATTTAGGAGCAGTGCCCATGGCAATTACCAAGGAGGAAAGAGGGAATGGTCTGTGCTCAAAGATTCAGAAAATGGAAAAAAAACGCCAACACTACAGAGGACAAAGCAGAAGCACCCTCCTACTTTCCCAGGCAGAGGTTTTTTGATGATGTGCAAAAAACCCAACAATCCATCAACAAAAAACAAACAAACCCCCCCAAACAAGCAAACAAGCTCCCCCCCAATCTTAATAATAGATTTCTGCATTAAAAGACAAAACTGGTCCATACAGCCCTTGGCTTGAGTTATTTTGAGGAAAAGGTCAGCATTTCTATAAAAACATTGTAGTATCAAACTTTATATAAACTTCAATTTAGAAGAAGCATTGGTACAAAGCAGAGAGGGAGGAGGAAGGTTACTCTATAAAAGTCTTTGAAAGGTTTACTTAAGCAATGCCTTGGAGGGATTATTTTAAATCTAAAAATGTGCTCAGAGGAAAGGAAGATACTCTGCTACAGAAGAAAAGAGGCTCACTGAGGGCATTGTTTACTTGCAGAGATAAAGCTTAACAAGTTTGATGGACCATTTGAATTCTCATATGAAATAAAAAGAGAAACAAAATGTTCCAAAGTAAATCTGTATGTTTTTGGCTTTTAAGATGTGGAGTGTAAGCATAGCTGAGTAACTTGCCCAGTATATCTGTAAAGCCTCTCCAACAGTATCCTGCAGATTCCCAGGCCCTTAAAAAGATGGTGAAACAGAAAATAATACAGACTCTGTTAATGATTACATTAAGAGACAGATTTTCAATGGACATCACAGAGTAGGTTCAAAGAAAACCTGAATTATATGCAGGGCTTCAAAGTTAAGTTCCAAAAAGTGAATCTGCCACCAATGCTCTCTCTTTGTTAATGGACAAAGAAGGATGAGAAATTAGAAATCAAAGGGTGAGATTTGCAGCAATCAGATGCTGACTGGGGGAAGCCTAAGGCAGTCAGGCTGTAGTGGAGGTATCAGAATGATGAGCAGGCACAGTGGAAAGCATCATCAGCTCCACTTTACCTGATCCAAACCAAGCAAGGAAGCTACTTCTGGTGAAAGCTTCTCTTTCACTTTATTGGCTACCTAATGGTGAAATGCAGCATTACAAGAAAATTCTGTGCTGCCATTTCAGATCCCTCAAGTATCTTGGGAAGGGTTCAGCCTTTTGATGGGTCTTGTTAATAGAGCTTTTGGCAGTACAGAAATAAATGCATCACTGGTGTCATTGTGTGTACATCACAACCTGTGTCTTCCACAGGCATCCAGAATTCATCGGTGTTTGAGAAACAGAAAATGCTGTGCTGGAATGGTTAAATAAAGCAGTTCTTATTTTGTTTTGTTTTCTTTAATACCATTTTTTGTTACAAAATGTGTACAAGAAGACTGGGAGCAATCATAATCAAAGGAAAAGAAAAGATCTCTTTAACAGGGAACTCTTAAGAGGTTTTGTGTGACCTTTTTACCCTCTCCCTGGCAAATCAACAGCTCTCACGTGTGTGTCTCTGGGAGTGATGCTCTCACCCAGTCAGCTTTCTCTTTGTTTTCGCCTATGAAGCTTTAATGGGTCATTCTCCCTGTTCTGCTTTTTTACTGACCTTAAACACAATTGATACTAAAAAGCCTAAGGTTATAATTTTGACAGTTTTCACAGTATCAAAAGTATTGTGTCTCTGAGCTGATTATTCAGGCTGGTGACTCTGAGGAAGGTTAAATTTAGGCTTCTTCAGTGTGTGCAGAAATTCTGGTAGATTTGCACTCCAAAACGACACAGTAGTCCAGTAAGACTTTTCTTTTTGGGCACATCTTGTCCTGCAATTTTAAACCAAAATTGTGGTGAAAGCATTAAAGACACCACTATCAGAGTTTCTTGCTAAAGTTACTTTGATGCATCTGGCTCTTAGCTGGATAGTGGCATCACAAACTGAGAAATGCAGATGGCTTTGGAGAAAAGCTGCTTGAATTTTCTGGTGGAAAGGCAGGCAATCTAATTCAGCCTATAGAACATGTGCCATGTCTAGGATTGCAGCTTCCCTGGAATAGGCACACCATTTGCTATGGGAAAAAATGGAAAGATGCTTTCAAATGGTGCTGCTTTTTATTCAAATTCCAAAGGGTTTTAGTAACTCCTTTTTATGAGTCTTGGTTTTGTGTTTGAATTTTCAGTTATCAGACAGCATTTCAGGTGTGGAAAGCAGTGTTTTCAGCATGGGGGAATTCAGGTATTGCTTTCTGTGGCTACCTACCACCATCACTACCATCAGTGTTCCCAGTGCAGCAGCTTTTGGTGGGAAGCAGATCTTCAGGCAGGCTGTTCACTTGGAGGAGATTTGCACAGTTTGAGACAACTTCAAGTTAACACCTGACAAGCCACCAGAAGCTGCAATACCTGTAATTTTTTTTCCCAGGTAATGTTAACCTAACTGAAAGAGGATTTTATTGCTTTTGTAACATGAGGATTTTCTTTCTTTTTGCTGTATTGTCCCTTTATTAACAGCCACCTTCTCTAGGATGGTGGGTGGAAATTCCAGGCAAGCTGTGTAGCTCCATAGTTAACATCCCATTCATCTCAGCTGAGGTCTTGGGAACCCAATTTTGAAGGGAGAAGTGGCTCAGCTAAGAACAGATGATTACTTTTAAATTTGCTTTCTGAAGACCAATAAGTCATCAAATTATCTTCTTTGACTGGGAGGAAGGCTCAGTAAACCTGAATGGTGGCTGAGTCAGAATGTGTATTAGTGACCACAGAGGAGGGAGCTCTGCAGGGCTGGGTGGAAAGTTCCCAGCAATAGTCATTCCCTCTTTACTGCAGGATAAGGCACTTCATGAGGGGAAAATTGAATACTCTTTATTTTGGCCTTTATTTTGGCCTCCTGATGGCATCCTGCAGGCTGTGATCTAGCTTAGATGTCAGTAATGCAAATGTGAGACTGCTGCTTGTGCCAGCAAGGCTCCACAATGTGAGGCTTTGCTTCTTTAAGGCTTCGTTTTACTTAGATGATTCTGAGTAGGGAATGATGTTATAATTAGGACACTCAACTGGGCTGTAGGAGATGATGAGAATGTGATGACTCAATTTCTCACTTGCCTGTGGGATAACAACTGTTTCCTGTGGGTGTTGTAAGCACTACAATTCTGTCATGTTCTAGATGTGTCTCCATCTCAACATGACAGGCATCACCAGTGAAAACCTGCAAATGAGTCCATGCCTTCTAACTCAGAAGCAAGAGAATTGAATGAATGGTGGAAATTGTTCAGACTTTGATTTTTTCCTAAACTAAAAGCTCCATTATTTGAGTTTATTGGCAGCCACCCATCAAGCTGTTATACCCAGGTTTCCCCAGTGACTTGTGTCCTGCAGGTGGCTGGGCCTGATTCTTTGTGGTATTTCTATCAGTCTAGACCAAGTCATGAGAGGAATAGTGGGAAGTTAATCAGTGTTTTTCATTCTCCCTTCCTGAAGGCTAAAAGTCTTCTCTGGAGGCAGAAGGACCCTCCAAAAAGGAAAAATTACCAATCCACCTTTGAAAGCAAGATGACAGCCACAAGTAGGAATCCTTATTCTCTTCTTTAGTATACCATGGGCATAGTTTGAAATAAATGGCTTCAAAATCTGCCCATGTTCTGCTTCAGTAATTCATGGGGGAAAGGACCTTTTATTTTCCTCTTTTACTGGTATGAGAACTGGAAAAAAAATCTGCTATTTTGTCCCAGCTGAGTTTGATACAGAACACCTATTGTGACTGAATCATTGTAAAGAGCTCTGGGTTAGAGAGACACAGCTCCATGAAACTGTTGACTGTACTCAGAATATTTTCATTACTGTCTCCCCTGCTCTGCCTTTCTCCATAACTTTCTAAGGAAGAAGATGAGATATTTGGTTCAGATTTCAGTTGTCATCCAAGTAGATGTGGTGACAGGAGCCTTTCCTTGTTGTCCAGTGTGAGACAAACACAAAAAACCCCCAAATTTTGGAGAATATTTGTATCTTAAAATTGATTGAGAGCAAATGGAAAGTGGTAATAATATTTCTATGTGTTTCTTCACTTGAAGAACTTCTAAAGTAGGAGGTTATGCTTTAGAGCTTAGCAGTATCTGATTTCAGTTTAAATTCTGCAGGCTTCTCAATCTCAGCAGAGAGATCCACCCACAAGAAACAGCTTGCAGACTCAGACCTTTAGCAGGAAGAGTTAGCTGACTTATGTCAATCAGCTTGCCTGGATATGTTTTCCCTACTCTCTTCTTAAAATAGCAGTAGCTAGTTGAAAATTTATCTTCATGGAGCTGGGGAAGTGATAGGAATAATAAAATGAATTAATAAGCCCAGCTGTGCATCATTTCTGTGTATCAACAATTCACATGTGGCTGCAGAGTTCACAGTAAATACCATTCAGATGATTTTGACATTTAAAGGTCAAGTAGCACCAACATTCATTGAGAGAGCGTGATCAAAAAAAAAAAACCTACTTTAAAAGTGAGCCTCAAAAACCTCAGAAAGAGAATTTAGGAGACTGTTAGTGTGGTATGATAGCTTGTCACTTCGCTGGCAAATTATTTTGAAAATCAGTAAGGAAAGTTCTACTTGCCATTCACCATGAAATATAGTTCTAAAAGTGATATATATACAGATAAGGCTTTTGCAGAAAAATGGCTACAGCATCCCTCTGCTAGAGATCAAATAGCTGAGGTACTTTGAAAAGCAGAGGAAGCAATAAAAAGATTGCATGACACAGCTCTGCTTTTGCTGCCTTCTGCCTCCTTTGAAATGCTGGCAAGTGAACTAACCTTGCCTATTGACCACACTTCCCTCCATCTCTTAGCTTCTCTTTTTTCCTTTGAAAATTTTTTGGTCAGACAGATAAATGGGTAGTTTTAGGAGAATGTGGTTATTTAGCAAGGAGAACCAACTGAGTTTTATTGGGACTGTTATTGAGCTTAAAACTCAGGGAGCTGTGCTAGCAGAGGATGTGCACACAGTGATGCCATTTGTACAACATAAGGGAAATGAAACATCTTTTTCTAAGCTCTTGTTGTTATAGCAGCTTTATAATACCCACAGTCAGAGCAAAAACCCTCAGGAAGAAATGTAAACATTTCTCTAAATTTATTCTGTTGCATAAGACCTGAAAGGTGAAACCAAGTTTTCTCTCATTCCAGAATAAAAATAGGCTCAAAGTACAAAGAGGAGATTAAACTTTTCTTGGTGTCCATTTGGGATGAACACAGAAGCTTTCTTTCTCAGCTTCACAACTTCCCCATGGTATTATGCCTCTAAGTCTCTCTTTGAAATCTCCTTTTCCACACCACCCAACTCACCTGAGAATCTGCCCTTAACACACGCTGTTTAACTGAATCTTTCAGCAGGAATTTCAGAAGGCAGATGTAGAGCTAAATGTGAGGAAGAGCTATGTGGCTGTGATGATAATATGGACTCTTTCTCCCCCAGGTTTTGGAAGGACAAAAGGAAGGGCCTGTCTTGCTTTAAGGCATTTTCAAATTTCCACTAATGAGTTAGCAAGAAATGTATTCCCATGAACAAAAGCCCATGACTGCCACAGTTCCTCACAAAGCTGCCATGCACATCAGAAGCACTGGTTTCAAACTTCAACACGTGCTGGCAGGGAAAAGAGACAATGAACCTTAAATAACTTCAACTATAAAAGACTTCTAGAAAAAAAATCACAATGGAAGATCTCTGATTGGTAGATTAGGACTTGTCACTGCATTGCAGAGCACAGAAAATGAAGGATAAAGTATTCTCAAACTCACAATTGATATGGCTGTTTTTTTTCCCAGCTTTCTAAATGCTGGTTTTACAACCCCATATTTGATGCAGAATAATGAGAAGAGTAAAGAGCAAACACTACAGATGAGTGTTGCAGTGTTAGTGTCTGCTTTGTAAAACACACAGAAGAGGAAGCAATGTATTTAACCTGCTTTAACCTGAAAAAACTTGGATCATACTAATTAGGGGGAAAGCAGTAAAACACATGGAAGCAAAGTAAAAGGGTAGCAATGAGAAAGTTTTCCATAGGGTAATCATTTAGGTTTTTTTTTTAAATAGTGGGCTCTGCTTTCTGATGCACCCCCTCATTTTTAAGACTTATGTCTGTGTGACATAAAGAAAACTAAAGAAAATATTACCAATTTAATATAAACATTGTAATTTATAATTTCTATGAACATTAGGCTTCAAGGAACATCATAATATTCTCTATGAGCTCATCCACTGGGGTACCTGTGTGAAAAGGGACTGCATTCCTTGGGAAGAGTTTCTGCTGCTTTCCTCCTGTTAGAAGAAATTACAAAGGTGAGGGTTGTTGTTAATGCATTAAGCAACTACTGCAACACAGCTTGCTTTCAAAGGGAATATACATTATTCTAATTATTTTAACTAGAGGAAAAATTAAGCTATTATGAACAGCTGATTGATCTCCTACAGCAAATAAAGTGGGAGAAATTCTTTTATATTAATTTTTCAAGCACTGTCTGGCTATACAAAGTATATTCAAGATGGGATTTCTCTAGCACTGTAAACTCCTCCTAGGACGCTTTACAATACTGTACACCCTGCCTAAAAATACTTTCTTGTATTTCAGGAAATACTTTCCTGTGCTTAATTGATTTTTTCCTCCATATCATTTACATGATAAAAACACTTGACAGCAATGAAAGGACTCATAAGCAGCATCTAATGCCTGGCCATCCATCATCACCAGCCCATGTCATGGCACAGAGGTATTCCAGACAGATGTGTGTCCTCTGGGACCTCTTTCTCAGTCATTTTTCTTCACTGCTGAGTGTCAAAGCACCAGGTGTCTGTAACGTGCAGAAGAGGGGCTTGGCAAGTGTATAACCTCTCCCTTGCCAGGAATAATTTCTCTTAATCTTACAGTAGCCACTGATCCTTCTGAGTGTTGTTTGTGTGGCTACACATCTCAGTTTGAAGGCACCAAGTATGTGGGGATCTATCATAGATGGTCCTGAGACCAAGTCCCTTTCCAGCCTTCTCTGAGTGACCTGGAGGTACTGGCATGAGCAGCTCTGACACTTGGATATTGGTGTGTGCTTTGCTCTCCAGAAAGCAGGGCCAGACCAGTCTCAGGATTATCTATCACCCTCTCTGACAAGGTCAAACACCTGCTAGAATATGGCTCTCAGAAATTTAGTAGAAATGACCACACAAAAGCAAAAAAAGGAGATTTTTTTTCACTCATCACAGCTGCCAAAGGAGCTGTGCTGGAAAGAGAAGCAGTGCAAGTCACTAGCAATACTGCAGTCAAATGTTGATTGAAACATTGCTTCATGAGACTCAAACCAGATTTGATTTAAGTGACCTTTTGTTTTCCAGGCAGAAACAACCAGGAATAATCAAATTTTGAGATGCTTTGAGCACTGGTGTGCACTGTCAGTTGTCCTGCAGATCTTGCTGGAGCCCTTGGCAGGGCTGATTTATAAACAATCCCTTTTTCTTCACACAGGTGCCTGTCTTCTATCCCTATCAGCTCAGCCAGCAGCAGAGGTCTGCAGGAATATAGACAGAGGAGTAAAGCAGTTGTAGTTAAAAAGCCCACAGCTTTCTCTTTCCTCTGGTGCTGAGTGAATGCAGGTTGCACTGATCCATTTCCAGAATCCCATTTCCCTCCATTACTTTCTTAACTTTAGGCCATGCCTCTGCCTTTCACAGGCAGCTTTTAAAGCCTGCAGAAGAACAAAGCAGAATCTTCTTGGGTGAGCTTCACAAAGCCAGGTTCCCAAGAGTGACAGCATCTGTGTAACCTGACACAACTCTGCTGTGGTTCCAGCTCCATGTCTGCAACCTGACACAGTTGTCACTGTGCAAAAACCTGCCTGGTCAGGATTTGAGCTTTTTCTTGAGATTGTAAACAGATGCACCAGACCCAGAATTAGGGCTGGAGAGGGAATCAACAAATCAGAATATTCATTCAGAATATGAAGGAAGAGCTACTTCACACTGTTTGTCACACATCTTGCTGGTCTGAATCTACCAGTCCCCAGGTTTTGCTAGGTTTTTGCAGCCATGTGAGCAAAGGAGAAAGACTCTTTGAGACATGCATCTGGAAAGGATGAAGGAAAAAAAATAAAATTAAGAAAATCCCTCTTTGTGCATGTAGAAGAAGAGTGGAGGGGTTCTGGATCAGCTTTATGAATATGCTGTCAAATTCCCAGCTGCCATAGCAATTTGTAGCTAGGTAAGGCAGGTGACTGTTTTGTTATGCCATAGACTTTTATTGTCTAAATCCCATTACATGAAATCATGTTTCAAATATTTCTTTGGTGAACTCCAGAAGTCTTAGGAAGAGTTAGAAAATCTGGGTCTGTTTGTTTGTCTAGTTTTTCTGATGTTCAGGATATTATCCAGTTTATCAGCCTAAAAGAGACATGGTCCCTCCTTAAGTTGGGAGAAAAGTCTTCAAATTCTCTCTCAAAACAAGGGAGAGAGGGAGTTGCTCCTGGAAACTGATTCAGTTTTGAGACAGGTGCAGTTTTCACTGTAATTTCCCTTTTACCTTTGTAGAGAATATTCAGTTGAGTGCCTGAAGTTGATGGACATAAATCTGTGTAAGGATGTGTGGAATGAAAGGGTTTGTAAAAGTTAAAATATGTGGGGGAAGTAAAGACTGAGTAGCTACCCAGCATAAAAGGACATCTGTTCTGTAGGTAGATCTGGTTAATGGTTATTTGGCACAAAAAACAAGGGTGGGAGACATGAGAAGTAACAAAGTACACCCAAACACACAAACCCTAAAGAACGGGAGATAACAGTGACATCCTGAAAAATCCAATCACTGATCTGAGCCACTGAAGGAGTGATCCAAGGCCTTGAGGAGATTCGACCAGGACTTTGTAACTGATAAGAAGGAGTGGGAAACAAGTTTACCACAGGTCTCAGGTTTACCATGGGTCTCGTGGGAAAAAAGCAAACATTTTAGGATATCTGAGGGGGCTTTCATGTAAAACTTCTAATTGCATGCTTAAAGGGAACTGAAAAAGGGTGAAACTTCTTATGGGATGTTTAAGGGAAGGGACAAAAATGAAGAAAGGTGAGACCAAGATAGATGTGGAAGGAACAACTATGTGAAAATGGAGTGGAAAGGTGGATAATAGGGCCCAGCTCTGTATAAGTAAGTTATATATAAGTAAGGTATATATAAGTTATATATAAGGTTGTATCCTTGCCTGGACAAATCCTGCAACTGATCAATGCAATCTGTCCTGTATTCCTATTAAACACTGTTTATAACTATTATCCTGGCTGAGGGTGTTCTCTGTTGTGTTTGTGAGTGTGAGACACGAGGGAACTGCAAGCCAGAACAGAGTGAGAGGTCTGGGAACCAGCTCCTGGAATGACCATAGGTCTGGGGACAAGGCACTGGGAGCCTGGGGGACTGAGAGGTGGGACCATAGGTCCAGGTTTGGGTTTGCTTGAGTCTGGGAGTGAGCTCTGCTGGTAGACTTTGAGCCTGAGCTTATTTAGCTGTTTAGTGAGGACAGGTTCAGAATATTTGTCTTGTTCCTGTGTATGTGAGAGCTGTTTGCACTGGGCTGTGTCTGCAGTGTTTGTGCAGCAGGGCTGTGGCAGACTGGCTGAATGGGGCAGGCATTGGGACTCCTCACTCCTGTAGTCCACCAGCTTCAACTTCCACCTGGAAACCACATCCCAGATGGCAGAAGAGCCACAGGAATGGACTCATGCAATGCTGGGGTTCTCAGGAGAAGGTGGGATGATGTTCAGACTCTCTCCAGCAGAGCTGATGCAGTGGAAGGGGATGCAGAGAGAGGACTACAGCCATGCTTTCTCATGTGCTGTAGAGGTTCATAGAATCAGAGAATCTTTCAGGTTGGAACAGATTCTTGGGATCATCCAGTCCAACCACCATCCCTACTCTACGAAGTTCTCCCCTAAACCACATCCCCCAACACCACATCTAAACAACCCTTAAACCCACCAAGGATGGTGACTCAACCCCTCCCTGGGCAGCCAATTCCAGTTTCTGACCACTCTTCCTGTGGACCTTTTTTTCCTAATGTCCAGTCGGAACCAGCCCTGTTGGATTTTGGAGCCATTCCCTCTGTTCTGTTGCTACCTACCTGTGAGAAGAGACCAGCACCAACCTCTCCACAATCTTAGGGAGTTACAGAGAGCCATGAGGTCTCCCCTCAGCCTCCTTTTCCTCAAACAAAGCAGTCCCGGCTCCTTCAGTCTTTCTTCATAGGATTTATTCTCCAGGCCCTTCACCAGTTTCATTTTCTCTGACTTATCAAGCCAGATCACTTAGCAGTAAAACTGAAACAATAAACAAAAGGTAACAAAAACATTCTCTGTCCTGAGGCTTCATTTTAAGCACAAAAATGTAAGCATTACTAAGAGGTTACGAGATCACTTAATTCTGCTTCTTCTGGTGCTGCCAGCAGTTCTTGTAATTTGAAAATGCCTCCCCAGTGCCTCTCAAGGACTTTCCTTTTGCCTCTGTTCTCCTCAGGGAATGCCTTTTCTCACTGACCTTTACAGGGCTTTATATCTTCCCCCAGTCAATGTTTTGAAGCACTGTAGAGCACTGAAATATTTGTGTGTATAATGACAGGTTATCAGGATGAAGCAATTTGCAATGTTGCTAATTTTTGCAAATCTTGCAATTTGCTAAATAGAATTCTTACACATTATCATATAAAAGTGTCATACTAAATGCCTGGCTATCTAGGCAGGGTAAAACATTACATTTTTTAAAATTTTATACAAGGCATTACCAACCTAAATATAAACTGAAAAATAGATTTAAAAATAAATAGAATTTTCATTAAAGTAACGGCAACTGTGAGCCTAAGTTAATCTTAAGTGTAAATTACTAAAATTGCTATTCAGGTAACCTTTTTTTTTTTTTTTTTTTTTTTTTTTCCATGTGAGATTTATCTATGTTAAGGAGCTCAGGATTTGTCTCTCTACATCTTTTAATGTACTGAGTGAGAATGAAGAGTGTGGGCTTCCATCACCTTGATTACCTCTTGCAATCAGCAGGAGTAACTGCACCACAATTAATAGCAGCAATAATGACACCATTTTTCTTTTTTTATTATTATTTTTTTATTTTCAGGCAGAGCACTGCCAGTTTGTGGAGCAAAATTGTAAAATTTACACCAATAGGAAGATTAAAGACTGTTTAGGCTGCCATCATTTCTGGTCCATGAAGAACTTGTAAGCAATATTACTCTACTGGTAATACCTGCATAGCTGGGATAAAAATACCAGTAACATCTTGTTTCCCTGAAATGGCTTTAGTTACCTATGCCCACATGCAGTAAATAAAGCTAAATATCACAGAGGAGGACAGATTTCAGGCTCATATTAACAATGTCTGCTTCCAGTATGAAAATGCCTGATCTAAGAAGCTTGAAGTTCCAAAAACAGAGATTTGTTCAGCCCTGCATTTCCTTCTGAAATAAAAGAACTTTACACAGCTGCCTTGTCAAAGTAAAATGCTGGGTTTGAAGCTAAACTAAAAAAATGTATCTGATTTCCTGACCTTCCATTAGTTCCAAATACCTATCATGTGGGGAGCACCAGGGCTGACTGGTTATTAGACTCCCCAGTTTCATTCAGATATTACTCAGTGGTAAGGTTTGCAATGTTTCCAAGAACCATCTGAACAACAATCTGTTTTCATTGGTTTGGGGCTTTTTTGTTTGTGTCTTTTGTTAGTGTTTTGTTAATTTTGTTTTTTTGTTTTGATCTATGAAAAATTCAGTTCATTTAGTGTTTAATGTAGTTTAAATTAGAGATTTTTAAAAAACCTCAGGAACCTCGTGATAAAAACAAATACAAACTTCAGCTTCTGGAACAGAAAAAAAAACCCCAACCCAGACACAAATGTCTGGGAAAGAACAGCTAAAAAGCAGCTTTGCAGAGGAGAATGAAGGGGCTGGTGAACAACAAGTTGACCAAGAGCAGACATTGCACCCCTGTGTCAAACGAAACCAGCAGCCTCCTGGGCTACATCAGCGTGCATGTCCAGGGAAGAAATTCTTCCCGTTGATCTGGCAGCTGTGAGACCATTTCTGGAGTCCTGTTTCCCATTTTGCTCTTCTCAGCACAAGAAAGACATGGATATACTGGCCTTGGAGAGAAGAGGAATACTGCAGGATGGAATCCATCTCACCTTCCCTATCCTGCAAGTCAGTGAGGCAGCATCTCACCACCCTCACAGGAAATCATTTCTTCCTAATGTCTCCCTTCCTCAAGTTTGAAACCATTTCCATTTGTCCTCTCACTACACATCCATGTAAAAACCCCTACCCCAGATTTCTTGTAGGTCCCCTTCAGACATTGGAAGGTTGCCACAAGGTCACTGTGGAGCCTCCTTTTCTCCAGGCTGAACAACCCCAACTTCTTTATCCTATCTTCATGGGGGAGGTGCTCCAGCCCTCTGATCATTGATCAGACTGCTCTGAATCAGGACAGGATGATAAGATCACACAGATCACTACATGATTGCAGTGAAGCTGGACTCTCTAAACTTTTTTCCTCCCTTGTCCTTTCACTGCTGAAGACTTTCACACACCAGTTATATGTGTGAAGACTCTGACATTTCCACAAGTTAATCTGAATATGCATAAAGAGACCCAAAGGATTTTCTTCCCTGTACAAATGTTGAAGTGACACAGTCACATCCAAGCATTTTATTCTAGGAAACGGAAAAAAGTACCTGAAAAAGTAGTTTATGTCTCATACTCTGAAATGTTATAATAGCAATTTTTGTTTAAAAATATTCAAGAGAAATTCTTGCTGTTGTAGGGTGAAGTCAGTCGTTAATTATTACATTTTCTCCTTTATTCATCTATTCTTTCTACATAATTAAAAATTCCTTCCCATCCAACAAGAAGTCTGCATTCCAGCTGAGCTGGAGTCTCCTAGGGGGAAAGGGTTTTTTTGTTACTGATGGTTTTTAGTCATCCCCTGCTGATATTCTGTCATCCAGGCAGAACAGAATAAATTTGCAAGAGGTTTCCAGCAGCAGAAGTCTCTGAAGCTTTGCTGTAAAGTAGTGCATACAACACACTGGAAGACAATTGAGCTCACAGCACTGGAATATAAAATAATATTAACAAACCACTTATCAATTTGACAAAGTCCAATATTGATTTGAAAAAGCTTCATGTAGTTCTTATGCACTATCATGGAGGTAGCAAAGAGTCTAACACAATTAGCTTATAAAAGTGTATAGAGTGAAGCAAATAATCAGATAAAAGTTTTCAATGACTGATAAATGTTTGGTCAGGTTTCATTGTAGTGTGGTGAAAGCCTTGTCTGTTTTGTCTGAGAATACCATGAGATGCCTAAGAGCAATCAGGTATCTAAAAAGTCATAGTATCCAAATGAAGATTTTTAGAAAAAAATAATTAGTCTGACTCACTAGATTGCCTGTGCACTCTCAGTGCTGATGTGAGGGACTTGCATTTTCACACACAAGGATAAATGGATCCTTCTGGAAGTCACTGAAATGGAATCAGAAAAAGTCTACAGATATGTACAGCCTTGTCAGTAGTGAATCCTGGGGAAATCATCATGTCAGCTGGGAGAACAGAGAGGGAACTCTAGATTTGGGCTGGAATGCAGGATGGAAGGCTAAGCTGAACATTACCTGCCTTTCAAAATCACCATCAATTTAATGAAATTCATGAACACTGTTGGATGGACACTTTTTGGTTTTTTTTTTTATTATATTTTTAAGTATATATATAAGGCAGTGTAGCAACTCCAGTGAGAAAAGGAATGTGGGAGTATCATATATTCAGCATGCCTACTCATCTATCAAGTTCCAGGGAATGTGGATCCAATCCCATTGAGTAAATCTACTCCTTGTAACATATTCATGCGGGGTTTTTTTTTTTATTATGTTTTTTTCTTCCTGCAATATTGGAGACTGCAGAAATACCAAGATTTATTTTGATGTCTCCTACATAAAGTTCCTGTAAGGAAACAGCATTAGCAGGGTGTTCTCAAAGTGCTGCTTCTGAATGGGCTGCCAGTCAGAGATGGCAGAAAGGACAGAGTCTCTATTACCTTATGTATTACTGTGAGCTTTTTAATAAAATGAAAAGTTTTTTGTCCAGTTTACTCTATGTTATCTTTCTGTCTTCTTCCTGCTTAGCAAAGCTTTTTACATACTTCTCATCATTTTTAAAAAAGATTTGTGTGAAGAATATGCTACACACAGTCACTGTTGTGCTGAAAGTCTTACTAAAAAATTAAGATTTTTGTGGCTTATTGCCAACTGAGACAAACAACCTCTTACACTGAATATTCGTTTCAATTTTTTTTATACAGCCAAAACATGAGGGATACACTAAAGCTTTCCAAATATTAATTAGTTACCACATTCTGTTTCTGTCCCTGTTAGACTGTAAGTTTGAAAGTGTGTATTAGAGATCCAGACATGCTTAGGGTATCAGGCAAAAGCAACAGGCCAAATTCACACAGATGATGCTCAGCCAGATTGCTGTGCATGGCTCTTGCTCTATGATACTTAAAATATGTCATTTTATGCCAGTATTTTGCTGGTGGTCACAAGGCTAGAGGTTGAAAACAACTTAAAATCTCATTACCTTTCCTTTCCTTTCCTTTCCTTTCCTTTCCTTTCCTTTCCTTTCCTTTCCTTTCCTTTCCTTTCCTTTCCTTTCCTTTCCTTTTCCTTTCCTTTCCTTTCCTTTCCTTTCCTTCCTTTCCTTTCCTTTCCTTTCTTTTCCTTTCCTTTCCTTCCTTCCTTTCCTTTCCTTTCCTTTCCTTTCCTTTCCCTTTCCTTTCCTTTCCTTTCCTTTCCTTTCCTTTCCTTTCCTTTCCTTTCCTTTCCTTTCCTTTCCTTTCCTTTCCTTTCCTTCTTTCCTTTCCTTTCCTTTCCTTTCCTTTCCTTTCCTTTCCTTTCCTTTCCTTTCCTTTCCTTCCTTTCCTTTCCTTTCCTTTCCTTTCCTTTCCTTTCCTTTCCTTCCTTTCCTTTCCTTTCCTTTCCTTTCCTTTCCTTTCCTTTCCTTTCCTTTCCTTTCCTTTCCTTTATCTCCTTTTTCTTTTCTTTTTCTTTCTTTTCTTTTCTCTTCTTTTTTAAGAAGGTCTAGCATGAACAAGTAAGTCTTTAATTTTATTTTTTGTTATTCAAACACAGCTTCATTTATCTGAGATTTGATAAATGGAAACTACAATTTTCAAACAGTTCATGATAGCACAGAGGTTCACAAGTTGATACAGAATGTGTAATCATTTTTGCCTAAACCCTTATTTCTCTAAGTGTTGTTTTCTATAAATTTTGTTTGATGTAATGGAACTTATTTTAGAACTCTACTGGAACAAATCAAGTACCCCTTGTAACTTTTTCCAGTATCTAACATACTAACACCATAAATTTTAGTTTCTAAAATAGGTAATTATGTATAGTGATCTAGTAGCTTCTGAAGATTTCTGGAGTAACTATGTCAGAAATTACCTTTATAAAATGAATTCTTTTTACTCTCTGGTGTGTCCTTGTTCTGATATAATAATCAATTTGATAATAAGAACTTCTATTAGGTAACAAATTCACAGTAACTTTGAAATATATGAATTAAATTTGCTCTATTTGTTTTGATTCACAAAACTGTTACCTAACTGTTGGAAAAATATGAACAATAGGACCAATTTTAAATGAGTTTACAGTTCTGTTATGCCAGAAAACAAATATTTAAATGCTTCTGGGCCTGAAGGATATTTTGGTTTTAATTTGTTTATTTTAATTATTTTTATATAATATATAACTATGAAATACAAAGAACACAGGTATCATACTGCACCTGTGGCATGCAGTTAAAAGCCTCTTTGGTGCTTTGTTTTCTGTAATCTTACCCTGTCTGGATGAGGTACTTTATAATGCCTGCTTTTTTTCTCACAGGTTATAGTGATTTTTCTTCAGTCAGTTTTCTCCTCTCATTGAGTAGGTGGAGAACAGCAAGAAATTCTGATCCCAGCAATGTTCAGCTGCCTCTTAGACACTCAAGCTGATGAACATCCTCCCTCTTGGCTTGCAGTGCTTCTGTGTGTAGCCAGGGTACCCTCTGTCAGAGCATACCTGGAAGTATCAGCCTGGACAAAGTGAAGTACCCCAGCATGGTTTTATACCAAAAGCCTACAGAGGTCTATAAGTTTAGAGAGAAAATAAACCTACCTTTTACTCTACCTGTCTTTTGATGTGACCAGTTCCACTTCAGGCGCTTTATAGAAACACAGGAGCATGTGAAAATGTTTTGGTGCCAGATTGTGAAGAACTCCTTCTAAGTTTCCACTTTTTTAATGACCATTCTTCTTAGCCCTCTGAAGGATGTGTTCCTACAGCTTTGAATGAAGTCAACGGAAGGATCTTCCAACACCAAGCTCACACCCTCTTTTGTGCTTCTCACACCTACTTTATATGAAAAAATTATTTAACTTCTCAAAACAAGAGATAAGATAATGCCTCTTATAATTACAAAGTTTGTGAAGCTGAGACTTAGAACCTGTGTGCTGTTGAAGTGATTGGTTCCAAATTATGTGACCAATGTTAAAGATGCAAACAGTCAGAACTGATGTAAGGCAAGCTGCTAAACTTCATTATTTGAAACTGTTTCTGGGTTAAAGTAAGCCTTAGCCTGTGAGGAGGCAGCAAAATAATTTAAAATGCATTTATTTTTAATACTAGAGAATTTGTCATACAAAAAGTGTTTTATATGGCAGCAGTTGAATGTCTGAGGAAAAGCAGTAAGATTCATACTGTCATTTTTGCAGGTGACTTTATATTTTTTCAGAGAGCTATAAGACTCTCTGAATGCCTATATGGGGAATTGTGTATTCATAATTTGTTCTCAAGGGTACTTCATAACTACCAAATATCTTAGTCCCTTGGTTGTCTTCTGGGTCCTGGCTCCCTGATCATTGATGCTGTACACATTAGTTCAGCAGCATGAAGTCTTTTCAACTGAAACATTTAATTCCCCACAAAACGAAATCTAGGTGCAGTTCTGAGGATAATTCTGTCCAAAAAAGATTCTCCATTGGTTTATTTATGTGCCTGCATGAGCTCTTAGTCCTGCACCAGATTCTTCCAGCCCACTCTCAGTAGGCTTTGCAGCCTCAAGCAAACTTTCATGTCTCCCCCAGACAGGTAGCACATGCCTTCTGTTTCATGCTATAAAAATACTGCTCTTGATAGGCTGAAACAAGATCCTAATTTTTTTTTTCACATAATTTCAACTAGAAAATGCAAGACATTAAAAAAAACAATTGTTCCTCTTAAGCAACCAGAATGCCATGGAGGTACTTGGGGAGGAAGCCCAGGGTTTGTGTGGGTGCACCCAGCAATGTCCCTGTGCAGACACAGCCATTCTGCACCATGCAGCATGGGGTCAGGGTTCTCTCTGAATTGAACATATTTAGCTATGTAGCTACAGCCAAAGAAAGTGATTTTTACCAGCTATTCAGGCAGCTGATGGCAAACTCACAATTGTGTTAGTGGTAACAAACTAGAAACAGCAGAACTTCCCCCCACCTCACTTTCCCTCCACACCCTGTGCACAGAATAGATGCTTTGGTCCCATCCATATTTCATATAAGTTTTTTTTACCTTGCTGAAAGAAGTATCCAACCACCTTAGTATGTATCATTCCCAAAAAAAAAAAAAAAAAGAGTTTAGGCAAGTCTAAATAACTGAATTTTTCATACACTTCTGCAAATACATTATATTAATGCAAAAAATTAATTTCATTCGGTCTCAGTGATTAATCATGTGCTTGGATGTTTTTTTGCACTGAGTGCCAAACTGTGCTCAGAGTTTAAGTGAGCAAGACAACTTGTATGAATCAATACATGGAGGTTTGATCTGCTGTGACCTCTAAATAAAAATATCTACAATATAGTGACTTCAAAGATCACTACTTAGCCCCCTGGGTGCATTGTACTTACCTATAACAAAATGGATGTCTTTTTCACCTGGAGAAACAGTATCCAGTCATAAGCTGTGTTTTCTTATATCCATCCCCAACTTAACTCGTATGTCAAAGCTCTACTGCTCCTGCAACTGTTGAACTGATTAAAAATTTTGCTGCTGTTAGCAATGCACTGAATCAGGATGAGATTTTCTTGAATATAAAGAGGTAAATCTAGGATAAGCAGGTAAACACAGCTTTTCAGATCTGCAAAGCTGGCTATGCTTTAGTGAAGCTGAGTTCATTCACAAGAGCTGTTCTTCTCCCAGGTTTGAACTGCACATGTTCTCTTTCCCTATGGAATTACATTTTTTTGTCTTCATTCCCTAGCACTTCCTTAAAACTACAAGGCATGCATTAAAAAAAAAAAAAAAAAAAAAAAAAAAGGGAAATTTCCATGATTCTTACAGTTTAATTAAAGGAAGATACTTAAGTGAGTACTTAAGTTTAGTGATTTCTAGGTAGCTTAGTATGCACTTAATTAGCATATAGGTAACTATGCTCCTAAGTCATCATCTTGGTTTGTTTGATAAGAATTGCTTTATCTATCCTATGTTAGTCAGTCTAGGTCACCCAGGCCGTATTGTATTGTGTGATAAGTGGTATCTCCACATAAGGCAGGAGAGACCATCCTTTGACCCTGCCTTCAAGGATACATAGAAATCCTGCACTGCCATATTCTACCTGGATGACAGAAGCAAGAGAAACAATTAGACAGTGCCTGAGGACCAGAGAGGCACAGCAGGGTGATGGACAAGCTGAAACAACCTTTGTGAGGATCCAGGGTAGGAACTCAGCTGAGAAGGTGCTGTCATTGCTTGAGAAGAGCTGTATGGGATCCTTCATCTCAGAACTGTGGCACCAGAAGTGTGAAGGGTTTGAATCCTGCTAATCATGGCAAGACACACCAAAAGCCAGGGCATTCTGTCTCAACAGGGTTTCCAGAGAACTTAGTAGGGAGAGGCAGAGATGAATGTGAACACATACCCCCTTTTCCCATTATCACACAGTACTCATTTCCACAGGCTGCTGGTTTGATTAACAATAAATGACAGTTTCCAACTGCTGGTACAGTAGAACTGTTAATTTTGTAAATTACTTAATACTCTACACATAGCCTAATCATTGCAAGACAAAGAACTCCCTGATTACAATCTAAACTGAGACTTAGGAAAAAAAGTGTATTCCCTTTTAAGGATTACTTACATGCCATTTGTATTACAACCACATGGGAAGGGCCACCACTGCACCTTTTCTCCACTGCACTACACTGAAGGATACAAAATATGGCAGTCTTTTCTTTAGCAGCATCCATGCTTGCAAGTATTGCACAACTCACACTGTGGCAAACATTTGCAAATGAAAGCCTGAGAAAACAATGGGCTTTACATCTCAAGGAGCAGGTATGTTATATAAGTTATAGGGTTAACCCCGTGTCTCTGAGAGGTAGATTTCTGATTGTTTGGGAAAGCCTAAATTCTCTTTTTAGGATGTTACCATGTATTCCTTTCTTTTTTCTTTGTTTTCCTTTTTTTATTTTTTTAAAAGTAATTTGATTTCTTACATTTTAGTACTGTCTTGTATTCAAGTAAGCAAAAAATCAAAAAACAAAAAAACCTAAAAAAGGTGATATATAAGAAACTCACAGGAAAAAGAGGATGAAGAGGCTAAAATTTAACACAAGTGGATCTGCACAATCACTAAACAGTTAACCTCTCTTGTCTAACTTTGCAGTGTATCTGGTGTGTGTACATGGGTGTACCCATATGTCCTTTTCTTTTTCCTCCTGTTTGTCTCTTGTTATCACTGATTGTCCCCAGAGCATATCTTTTTGTGTCTGGTTTGTAGGCAGAACCTTGTCTTCCATCTTTATATAACCATTCTCCCCCTCAGTTTTCAGCACAGCAGTCTCTATGCCAGTTTCTTCCTCTCAGCTCATGGTAATCACCTCCCTTTGCTGTATAGATGTGCAGTCCCACAATTCTCATCACATGCACTTATCTAAAGTGCTTTCCTTAAACATGGGAGTATACCTGTTCTGCTTTTGTTCTGCTGGGTTCTCCTTGTGGGAAAATCTGCTGGGACCCCTTATTTACCTAAGGGAAAATAGCAAGTAAATTAAAAATCAGATAGGTCATTTGTTTATAGCATCATCATAGAAACTTGCTCTATTTACAGATTTAAAGGCTTGCTGCACCTTGTTTTGAGTTGGCATGCTGTGAAATACAAGGACTGCCCAAGCATGAGCAGTAATTAGTGCTCTTTAAAAATCTCTAATCACAATTTTTATTTTATCATGTTATCACCAGAAACAATTAAAATAATATACTATGTGGCATCTGTTTTAAAGTACTATCTTTACCTTGCTTTCTCCTTCATCCATGTTTGGGCTTGCTTTATCTTTTTTGACCCTTTGTGTCTCCTCTCCGGTTTGAGAATGAAAAAAGTATGAACACTACAAACTCTGCAGGGACTTCAGGAAAATCTTTAGTACAATGTTGGTTCCTGATGTTTTCATGGCTTTTTACACAGACAGAACCACAGAAAAGATGCTGTATCTAGGGCAATTCTTCCAGTTTTGCACTACACAGTATGTGGCAGTGGGGAAGTTGAAGGACTCACTATGTATGTCCAGCAACAACAAAGCAATCCCTGATTAAAGAGAAAGGAGGAAAAAAACTGTTTTTTTTTTTATTCCAGAAGCTCAAGCATTCATCTTACTGTGGAGTTCAGCCTTAGTTTGTTTAGGGACACTTCAGGTTCCTTGGAAAATACAACTATCAACTTCTATCTCATGAGCCTGCCAAAAGCACATATTTTTCTCTGGGTGCATTATTCAGAACTATTCACACAACTGAAAATTAATCACTGTCCTTATTTTTTCTTTCTTCCTAATCGACCTTTGCTCTTGCCTCCCTTTCCTCTCTTTTGCTTCCTATTTTCTTTTACCAATAGAAAAGGGAGAAAACAGAACACAACAAAATTTGTCAGTACCTTCTGGGTTCAAATACCCACTGGCTCCTGGGTTATATCCAGCAGCCCCATCTGGAACCAAACAAGGGTGATGAGGGAGCTGGGTAAGAGCTCGCCAAGCCATTCTCCACCATTTACCAACAGTCTTGGATCACTAGGGAGGTCCCAGATGATTGGAAGTTGGCAAATGTCACACCAATCCACAAAAAGGAATGAAAGGAGGACCCAGGAAACTACAGGGCTGTCAGCCTGACCTCAGTGCCTGGCAGGGTCATGGAACAGATCATCCTCAGTGCAATCACACAGCACCTACAGGATGGACAGGGGATCAGACCCAGCCAGCACGGGTTTAGGAAGGGCAGGTCCTGTCTGAGCAACCTGATCTCCTTTTATCATCAGGTGACACAGCTAGTGGATGAGGGGAAGGCTGTGGATGTGGTCTACCTGAACTTCAGCAAAGCCTTCGACACCGTCTCCCACAGCATTCTCCTGGAAAACCTATCAGCCCAGGGTTTACACAGGAGCACCCTGTGCTGGGTTAGGACCTGCTGGAGGCCCCCAGAGAGTGGTGCTGAACAGTGATGATCCAATTGGCGGCCTGTCACCAGTGGTGTCCCCAGGGATCAGTGCTGGTCCTGGCTCTGTTTAATATCTTCATTGATGATTTAGATGAGGGGATTGAGTCCACCATCAGGAAATCCACAGATGACACTAAGCTGGGGGGGAGTGTGGATCAGCTGTGAGGCAGGAGGGCTCTGCAGAGGGACCTGGACAGACTGGAGAGCTGGGCTGATTCCAATGGGATGAGGTTCAACATGGCCAAGTGCCGGTCCTGCACTTTGGCCACAACAACCCCATGGGGAGCTCCAGGCTGGGGACAGAGTGGCTGGAGAGCAGCCAGACAGAGAGGGACCTTGGAGTCTGGATTGACAGGAAGCTGAACATGAGCCAGCAGTGTGCCCAGGTGGCCAAGAAGGCCAATGGCATCCTGGCCTGGATCAGGAACAGTGTGGCCAGCAGGTCCAAGGAAGTGATTCTGCCCCTGTACTCAGCCCTGGTGAGGCCACACCTTGAGTACTGTGTCCAGTTCTGGGCCCCTCAGTTCTGGAAGGAGATTGAGGTCCTGGAGCAGGTCCAGAGAAGAGCAAGGAGGCTGTGAAGGGATCCAGCACAAGTCCTGTGAGGAAGGGCTGAGGGAGCTGGGGCTGTTCAGCCTGGAGAAGAGGAGGCTCAGAGGAGACATCATCGCTCTCTACAACTCTCTCAAAGGAGGGGGGAGCCAGGGGGGGGTCGGTCTCTTCTCCCTGGCAGCCATCAATAAGACAAGAGGGCATGGACTTAAGCTCTGCCAGGGGAGGTTCAGGTTAGATATTGGGAAGAAATTCTTCACAGTGAGGGTGATCAGGCATTGGAATGGAAGGTGGTGGATTCTCTGTCCCTGGAGGTTTTTAAAAAGAGACTGAATGTGGCACTCAGTGCCATGGTCTGGGAACCACAGTGGCAGTGGATTAAGGGTTGGACTAGTTGATCTCAGGGGTCCTTTCCAACCTGGCTGATTCTGTGATTCTCTGATTCTGTGACCCGTGTCCAGCATCACCAGGGATCAGATAAAATAGGGGACTGCTGGAAGCCACAGTCTAGGAATTACATCTTCGAGTAGGTAGTAGGCAGAAGGATTATGCTCCTGAATGCTATCTACCTATAAATGTAACATAGCTTCAGCAAGCCAAAGGAGAGTGTTGATTGTTCTGCAGTCCTGCTTTTTTTCTGGAGGATGAAGTAGCAGAAGAAGACAATTTTCCTGCTAAGCTGAGTGTTGAAGGAATATGCCCAAGGAACATGCAGGCATTGCATAAATGGATTTGCCTGGCAGACATTGTCTGAGACAGAGGTTATCTGCACTGATTCAGGTTTTTTTGCTTTTGTTTTAAGGACAGGGAACTCAGAAAATGCTGTGAGGCTCAAGTCAAAATTAGTTCCTCTAAACTGTGGAGCAAATGATGTGGTCCAAACTTTCAATGTGGTTTTGGCAGCACTAAGGTGGGGAGAACATCCATCCTTCCCTAGAGGCTCTTCAGACTCTCTGGATGATTACTGCCAGCCTGATGCCCTTGGTGAGCAACCTATAACCATCATTGATCATTGGCAACCACTGGAAACTGTAATTAAATTGGACAAGAAGAGAGAGCTCAAGTAGGCTGAATTCCTTAAAACGTTATGAAATGAGACAGCTGGGCAGAGAAAAAGGGTATTTGTGTCCACCCTGACGAACAGATAAGGAAACTCACTCACCACTGGACATTGTATAATCAGTATATACAAAATGTGCTACTGACTAACTCCATTCTCTCTGGTGCTCTGGGAACAATTTTTTCAGCATCTGCCTGGAGTGTGAGGGTTCTTTCTGCATCTGATGATAAACTATGTTTAATCACTTTTACATTTTCAGTGACTTTCACCTAGCTAAGTGATCATTGTGGTATTGTGCAATAGATTTATAAATTCTTCTTGATTTATTCCCTTTTTTAGATTTGATACAGTATTTTACTAAAAAAATAATCTAGGCTTATGTACTGAGAGTGCAAATTTAAATAATTACCAGCTGATACTTTTATTCCGCTTTTGAGGCTTTTCTTTTCACCTTTTGTTCCTCATTTAAATAGTTATTTAAGTAGCTCAGCTGACACTATCAATAGGTAAGAATGTTGCAGTTCCTCAGTGTCTGCTATATACCAACCTTTTTTGTGTACCAGCTTATATAATTCTTAAATGTAAAATGCTGAAGCTGGATCTAGTGCTCCTTATAACATGTAAGATATTTTAAATAGCAAACTAATATTTAAGTACTTAAGAATAAAGACGGTTTTTTGTTTGTTTTTTTCCTGAAAGATCAGCTGATATTTTACATCAATTTTAAATAAAAGACTTTAGGTGACTGGCAGACAGCAATGGAAGGAAGTTAAGAAGGAAGCTAGAGCAGAGGAAATATTCACATACTAAAGAGAATCATAGTGAAACCATCTGTATATATAAACTATATACATATATATAAACTAATATATGCACAGGATACTGAGGCTGCATCTTTTTCTCTGCTATGTGAAAGGAATAATACTTAATATAAAGTTCCTTGACATCTTAAGATGATTGAGTCTCATGTTTTCTGCATGGTTTAGTATTTTCAAAGTGGGACAAGTAATCATCTCTTACATAATAAACCATCTGCATGGATATAATTAAACATTTGCTCAGTTGCATTTGATATTAAACCAGAAAAATACTGTGTTTTAGTAGCATTTATCATGCAAAAGATGCCAAAATCAGCTGAAAATCCATCTATAACATCCTGGTTAGTTGCTAAGCTTTTGAAGGGCTCTTGAATAGATCTCAAATGTGATGCTGCATAACTCAGGTTGACATGGTAACGTGCATCGTAAGGAAATCTCAGCTTTATTAGCAACTTCATTTTAATTCCCTCCCCTTTTCATATGCTTCCCTCAGTTTCTGGGGTAAATGTATCTCAAGAGCCTCTGACTCTCACTCATAATTATTTGGCATAATTAAGATAGTGTGCTAGTCTTTTATTTTGTAGGCAGCAGAATAGTAACAGGTCTATGAAATGAATGCCTAGTAGCATTTTTTTAATGACCAAGCTAAATTTAGTGCTGTTCTGAGAGAGATGATGTGTATTGCTTGCCTAACAGGATGCTTGCTATATTAGGACTGATCTGGCAGCACTCTGCCAGAGCAAACAGGCAGAAAAGTAGAAATTTTCTCAATATAGCTACCTTAACAGATATGTGAGCTGTTAAAGGTCAAGGACCAGAGCCATAAGCCCTGAAGATTATTGTTGGCAAGACCAAAAAAGCCAAACTTTGAGAATGCAGGCTGAAGGAATGACAGCAGGATAAAAAAGAAACCTGTTAGACAGAGGCAAGAGCAAGTCTGCAAGAAAAAACAGATATAGCCATCACCTTTGGGATATTTGGATAAAATTAAGACTTCATGGATGACCATCGCAAACTTGTAGATCTCAACATAAACACATAGAATGTTTTAAAATATTTCTCCCCCAAAGCTTCATTTCTTCAGCAAAATCAGCAATGCTTTTAGCAAGGTTTCACATCTTTATACATTCCTTTGTTATCATCTGCTGTGCATGAGGGAGCACTACAGATGGGTGTATGGTGTGGGATGTGTCTGGCGACTTAAAGCATGTGATGGAGGGAAGGAAAGGACTGTGGAGCTATGAAAGCATCCAAGGAACATGATAGAGCAGGGAAACAAAGTGCTGTGCTGCATGAATGCATGAGGCACAGACAGAGCTGAAGAGGAGGGGCAGGATTTGTTTCATTGTGTGACTCTTGACAGGTCTACTGGATACAGAATCCCAAAGGGATGCAAGCTCATCCAACCTTTTGAGTAAGTCATGGATGATAAATAGAGTACTTCAGCTCTGAGACTGACTGAGGGATAGGACAACTGCAAGATTCCGCAGAGGACATGTAAGGCAGACTTGGAGTAACAAACAAAAAGCTTAGCTGAAGCTTTTCCTGCAACCATGACATTGGTCACTCTTCAACCCCCAAAATAACTTAGCACTTAGAAAAGTGAGATGTTACCATTGCACTAGACATCAGTGTTATAGAGTGAGAAATGAATGTTTAAATTTGTCACCTACCTTTACAGGGAACTTTAATTCACCATGGAAATGCTGACACCACTGTGAGGTGTCTTACAAAGGCAATCTAATCAAGGAATTAGAAATATAAAAAAAAACAACAAACCCTGACAAATGAAAGAATAGAAAAGATCTACCTCTTTGCTGATAAATGTGCAATTAAGAAGACTGGAATGAGCTTCCATGAGAGCTTCTGGGACCATGGTAGCTTCACATGTCTACTTAACATGTGATTCCTTCCACAGTGACATTCCAGAGCATCAGAAAGCCCAGACTTTTTTTAAACTGACAAGTCAGTTTTCTATTGTTCAGATAACTCTAAATGTAATAAACATAATAGAATATCTTGGGTTAGTGCAGTGGTGTGTTGGAAGCATGGGAGCCACAAGGGTGGCTCCTGTGAGAAGCTGCTGGAAGCTCCTCAGGTTCCAGTCCCTGCCCCACCTCTGCCCAAGGCCAAGCAGGTATGGGAAGCTGGATGCAACTGGAAGTAAGGCAAAACAAAACCACATAAAATATGAAAAAAGAGACAGTGCAGAGGAGAGGAAGAGATGAGGGACTAATGCCAGAGAAAAAACACCCAGGTCAGCAGAAAAGGAGGGGAAAAGGTGACTGAGCAGAGATTTCCCCGCAGCCCATGGTGTGATGGCAGCTGTCCTGCTGCAGCCTATGGAGGAAAGTGGTGGACCAGTCTTCGAAGGACTACGGATCTTTGAAGGACTACGGAAGGACTATAGGATGGCAGAGAGGGTCAGATGTGGATCTGCAGCCGTGGAGGACCCCGTGTCAGGGGAGGTGACTGTTCCCTCAGCAGCCGTGACTCTGTGTGCAGCCCGGGCTGGAGCAGTCTGTGCCTGAGGGACTGCACCTGTGGGAGGGACTCATGGCTGAGGGGTTCTTGAAGGACTCTGCCATGAGAGGGACCCCGTGTTGGAGGGGGGAAAGGATGTGAGGAGTCCTCCCCCTGAGGAGGAAGGAGCGGCAGAAACACCGTGTGGGGAACTGACCCTAAACCCCCCCTGCCCCTCCCCTGTGTCCTGAGGGGGAGGCGGCAGTGAAGCAATGCGGGCACGGGAAGAAAGGAGGGCTGGGGGAAGGTATTAAGGTCTGGCCGTGTTTTCTCTTCCTCCTTGTAGATTAAATTAGGTTGTTTTTTTTCTAAAGTTGAATCTGTCTGGTTTCTTGCCTGTTACCATAATAGGGGAAGGCAACCCCCCTGTCCTTATTTCAATTAAGGAGCCTCAAGGTGGGTTTTCTCCTCCCTGTCCCACAGTGGGTGTGAGGGGTGTGAGCAGAGTGTGAGCAGTGGGTGTGAGCAGAGGTCTGGCTGATATCAGCTGTGCCTGACCTGTGACATGAAACGAAGCTGAGGGAACAAAATAAAAACAGTGGTTTGAATGCAGTTTTCCCTGGGCCTGCACCATCCAAAAGGGAAGAAAGAACAGGAAATTTTCATGCCACTGTCTACTGCAATATCATCAATTAATTGTTGTGCTTAAAAAATGCTGGTTTTCCATATGTACTTGCTTTGCTGAAGCTGCACAAACTTAACCCTGTATGGTTTAAGATTCTTTAAGGTATGAAGAAATGTAATTCTGCTTATGCAAAAAAGCCCTTCATAAATTTTCAAGGGATTTTTTTCGCTAAGCCTTCCAATACTAAAGCAAAATTAATGAGTTCCTCAAAACAGAGGACTCTGAATTCCACTTTCATGGCAAATTAGGTTTTGCTTTGTTACCATCTAAGAGCATGTAGATTAACTAGCTTAATAATGCTTTCCTTCCTATTTGAATGTAATCTTAAGATTTGTGTATGAGTTCTTTCTGGCTATTAACAGTAACACCCTCCTTTTATAAAAATTCATGTTTAAGGGTATGTGTGAATATATTTCACAATGACTGCACCACAGCTTTCAAGATGTAACTGCATGGCCAAGCAGAAGAGCTGTCTGGTGATGCAGAACTGCCAGTGGCCCTGCTCTCTATGCCTCATTCAATTCCCCACACAAACATATTTACTATATAGATAGAGATGGCTTCATTTCCCATCAAAGGACTGAGCTGACAATCCACAGAGTTTTAAAATCGCAGAAAACATCTACCTATCCCAGATCAGAGCTTTGGCCTTAAATTTTCTAATGAGTAATTCCAAAAAGCTGCTGTTAAAGTTATTTAATTTTGAACCATTCCAGATCAATGTCATTGAAACTGGCGGATGTGTTTCAAGGTCAAGTTTTTAAGGAATTCTTGTTTGGTGCAGTACATCTGGAGGTACCTGGAGCTCTCCAGAAGGGTAGAGTGTTGGACAGATCTTCAGTTTTGTATTTAGGCTTCTAAAGTCTGAGTCCTGTTTAAAGCATTTAAGTTCTTTCTTTGGGGAAGGGGAGAACACTGGCAGTTATGTTTACTTGCCTTTTCCATTTGCTAGTTGTTTAGTTTATCTCCAAGACAGTCTCTAACTTTCATTCATTTTCCTCTGTGTGTACTATTTCGGTTATCTGAGGGTCCCTGACACAATCTGTGATGGCTGTGGGAATATTATACTCTGATCTGATTTTACCTTAAGCTGTGCCACCACAAGAGTCATAACTATTACAGTATCATTACTAAATAAAACAGCCTGCTCTATCAGGCATAAAACTATTACTCCCTGTGCATTTACCTTCATTTTCCTTTAGCAACAGGGCATTCAGGATTGATACATGTGATAATTTTTGCCTTTTACCTGATGAACCTTGCAATACTGCACAACCTTATGATGGCTAAGTATACCTGAATCAGCATCAACAGAGACATTATTAAAAAGCATTTCTTTTGACCTTATATTTCCAGTAATTTGGAGGTACAATTTTCTGCTCAGAATCTTAAAACAATACTTAGTGTTTATCTGAGCACTGATGGTATTGGACAGTCAGGCTGAAATCTTTAAGACTACCACGATGGTTTGGAGGTTGAATCTCCTCTAAATTCATGAGAATTGGACCTCTAGCCATCATGCAGATAAATCTTTAATTCCATGTAATGAAAGCAATTCTTCCTGCTGTTGTGCTTAGCCATAGGGTGGTCAAGTGGAAGGACATTGGTAAAGAAGCCTTTTCAGACAACATAAGCAGTAAACCAGGATCCCTCCATAGTATCTGCATGAGATGGTAGTCTAGTTAAAAAAACACCTGATGCTTTACACCCCTTAACTGCAAATGAGCTTCAGGAGAGGCTGACATACAAATCTTCACTCACAAAAGAGTCCAAAGGCTCTGAGTCAGGTTGTAACAGGAGGTGTGGAAAGCAGCAAACCAGCTTGACAACCTGGCCAATGCATCACAATAAATCATTTAAGAGATGAAAAATATGCTCCTATAGGGTGGGAATTTCAGACACCTCCCAGGTCACTAAGCTTCTAATTTCCCTTTTCCTCTTTGAATGACCTGAGATTTGCCCTGCTATTTCCTGTTTCCCTCACACATCCTTTAGTGATTTGGGACACTGGTTGATTACTTTCCTGGCAATGAGCTGAGTCTATCCTTCCCTCTCCTAAAAAAATCTTGCCTCAGCTACTGTCATGTTCCAGCCCACTTCTGACTTACAAGATCCACAAGGCAGAAAAATTATTTGGATACTTACTTCAGAAGTTGCACTAGCTAGTGTAGAATTTCACCCTCTAAATTCTTCCAGGAAGCAGGACCTTCTTAAACATAATGTTTGCAAAAATTGTGTCCCATCCCTAGCCTAAAATATTTTTAAAACACCGGTAAACAAAACAACCATATATGCTGTTCTTAGGTTGTTAAAAAAACTGTACAATTCGTGCATTTATATTCATAAAACATTCCAGCTTTCTCTCAAAATGGAAAAGACAGTCCCCAAATCCTCAGCTTAGAGCACG
Source organism: Calypte anna (assembly GCF_003957555.1). Classification (NCBI taxonomy): domain Eukaryota; kingdom Metazoa; phylum Chordata; class Aves; order Apodiformes; family Trochilidae; genus Calypte; species Calypte anna. The sequence goes on from NC_044244.1 coordinate 174,175,893, forward strand.
CAAATACTGCTGAGACTGGGCTGAGGTGATTGTGAACATACATATTCTAAATTATTTAAAATGTTTCTGCCAGAGGTTAGCAGTCAGCAAAGATATCAATTTAATTAGTTTGAATCAAGAACCAGCAAAAATTCAGATCCAGGACTTCAGAATTATTCTAATTCAGCTTCTTGGCAACCTGGAAGGGAGAAAGATTATAACAGTTTACTCAGATTTATATCTTGCTGTACTACATGGCAATGGAGAATATTTTGAAGATGGATGAAGATGTTTTACAAGGTAGGATTTGGCCTGCCACCCAGATAAGTGCATTCCTAACTGGTAATCACAAATGACAAGGCTTTAGGTTCAATTTGTTAACCAGTATGGGCAAGAAAACAAAATTTTAAAAAAGTTCTTTAAATTTGTCATTAATAAATGTATCTAAAATAATAGTATCTGAAACATCTAAGCAATATCTGAAAGAAAAAAGATTATGTAACACAAGCTTGACAAACTGTGCTGGAGGTTTTGACATGGTTAAAACATGCATGGAGTAACAAAAAGTGAAATGCCAAAATTTTCCACTACAAAACGTGTTCACTTCACAATGAAACCTATTTCCAGTGGACAAACTTGTAGAAATAGCCTTAAGAATGTTTTATTCAATGACCTGCATGTAATTCTATCTGCTCTCTGCAAAGAGAGCTAAGTCCTGGTCTACAGCCTGTTTTTGAAAGGTTGAATTTCTTGAAGAAGGCTTTTATAAGCAAATAAGATAAAAAAGTTTTTAACTGTGAACGACTTCACCAGATTCAAAAGTCCTGTCGTTCATTTAGAAAGGGTATTGTCTTTTGTTAAAATATCCTCACTGAAGAGAAATACAGGACAGACTTTTACAGGAAAAACTTTTTATTTAATTGGTATTGTAAGTCTGGACAAGTGAAATACCAACAACAGACATATAAGAAATTACCAGTGAGAAATTTTACAGCCAGATTTACTACAGACAAAGAGGAATTACAAAAAATAAAAATCATTGTGAACAAAATTAATCCTACTGGAATCATAGGTGTGTTACTGTAGTTTAAGTTGTCAGTAAGAATGCAGAGGAGAAATATTCTATGAATGTGGTAATGAATGCCACTTTTTTTTCCTAAAATTATATCCAAATAATTTTTAAAACATGCTTAATTTAATTCTAAAAATAATTTATGACTGGGCTGCCTGAACAATTAATGTGGCTATTTAAGAAATGAAGGAATAATGAGGCATTATTAAAAACCTGGATAAAGCCATGTTCACATTTGGAGAACATAAAAAATATGACCCTGATATTTAAGTGTAGCTATGCTGGAATCAGTAGCAGGTAAAACAACTGAAGGCCTGGTATGTGATGTAATCAATACAGAAAATGATTGCATGATTAGTGCTGATAAGCAGCTCCAGTTGGGTAGATTTCTGGGTGAGACTGCTGAATATGATTGATAACGGTGACTCCACTGACATATGCTTCTGTAAAGCAACAGATAGACAGCAGTGCATCAATTTAATTAAGTGATTAGTGTTACACAAAATCAATGTAACACATAATAATTAAGAAATGTCTAAGTGACATATCTCCAAAAGTAACTACAAACAGCTAATCATTTTCCTTTGGGTAATTCATGAGAAATTCAGAGAGTTCTGCTCTTCTTCATAACTGAGTTTTTCCCAGTGAGTTCCTGGTGCCAGGACTTGGCTTCCCTGCTCCATGGCTCTGCAGTGCCCAGCTGGCTGGTGCAGATCCAGTTGCTGAGCTCCCTGCTGGGAGCTGGCACAGGCTGTTTGCTGAAAGGGGCATCTGTGAGCCCAGTCCCACCAGTCCCCTCGGCTGGCTCTGGCATCCCAGGAGCTGAGTGCCTCTGACATCAAGTGGAATGAGCTCCCAACACAGCCTTGACATCGCTGCCTTGGGAGTTTGAGCCCCACATTTTAGAAAATGCTGTCCTCTGCTAATACATAAATTTATGAGTGATCTGAAGGAATATTTAACAGCATTAATGGTAAAATTTGCAGATGACAGGAAATGCATGAAGCACTAAATAATGCAAAGAAAAAACAGTTTTTCTGTAGGGAAATTGACATCCTTTAGTGGGCCAGGATCATTTGAACATGCTTTTTTGAGACAGCTGAATGCAAGGTCATTCAACAGGAACAAAGAATGTAGGTCACATTTAGAAGACTGGAGACAGAGACAGTGTCCTGGAAAGCAGTGACTCTGAAAAGGATTTAGGGGTCACAGTGGTTAGCCAACTAAAGAGAAGATCCCAGAACTATGTTCCAAGGAATTTAGTACAGCCTTCAGATACTAGAGTGTTGCGTGGTGACATAACTGTATCCAATTGTACTGTATACTTTTGACAAAGGTGCCTAAAAATTAGAAATGTTTAGAAAAGCCCTGCTGAAATATGGTTAGATCTGAAAAACCTCATTAACAATAAAAGGGATGAGAATTCTGAATTACTTACTTTATCCAGAGTGGGATTATGAAGTGACAGTATTGTGGTTTATAAACATGTGTAACAGAGGTCTCAGGAAACACAATATTCCAAAGGCTGTCTGACCAAGAAAGACAATTTTGTATCAGTGAAACAGAAGGCTCTTTTAACAGGACAACTGTATAAATGTTGAAACCACCTAGGTAAGCTTTGTTTCTATTCATAACTACATTATTTTAATGTAAGTTGTGGACAAACACATGAGAAAGTTAAAGAAAAATCATCATTTAAAGATGAAAAGCACAGCAAGTGTGCATAATAAAGGCAAACAGACTGTATGGTATTGTCTTCTGCCTTCATGTTAAACACAAACCTGTAAATGAAAAAAATAACACATTTTGCTTTCCTCTTAGGTTTCTACTTCAGTTAATTGATTTATATTGTAATCTTTTTGACCTACTTTTTTTTAAACAGAGTGAAGATCTTTCTTGAACATCTGTGAAATATTTTGCACACTTGGACTAGATGTAAATAATACATGCAGAGAGATGTAAACACCAATGGGAGAAATAAATTATGTACGTGAATACAGGGCACTATAGCTAAAGTAATGAGCTGAAAAAGAAAGAAATTTCCATTAATCTAATGTCAGGAAAAAAATTCTTATAATTGGAGGAATTCAACTTCTAAGAGATGTCTTCTTTGGGAAGTAGAAGCCCCATTACCTAAGACATTTAAAATGAACTGGACAAAAGAGCACTCAGGAATGTTAAAGAACAACCCTTTGTCAAGACCATGATAGCCTTTTCCATCTCCACCTTTGTGACTTTTTTTTTCTTAACATGGATATTTTATTTGATTATTGACCTACAAAAGAAGTGATTTGAAGAATAGAACTATAAGAAAAATTATCAGAATTAAAAAAAAAAAAATTTCCATTCTCCCATCAATTACAAATATCACCATTATCTGTTATGTCTAAATACAGCCCAAGAGATTTAAAAAAAAACCCAGTAGGTTAAAAAGCAATATAGCTGGTGAAATACAATGTGGAGGTACTCAATTTTAGGAACTTGTCTCTGAAAAATTACTATCTTTAGCATAGTGTCTCAGCACCCCATTGACCACAGGAGAAGAATTAAATACTCTAGAACAAGATCTACTGAACCTAAGGTAGGTGGTACGAGCATGCTGAGGACATCTCTGTGGTGTTCAGGTATTTTAATGCTATTATGCCTTTGAGCAGAAGTTTTCCTCAAGGTTTTAGGTGTTCATTTCTTTTTCAAAAAATAAGGAAAAACGTGTAGCCAGAAGAGTCTTGTTTCTGCTCTGTGCAATACTTTAGTGATTAAAAAACTCTTTGCAGATGATGAAGACAAAACATCAATTAATTTTTCTCTTTCAGGCAGGGAATCTCCTCTCTCCTAAGAGCCTGTCTGTGGACTATTCTAGAGGAATAGAAAAGAAGGGGGGTACTCCATCCCCTTCTTCTTTTGAGCCTCTTACAATTTTTGTAGACTGAAGGCTTCATTTGCCTTCAGAGAGATTAAGCAGGAGCCTCTATTCTGATTAAAGGTCTATCACTGGGAGCAGGGCATTCTGGGCTTAAGTCCTGGCTGCACTGATTGTTTCTGGATTTATGGATATAAAACACATAAATGGTCCGAAATACAGACACACAAAGCCATCTTTTGTCCTTCTCAACCGAGTATCATAACCACGAGGTTACAGAGTAATTCTCTTTCTCCAATCTAATGCATTTTTAATTCTTTCAGAGTACAAAGTGAAGCAGCTACAGCAGCGGGGACAGACGGTGTTTTCTTCCCTTCCATGTCCCCCTGGACTGTAGGCTTTTTACCTGACAACTAGAAGAGTGGTTTTGTTGCACAAAGGAAAGCAAATGAGGTCCTTCACCTTGAAAATGTTTTAACCACAGAAATTTTTAAATTAAAGTGAAGACTTTAATTAGTCTTTGAAGAGAAAGCATCAGTTACAGATGAATTTTTGTGTGGAAGTTGACTTCACCAAAGTACACCAGGACCTTTGGGCCTCCAGTTATAAGAAGCGTGAGTCAGGCAGGTGAAGTCTAAATGCCTTTGAAGAAGTACATCTGGGAAATTTAAGCAAAAAGCCTGTAGCATTTGCAGAGGTTTGTCACCTCCAAGGTCAGCTGTAACTAAGCGCGTGGTGTGAGGAATCCCTTCTCTGGCTTTAGTACCTAAATTCCATGTCAGTCCCACCTTCAGCACTACATCCCTGTCCTCGGGTGTCAGTGACTGGTTGGGGTCTCAGCACTTCCAGTCCAGGTGGACGCTATGGAAACACCAAGCGACACTTTCGGTAAAAATTATTCCTAAACGCGTTTTTGCAGGGCAGGGAGCTGTCCCCCACCAGGCGCGGCTCTGCCCATTAGCACAGGCAAGCCCCGAGCGGTCACCTCTCACCGGCCGGGGCTCCCCGAGGAGGAGAAGTGAGGCGTCGGGCAGGCACCGACCCCTGGGGCGGACAGGAATGACCTCGGGGGGAGCCCGCTGGGAGGGTCACGGACTGTCCCAGTGCGGCCGCTGCTCCGCGTCCCCCCTCTCCCGGGCCTGCGGGCGGGCTGCCGGCTCCCCTCGCACCAACCACCCCTCGGGCAGGGCGCGCTGCCGGGGGCGGCTCCGGCTCGCCGAGGGAGGAGAGGGTCCGCAAAGGGAGGGAAAGAGGGAGAGACGGCGGCGGCGGCGCCGCCCTCTGGAGAGAGCGCTAGGGAGAGGCTGGTGTGGGGAGCCGCATCTCAATGAGGGCCGGGCTAATGCAAATCACTGCAATCGGCAGCAGCAGCAGAAGAAAGGCGAAGCAGCTGCAGCCCCGGCTCCCCAGCAGCGCGCTCCAGCCAGGGGAGGCGTAACAAAGGCAGCGGAGCCGCTTTCTGCGGCAACTACTGCGATTAGAGCCGGGTGGTCACCGGGGGGGGAGGGGGGGACCTGCCGCTCTTTGGCCGCTTCCCATTGCCAGCCGCCGCCTTCCCTCCGCGCCCCGCCGGCAGGTCTGAGGGAGAAGGTGCTCGCCAGGCTGCGGAGAACAGGTAAGCGCTCACGGGGCCTGGTGCCGGGTCGAGCCGCCCCTCTCCTGCGCGGGGGCTGCGGCGTGAGGGGCCTCTGAGGCGCGGCCGTTGGGGTGCGGCCGTTGGGGCTCCCGCCGCGGCGCCGTGCACCTGTGCCCATTGTGTGGGGCGGCGGCGGCCTCCGCCCCAGCGCTGTTCCCCGGCGGCTCCGGGTGCCGGCGGCGGTGCTGGGACACGGGGCACCCACCGCCGCCTCCCGCTTTAGCGGGCTGTGCCCCGGGCTTGGCGGGCTGTGTCCCTGCTGTAGCGGGCTGTGCCCGGCAGCCCGCGGGAGCGCGATGGGTGCTTCCCTCCCTGCTCCCGCGGGCATCTCGGTTTTGTCACCGTGGGGTTCCCGCTGCGCTGCCAGCCCGCGGCGGGGCTGAGGTGCTCGCTGCCACCTTCAGCGGGCTGATAGTGTTTCAAACACGTTTCCCCTACCCCAGCAGAATAGCTCCCTTTTTTCTTGAAGCTGCTGCCGCATGTATCCACGTTTTTTCCTCCCCCTCCCCCATCACTTAGTAGTCAGTCTGCTGCTTGGTCTCTGAGTGATCTTCGCCGGGTCCCAGTCACATCGCTGCAGGATGTATTTTTTTTTTAATCGGCATATATGGTTGTTTTATGTAATTGCTCCCCCACACCTGCATTATAAATAATTCTTTAACAGTTATAGAGACTGTGAAGTGCTGGGCATGGTGGTTTTCCAGGGGTGTGTCCTTTAATTTTCCTGTATCTGTATATATATATATGAGTATATATTTTATATACACACCCAGAAGCATGAAATCACGTCGTTTAAGATTTCTTTGTCTGCTCTGACCTTATGGTTTGGACACGCTTTCCTGAAAATAGCAGGACTGGTGTTCAAGGGGATCTCTCCTGTTTAAAGGGCATAATTGGGAATTAAGCCATTATTGATTAAAGCATAAGTGTACAGAAGAAAGGGATGTCACTCACACTACTTCTCCCCCACCACCTCCCCCCTTCCACATCCAAAATCAGGAAAGAGGAAAGTCTCCTAAAAAAGTGTATCTTTTTCCTTTTTGTGTGTGTGTGTATTTGAGATGATGGTGTGGGTAAATGGAACGGCACATCCATTTTTCTTGGCACAGGCACTACTTTGGAGATACAGTTTCTGAATTGTGAGCTCTGGGATTGTTTAAATCTGAATAACAGGTTCTTACTGGAATTAGAAAAGCCTGACATAATTTTTTAAACATGGAATCATTTGTGGTATAATCTTGATCCTGATCTGTGACCACTAAGTGGTATTTTATGTTTAACCTATAGAGAACTGTCAGTGAAATGCCACAGCAAATATTCTTTTCATTGAAGTGGTATGCATGTGTGTGTGTGTACTGAGAAGGAAAAACAGATTAGTCTTTTTCTTTTATGTATATAAACACACAGACATATATGCTGGACTCTATGTAGGTTAGCTTCCTTTCAAGTATTTACAAATATAAATAATGTGTATATACATAAGCACATGATCCTGTGCCAGTGTAACAAAATAAGTTGTGAGCTGTAACCAAAGCAGGGTTGCATTTTCTGTGGTTGGCCTTAGGTGCTAGTTCTCAAGCATGTGAACCACTCTGAGAAGTTGCTGAGCACATCCCCTACAGCTTTGCAGCATCAGGGTCCAGTTTTATGATTACTGTTTTAATACAAACTTCTGTAAAGAGCGTCTATAAATCTTTCAGTATTTCCTCCTACTGTTTCACATCTGGTTCTGAATGTTTTTTGTTTTGGTTGGGTTTTTTTTTTCCCCTTTGGCCACACAGTTATGAGTTGTTGAAAAAAAGCTTGTGTTTGCTATTTTTTCCCCTTTTCATTGGAAATCAATGAGAGAGACCACTTCTAAATTAGGTCTGTGTAGCCGTGCTATAAATAAAATGACTGTGGTTTGCTGTTCTGCAGACAACTGCAAATCTAGGTGGCTCCTAAATTAAAATAAATATGGCTTGGTCCTAATGATTTGATAATTCTATTTTTTTAAAATTTGTTTCTTTTATTTGTGAAGATTAATGTGCAATTTATAGTATTTAGTCTTGTGTTGGTTGTAAAAAGCAACGGAAGCATCTGCCTTCTGGATTTAATTTTAGAACACTTTAACTTCCATTTTTGAACCATATTGAACAACTGGGATTGTTTTGGTCAGAGCCAATGGGTTTTTGTCACTGTCAAACACAGGAGACACCAATTGCTAATTTGCCCATCAACACTCAATTTATCACTTCTCCAGTGATAGTTTTGTAGGCAAAAGAAGCTGTCAGCCTTAATTAATTTGAATATTAGGCATAGGTTATTGTTA